>NC_092762.1:82223187-82549020 GCF_047496795.1 Chiloscyllium punctatum | reverse complement strand
CAGTCCATGGAGAGTAAGGACACTCACAGTGATATTGGGGGAGTGATATTCCAGGATTTATAGCCAGCAATCCCAAAGATACATTTCCAAATCAGGATGGTGTGTGGTTTGGACGGGACATACCAGGTGGTGGTGTTCCCATATATTTGCTGCCTGTGTCCTTCAAGATGGCAGTGGTCGTTGATGAAGGAGTCTCAGTGAGTTGTTGCAGAGCATCTGACAGATGGTACACGTTGCTGTTATTGTGCGTTGGTGATGGGGAGAGTACATATGGAAGATGGTAGATATGGTGCTAATCAAGTGGGCTGCTTTGTTCTTCCTGTTATTAATTTTATGGAGTGTTATTGGAGTTGTACCCAACCAGGTAGTGAGTATTCCCTTATATTCCTGACTTGTGCCTCCAAGTCCATGTTCCTATAATGTAGATTCCATTTGGATTGAACTCTTGTTCAGAACAGAAAAGTGCTGGAAAATGCTGTTTTTTATGTTGTAGACAGAGGGGGAGTAAGAATGAGGGGAACAGATGGTGAGGGTGCCCAGAGCCAAAGGCAGAGGTTGTTAATGGCAGTGAAGGAGCAATTGAGATGTCAAATGTATATTAATGTCAGTGTGAAAGGGAGAAAGTGTCCACACTGCCCAGAGCAAAGTCAACAAGGCACAGTCTTGTGGGCAAATGAAAGAAAACTGAAGGTAAACCAGGGCAGGGCTTACACAGTTAACGATAGGGCCCTGAGGTGGCACGTGGCTCAGTGGTTAGCACTGCTGGCTCACAGCGCCAGGCTCCAGGTTCGATTCCAGCCTCGGGCAATTGTGTGGAGTTTGTACATTCTCCCCGTGTCTGCGTGGGTTTCCTCTGGGTGCTCTGGTTTCCTCCCACAGTCTAAAGATGTGCAGGTCAGGTGAATTGGCCATGCTAAATTGCCCATAGTGTTAGGTGCATTAGTCAGAGGGAAATGGGTCTGGGTGGGCTGAAGGGCCTGTTTCCACACTGGAGGGAATCTAAACTAAAGAGACCTAAACTAAAGAAAGCATTTAGTACGCTTACCTCCTTTGGTCAGAACATCGAGTAAACTTGTTATAATGCAGCTTTACGGAACATTGCTGAGGCCACTTTTAGAATTCTGTGTTCAATGCTGGTCACCCTTCCAATAGGAAGGATATTGTTAAACTTGAGAGGGTGCAGAAAAGATTTATAACAGTGTTGCTGAAACTGGAGGGTTTGAGCTACAGGGAGAGGCTGGGGCTTTTCTCCCTGGAGCATCAGATACTAAGGGGATAGCCTCATAGAGGTTGATAAATTTGAGGGGCACGGATAGGGTAAATATCCAAGGTCATTTTCCTAGGGTGGAGAAGTCCAAAACCAGAGGGTATAGGTTTAAGGTGAGAGGAAAGCAAATTAAAAGGGAACCGAGGAGTAACTTTTTCACCCAAAAGTGGTGCATGTATGGAAAGACCTGTCAGAGGAAGTGGTGGAGGCTGGTACAATTGCAGCATTTAAAAGGCATCTGGATGGATATATGAATAGGAAGGGTCGAGAGGGATATGGGCCAAGTGCTGGTAAATGGGATTCGGTCAGATGGTTGGACTGAAGAGTTTGTTTTCATGCTGTACATCTCTATGACTGTATGTGCTTTGAAACTCCTCAATTGTTGCTCTCTGTACCCTAAGGTAAAGCATCAAATCTGCCTGCTGTCTGTCTTCAGTCTTAAAATGAAAGACTTCAGTTCTTTGGAGAGACTAGAGAAGCTGGGATTATTTTGTTTGGGGTACAAAAGATCAAGGAGAGATTTATGATGGAGCTCAAGGGTATAGAGTGTATTTGATTAAATCAATAATGATAATCTGTGACAGGTGAGTCAGTAACCAGAGAAGACAGATTTAAGATAATTGGCAACAGAACTGTATCTTACGCTGTACTAACTCACAACCTCTCCAATTTTAAATATCTCTTTAGATAGTGCAAGGGAGTAATGGAATAAATTTGAAAAATTGGAAAGGTTATAAAAAATGCAACTATCTGGTTATGTTAAACCAGTCTTTTAAAGGATATTAAAAAAAAGATAATATACTGTTTAATCAGTACAGTGCACACACGCCATTATAAAATCAGCAGACACATGGAACTCATTAAAAGGATATAATGTTATCTCCAAGTAAAGACAGTTTAAGAAAACAAAATTTCCTTGGGCTTTGAAATTGCTGTTTTTTATGTCAAAAAACTACCACCCATAAGACAACTGCCATCTAATCAGAGCCAGATTGTCACACAAACCTAATTTTTCCAAAAAGTACACCATCAGTGAGGGAATAACAGCAGAAATTCTTTAGCAGTCTGTCAGAAACGTTACTCCCGAACTTCATTGTTTTGTATAGAAGAGTGGGGAGGTCCATGGCTTGGGAAAGGACTCATGTGATAGATCTAACGAAGAGCCACAAATGGTGCAATGAGCCAAATGGCCAACTACAGTGTTAGCTTATATTCATTCGTTCAAGGACTGCAGGAACCATTGGAAATGCTGAGTATTTGTTGCCTATTTGCTCTTTAACTGAGAGGTTTGCTGGGCCATTTCACGGGGAGGAGCTCCCACGAGGAGGTTGAACAGTTCATCAACTTCACCAACGCATTCCACCCTGACCTCAAATTCACCTGGACTATCTCTGACACCTCTTTCCCCTTCCTGGACCTCTCCATCTCCATCAACGGTGACCAACTCAACACTGACATTTTCTATAAACCCACTAACTCCCACCACAACCTGGATTACACCTCCTCCCACCCTACCTCCTGCAAACATGCTATCCCTTATTCCCAATTCCTCCGCCTCTGCCGCATCTGCTCCCAGGAGGACCAGTTCCACCACAGAACACACCAGATGGCCTCCTTCTTTAAAGACTGCAATTTCCCCTCCCACGTGGTTGATGATGCCTTCCAGCACATCTACATCCCGCACCTCCACCCTCGAATCCCACCCCTCCAACAGAACCCCACTGGTCCTCACCTTCCAACCCACCAACCTCCGTATACATCGCATCATCCTCCACCATTTCCACCACCTACAAATGGACCCCACCACCAGAGATATTTTTCCCTCCCCACCCCTATCCGCTTTCTGTAAAGACTGTTCCCTCCGCTACTCCCTCATCAGGTCCACGCGCACCCCCCCAACAACCCACCCTCCCCTGCCACCACAGAAATTGCCCTCATCAACGTCCAAGGCCCCATAGGTGCCATAGGAGCCTTCCACATCTATCAAAGTTCCACCTGCACTTCCACACACGTCATTTATTGTATCCATTATTCTCGATGCAAACTCCTCTGCATTGGGCAGACTGGACGCCTACTTGCAGTGCGCTTCAGAGAACATCTCTGGGACACCTGCACCAACCAACCCCACCACCCTGTGGCCAAACACTTCAACTGCCCCTCCCACTCCACCAAGGACATGCAGGTCCTGGGCCTCCTCCATTGCTGCTCCCTTACCCCAATGCCTGGAGAAAGAATGCCTCATCTTCTGCCTCAGGACACTCCAACCCCAGGGCATCAATGTGGATTTCACCAGTTTCCTCATTTCCCCTCCCCCACCTTACCCCAGTTCCAAACTTCCAGCTCAGCACTGCCCTCATGACCTGACCCACCTGCCCATCTTCCTTCCCACCTATCCACTCCACCCTCCTGTCTGACCTATCACCTTTACCCCCATCTCCATCCACCTATTGTACTCTCAGCAAGCTTCCCCCCAGGCCCGCCCCCCCCCCCCCTCCCATTTATCTCTCTACCCCCAAGCCTCTTTTCTGATGAAGGGCTTCTGCCCGAAACGTTGATGCTCCTGCTCCTCGGATGCTGCCTGACCTGCTGTGCTTTTCCAGCACCACATACTCGTCTCTACTCTCCAGCATCTGCAGTCCTCACTTTCACCCATTTCACAGGGCAGTTAAGAGCCAGCTACAATACAATATTCCTGGAGTTACACATGAATCAACTCAGATAAGTAAAGATGGCAGATTTCTCTCCCAAAGAACATTAGTGAATCACATGAACAATTATTATCACTTTTCAATTCCAGGTTCTAGTAATTGTTTAAATTCCTCCAGTTGCTATTTGAACCCCTGTTCCCAGATCATTAGCCTGGTACTCTGGACTAGTAACTATTAAATACTATCTCACTCTAGCAATACAATCAAAGATATTGATTAGAATATATACTTAACTTGTTGTTAATTATATCCCATCTGTATTGTATCTTGCGGATGGTTTCAGAGAACATCTCTGGGACACCTGCACCGCCCCGTGGCTGAACAGTTCAATTCCCCCTCCCACTCCGTCAAGGACATGCAGGTCCTGGGCCTCCTCCACCGCCAAACCCTTACCACCCAAAGTCTGGAGGAGGAATGCCTCATATTCCGCCATGGGACCCTGCAACCACACGGGATCAATGTAGATTTCAACAACTTCCTCATTTCCTCTCCCCTCACATTATCCCACTCCCAAGCCTCATACTCAGTACCACCCTCCTGACGCGTCCATCACTCCCCCCTCTGACCTATCACCTTCTCTCTCACCTTCATCCACCTATCACTTTCCCAGCTAACTCCCCCCAACGCCATCCCCCCTCCTATTTATCTCTCAGCCCTGAACCACAAGCCTCATTCCTGATGAAGGGCTTATGCCCGAAACATTGATTCTCCTGCTTCTCAGATGCTGCCTGACCTGCTGTGCTTTTTCCAGCACCACACACTCGACTTGTAATAATAGCACTAGACCATAGCCTCCTCAGGCAATTATTATTATGTATGAGTTCTGTCATTGATGTCGGCATGATGTTGGGGCAACTTATAAAACCTTTCACTGTATTTTTCATGTAAAAGTACACATAACAATAAATTTATATTCTACGCCAGGGACCCAGGTTCGATTCCAGCCTCAGGTGACTGTCTGTGTGGAGTATGCACATATGCATGGGTTTCCTCCGGGTGCTCCAGTTTCCTCCCACAGTCCAAAGATGTGCAGGTTAGATGAATTGCCCATTCTAAATTGCCCATAGTGATAGGTGCATTAGTAGGGAGTAGGGAAATGGGTCTGGATGGGTTACTCTTCGGAGGGTCGGTGTGGACTTGTTGGGCCAAAGGGCCTGTATCTGCACTGTAGAGAATGTAATCCAATCTATTCTAGTTTCTACTTCTTTTAAGTGGTGCAATTGCAGTTAATGGAAGTTGCCACTAAGTGGCACTAACATCAAAGATCTGGAGAGCACTCTGTGGCTGTGTAGTGAGCAGCAGGGGGAGGGAGAGAGAACAACTCTGCTGAGAAACAACTTATAATTTGGAGGTGCTGCTGTTGGATTGGGTGTACAGGGTTAAAAATCACACAACAACAGATTTATTTGGAAGCATTAGTTCTTGTTTCATGTCATCAGCATCTACAGTCTTATTCTCTCAGGAAGGGAATTGTTTGAAAAACCCACATTCTGAGGCTGGCCCAGTGCAACACAAGCCAAATCTTCTGCACCATCCCTAGTATACAACAGGCAAGTTCGCTTACGCTGCATGGACATTCTGGCAAACAACTTGGGTCAGGCCAAGTTTTAAGAAGTCCGTTGAGAGATGCCCTCTGTCAAATGCACTGAGGAAATGTGCTGGAAATTGAGCCCCCCTCTTACTGGAGTCATCGAAAAATGAAATCCAACTATCTAAAGTCCCCAGATTATCTCACTGTTCAACTCAGATCAAAAGAAAACACCAAACAGATTGCAACAGAAGAGCAACATGAGTTATTAACATATCACTCCCTACAACCTAAACTCAACCACTTTTTAAAACATTCCCGTACAACATACAGGCAGATACACCATGACAGGACAAGGCACAACCATTATAGGTGGAGAAGAAACAAAAAGTAGGTTTAGAGTTTCCATGTGTATTCAAGTTACAAAAGCACAAGAATACAGTTAAAATTGTACAATATCACCAACAGAAGGCAACATCTTAGGTACAAAGTACCTAAGTACAAATCTTAGGTACAAAAAGAGAAGAAAATAAATAAATAGAGGTTTACAAAATGATGAGGGGCATGGATAGGGTAAATAGACAAAGTCTTTTCCCTGGGGTGGGGGAGTCCAGAACTAGAGGGCATAGGTTTAGGTGAGAGGGGAAAGATATAAAAGAGATCTAAGGGGCAACATTTTCATGCAGAGGGTGGTACGTGTATGGAATGAGCTGCCAGAGGAAGTGGTGTAGGCTGATACAATTGTAACATTTAAGAGGCATTTGGATGGGTATATGAATAGGAAGGGTTTGGAGGGATATGGGCCGGGTGCTGGCAGGTGGGACTAGATTGGGTTGGGATATCTGGTCGGCATGGACTGGTTGGACCGAAGGGTCTGTTTCCATGCTGTACATCTCTATGACTCGATAAACAAACTTACAGTACATTCTTAGATTAGATTTGATTATTTACAGTGTGGAAACAGGCCCTTCGGCCCAACAAGTCCACACCGCCCCGCCGAAGCGCAACCCACCCATACCCCTACATCTACCCCTTACCTAACACTATGGGCAATTTAGCATGGCCAATTCACCTGACCTGCACATCTTTGGACTGTGGGAGGAAACCGGAGCACCCGGAGGAAACCCACGCAGACACGGGAAGAATGTGCAAACTCCACACAGTCAGTCGCCTGAGGTGGGAATTGAACCCGGGTCTCTGGCGCTGTGAGGCAGCAGTGCTAACCACTGTGCCACCGTGCCGCCCACTATATTTACATTACAGGTAAATATAGTGTACATTAGGGAAATGAGAAATAAAGCTAAGAAGATAAACATTACAGTCTTTCTATGAGGGCTTCCACATGGTCTGAGGGGGCTCCATTGATTCCCAATCAGTAACCCACTCCACTCCAGGTCATTAAGTGCATTGTGGGAATCCCTTCACTCAGAAAAATGCACAAATCCAAGAAGGTCAAATATCACCTTCTCCACAGGGCACAGAGACTGGGCAGAAATCCCCAGTATCATGTCCAGCACCTTCTGTACACACCTAGGGTTCAGTCACAGCAGTGGAAGGCATAAAGTTAATGAAGCACAGCCCTGGCTCCAGACCAGATTATAGAAGTTAAAGAGATGATTTCCTTTCATTCGCTTCCAGTTCATTTCACTCTCTTTGATGAGGACATCAGGTTGTCAATTCTCAATCTTTCATTCACTGGGTGAGGATTTACCCTATTGGTGTCTCTGAGGGTGGGTTATTCCCTTTACCTTTAAATGAGGGAACTTGGTAAGTTTTGCCAACAGTGTGGGTTCAATTGCCTCACCCAGCTGAGGTTACCATAAAGGGTTTTCCTTCTTCACCTCTCCCCTTGCCTGAGGCAGGGTGACCCTCAGATTATACCACCAACAGTTACCTCTGTCTAATAGGAGATCAGAGCCGAAAATGTGTTGCTGGAAAAGCGCAGCAGGTCAGGCAGCATTCAAGGAGCAGGAGAATCACCGTTTCGGGCATAAGCCCTTCTTCAGGAAGGGCTCATGCCCAAAAAGGCGATTCTCCTTCTCCTTGGATGCTGCCTGACCTGCTGTGCTTTTCCAGAAACACATTTTCGGCTCTGATCTCCAGCATCTGCAGACCTCACTTTCTCCTCCTAATGGGAGATCAGCCCAGGCTCTCT
Source organism: Chiloscyllium punctatum (assembly GCF_047496795.1). Classification (NCBI taxonomy): domain Eukaryota; kingdom Metazoa; phylum Chordata; class Chondrichthyes; order Orectolobiformes; family Hemiscylliidae; genus Chiloscyllium; species Chiloscyllium punctatum. The sequence continues at coordinate 82,541,362 of NC_092762.1, read as the reverse complement.
GGGACTGTGAAGACTTTATTCAAGGCTTGAGCCCACAATGTATTACTGAAACCTCCTCACCCACATCGCTGTGTGGGGTTAGTTGGGACATTGATACTTCATGACTCCTTACAGTGTGGAAGCAGGCCATTTGGCCCATCATGTCCACACCAACCCTCTGATGAACATGCCACCTAGACCCAACCTGTCCCTGTAACCCTGCATTTCCCATGGCTAATCCACCTAGCCCACACATCCCTGGTTACTACAGGCAATCTAGCATGGTCAATCCACCTAACCTGCACGTCTTTAGACTTTGGGACTAAACCAAAGCACCCAGAGGTAACCCACACAGATACAGGGAGAATGTGCAAACTCCACACAGACAGTTGCCTGAGGGTGGAATCGAACCGGGGTCCCTGCTGCTGTGAGACAGCAGTGCTAACCACTGGGTATTGAGCCAATTAGTTTAGTTCAATTAATTCAAGGTATCTTCATTGATTAATCTAATATATTATTATGCTTAACAGTAACAGATGTTGATTTTAGCATTTTAATACCATGTGGGTTTGTTAGACTCACTTGATAAATTAATACATTAGAGTGATGGCAACGTGCTATGTCTTAGAGTTACAGATAAAGGCCAGGGTCTGCTGGTTGGATATTTTCCTAAGAAAACCGGCTCAGGATTAAAAATCACCCAACACCAGGTTAGAGTCCAACAGGTTTAATTGGAAGCACTAGCTTTTGGAGCACTGCTCCTTCATCAGGTGGGTGTGGAGTATAAGAAAGGTTGTGAAGGAGCAGTGCTCCAAAAGCTAGTGCTTCCAAATAAACCTGTTGGACTATAACCTGGTGTCGTGTGATTTTTAACATTGTACACCTCAGTCCAACACTGGCATCTCCAAACCAGCTCAGGATGTTATTGCACATCTCTGGAGCAGGTAGGACTTTAGCCAGGGTATCTGGGCTCCGGGGTATCTGGGCTTCAGGGTATCTGGGCTTCAGGGTATCTGGGCTCCGGGGTATCTGGGCTTCAGGGTATCTGGGCTTCGGCGTAACTGGGGTCCGGGGTATCTGGGCTTTGGGGTATCTGGGCTCTGAGGTATCTGGGCTCTGGGGTATCTGGGCTCTGGGGTATCTGGGCTTCAGGGTATCTGGGCTTCGGCGTAACTGGGGTCCGGGGTATCTGGGCTTTGGGGTATCTGGGCTCTGGGGTATCTGGGCTTCAGGGTATCTGGGCTTTGGTGTAACTGGGGTCCGGGGTATCTGGGCTCCAGGGTATCTGAGCTCCAGGGTATCTGGGCTTCAGGGTATCTGGGCTTTGGGATATCTGGGCTCCGGGGTATCTGAGCTTTGGGATATCTGGGCTCCGGGGTGTCTGGGCTTCAGGGTATCTAGGCTCCAGGAGTATGGACACTATTACTGCAGCAGAAGAGATCCCTCTCTCATTTTGTTTATTCTGATGTGATGATTGCGGGAACAGCAAACCTCATGTCTGAATAAGACAAGTTAGCATCCTCCCAGCTCATTAAATCCGTATTGAGTAACCAAGAAAGAATGGAGTGAATGCACATGATTGTAGCTGTGCTTTTTTGTTTTAATTGGTTTCAGAAGAGAGGCAATTAGTTCTGATTAAACTTAATTTTTTATATTCGAGGTAACTTTGTATCGATGTGTGTTTAAGTTTGTAATTATGTAATCGTTACACTTTCATCGCTTGAGATTATTTATGGACTGCATATAAAAGAATATGTCACTACTTCAATCTTTTTACATACTCTCAATAACAGTTTTGTTTAGATTAGTACTCTGTGATCTTCTGTATTAACTTCATGTAGTTTTGAGGTTATAAGCTACTTTAACACAAAATCCTTTGTCTTTAAATGTGGCTTCTTGGCAGGTATTCAAACACCGAGACAAAAACAAAATCTCCAAACAAATCATCTTTAAAAGCAAACGGTTAAACAAACACATGACATCTGAGAATAAAACAAATGGTCAGTGATAATGGGAACACACAACAGCTAAGCAAAAATTGAAATGATGAGCTCAAGGGTATCAAATATTTGGTCATGGAGGTTTACAGAAAAAGTCCCTTTGATCCATTGTGTCTGTGCTGGTCAAAAACCTACACCTTAATTATTCTAATCCCAATTTCCAGCCCTTCGCCCACAGCCTTGGCATCACGAGTGCACATCTGAATACTTCTTCAACAATTTTGGAGAAGATTTATAGCTCAGATTGTAAGTTTGCTTTCTGAGCTGGTAGGTTTGTTCTCAGACATTTCGTCACCGTGCTAGGTGACATCATCAGTGAGCCTCCAATGACGGGCTGGTGCTTTGTCCTGCTTGTTATTTATGCCTTCCGGATATCACTTCCGATTCTTTTTCTGAGAGGTTGGTAAATGGGGTCCAAGTCGATAGGGGTCCAAGTCTCATTCCTAATAAAGAGCTTTTGCCCAAAACACTGATTTTCCTGCTCCTCAGATGCTGCCTGACCTGCTGTGTTTTTCCAGCACCACTCTAATCTTGACTCTAATCTCCAGCATCTGCAGTCCTCACTTTTGCCTCCAAATCGATATGTTTGTTAATGGACTTCTTCAACATTTTGAGGGTTTCTGCCTCTCCCACCCTTACAGGCTGTGAGAGTCCTAGATTCCCACCACCCTTTGGGTGAGAAAAGCTTTACTCACATCCCCTGTAAACCTCCTGCCTCTTGCCTTAAATCTGTGCTTTCTGGTCATTGATCCCTCCATCAAGTGGAAAAGTTTCTTCATGTCTGTCCTGTGTCCCTCATACTTTTTTACATCTCATTCATGTCCCCTTCAGTCTCCTCTGCTCTAAGGATAAGTTTTAGTTTCAACTCCAGTCTGTCCAATCTCTCTTCATAACTAAAACCTACCACCTGAACAACATCTTAGTAAATCCCCTCTGCACCCTCTCCAATGCAATCATATCCCTCCAACAATAAGGATTCCAGAACTGCACTCAATATTCTCGCTGTGGCCTAACCAATGTTTTACACAGTTCCTCTTTTTAAATTCTATGCTTCAGCCTTCTAAATGCTTTCTTAATGTTTCTATCCCGCTATCAGGAGGGACCAGTGGACTTGCACAGCAAGATCCCTCCAACCCTCTGTCTTTCCAGGGTTCTACCATTCATCATTATCGGTATTCACCGCTCTTTCAGAAAACAAATGTCATAAACTATCCTTTTATTTCACCCAAACTCATAAAAGTAACCATAAGAACCCATAATGGGCTTATGGATAATTGGCAACTTAAGGAATCATTCAGGAGATAATGGGAGGTGACATCAGTCAATGTCTATCACCCTTAAGACCCAATTAGAGATTGATCGATTATCCCTTAAGCCAATTTGAAATGAGCCTTACCTCAGGGCAATCAGAAAGTAATGACCTGTTCTGGGTTGTGGCTCAGAAAAAGTTAACAAGCAGCAACTTTCAGTGACTTTCAGTACCAAGTTTAAATTCGAGAATGTCATGCTGTCTAACCAGGAGACCCTGGGGATGTTGAAGAGAGACCAGGGCCTGAAGGGTATCCTCTTGTCCAAAACTGAACAGAAAGCAAGAGCCCTAGTCCACCTGTAGAGTTACTGCCCTTCTCTGAAAAGTGTAAAGTTTCCTGAGTTACAACACCAGCCTCAAATGAACAGGTAGAGAGTGGGATTTGAGTTTAAGTAGTCTCCCAGAACTGAGAACTGTCTCTATTCCCCGCTTACTGTCAGCTATCTCTCATTGATTGAGGAGCTGAAATGGCTGTGTCTCGGTAACTGTAGTAACACATTGACTATGCATCACCCGTACTCTCAACACTCCATTTACAAGCCCTCACTTTGCCTTCATAAGAAAAGGGTTCAGTCTGTTTTATTGTGAATTGCTGGGTAAAATGTCCACCATCAAGACGCCAAGGAAGCACAGGGGGTCAATTGTCACTTTTAAACCATGCACAAATTCATACAAAATAAAGGTGAGGAAATCTGTGTATGTGTCAGAGCTAATATCACAGTGCATGCAATGTGGTGACGTCAACAGTGCATGCGTTGATGCTGACATCACCGTGAGTGCAGTGTGGTGACATCAACAGTTCATGCATTGGTGCTGACATCACTGTGAGTGCATTGTAGTGACATTGACAGTGCATGCATTGGTGCTGACATCACTATGAGTGCAATGTGGTGACATCAACAGTGCATGTGTTGGTGCTGACATCACTGTGAGTGCAGTGTGGTGATATTGACAGTGCATGCACTGGTGCTTGCATCACTGTGGATACAGTGTGATCGCACCAACAGTGCCCGCGAGGCTGCATCCTGAAGCCTGTTGTGGTTAGCTGATGTCACCAGCCCCATGTGTACATGTGCTGGTGGCCAATTTGACACGTGGAGTAACATTAAATAAGCTGGAAGATACCATCCCCCTCCTCCAGTATAAGAGCCAGAATTCACTTGCCCTCTGAACACAGTGTGTCTGTGCTCACTGGGCATCCTCTTCATCTCAACTGAATGTGAGACTGTGGGATTACAGGAGATATGTCCAATCAATCTGCAATGGCAGCTAACTATCAAACTACAGCTCCCTCATGAAAACAGAGCAACACTCGACAATTGCAAATCAAACAGCAATTAACTTGGATTAGAAAGTCATTGCATCTGTACATCTGTCATCTCCACTTCCTTGCAATGACATCCCACGAGTATAATGTTGCAGACATAATGATCCATTTGTAAATTGTATAATCCCACAAATGGCAGAGTGATAATGATCATGTAATATTTTTGTTTTGTAACTTTGATTAATTTTGTGCTTAAACACTAGACTTGAAAACCCCCAAACATGTGACTCACAAACAGACCCAGCAAAGCTCTGTCAAATCCACCCTTGTTTCGTCCCCGAGGCTTGACAATGGTGAGGGAATTAACTTGTCTTTAAAGCATTAAGTACCTCCAGAGCTCTTCACCAGACGGAGGTCCCGATCTGGTTATTCGTTCATGGGATGTGGGTAACACTGGTAAGGTCACCATCTGTTAGCCCATCCCTAACCAGCCTTGAACTGAGCGACCATTCCAGAGATCTTTCAGAGTCAACCACGCGTTGATGTAGGCCTGGAGTCACATGTAGGTAAGGATGGTGGATTGTCTTCCCAAAAGAACATCCATGAACCAGAAATCAGTGATTGTTTCTCACCATCATTGGGAATAACCTCCCATTCCAGATTTTATTAATTGAAGAGTGTAAAGTTTCCTGAGTTACAACACCAGCCTCAAATGAACAGAGAGAGAGTGGGATTTGAGTTTAAGTAGTCTCCCAGAACTTATAGCTGACTCTATTCCCCATTTACTGTCGGTATCTCATTGATTGAGGAACTGAAATGACAGTGTCTCGGTAACTGTAATAACGCATTGACCATGTATCATTCATAATCTCATTCCAACAGCTGCTATGGTAGAATTTGAACGCATGTGCCCAAGTCATTAGCCTGAGCTGCTGGATTATGGTGATAGTGCCATTATGTCAGATTCTATCCCACAGACTAGCATGGGGAGGGTTAGGCATTGGCTATGTTGTAGTATCAGTGGTTGGCCTCCCAGTTGCTGCTATTCAGCGCAATGAGTCCACTTGGACCCTTCAGACAGCATCCCCTCCATCCCCCATAAACCTGCATTTCCCATGGCCGATCCACCTAACCTGCACATCTTTGGACTGTGGGAGGAAACCCACACAGTCGCAGGGAGAACATGCAAACTCCACACAAACAGTCTGTTCAAGGGTGGAATTGAACCCAGGTCCCTGGCGCTGTGAAGCTGCAGTGCTAACCACTGAGCTACCGTGCCGTCCAAAGAGCTGACTTTTGAAATGCCTTGGAAGGCACTCAGTTTAAATGCAATTAGGGATGGACAACAGTGGTTGGCCGTGCCTGTGACACCCACATCACATGAAAAAATAAAGGATGAAAGAACAGATATTTCTGGCATCTCTTTTATAAATCTTCTCCACACCCTCTCCAGTGCTTCTGCATTGTTCTGTTTTAATAACGTGGTGACTGACCACACACACACACACACACACACACACACACACACACAAGCACACACTCTCTCACACACACACACACACTCTGACACACACGCTCTCTCTCACTCACACACACTCACAAACGCACACACACTCACATGTGCACACAGACTCTCACAAAAACACACACACACACACACACACACACACACACACACACACACACACACACACACACACACACACACACACACACACACACACACACACACACACACACAGGGAGCAGGGAGACCTTGGCAATGTGCTGACCCAAATATCTCACTGCACCAGGTACATCGGAAACTCAGATTAGAGTTTCTATTTGCATTGGAAGCTAGCCTATTATTCACAAGGTGAATGGTGTTTGTTTCTGAGTCAGCTGGGAAAAGTTCATTGCACAGGTGAGTTTCATGAATGAGTTATGTTTGGTCTCATAACTTTTTAAGAGGCGTGTATAATATTGTACGAAAGAAAAGTTACATTTTCATAGCACCCTACAAATCTGAGAGCAACACAAAGATCTCACAAAGTCAGTTTGAACTCTAATTGCTGTTACATAAACAATACCGTTGTATACACTAAACATTCCTAAATAGCTAACAAGTTGAATAACCACCTACAGTTTCAGTTATGCCAGGGGAGTGCTTTATTCGATCTGAATGGGGAGACAGAGCTCCTCACCCAGACAATGGGACCTCTGACAGTGCTGAATTACGTCAGCAGAGTTTGAACACCCAGTTTCCTAACTCAGAGGTGAGGGTGCCAATATTCCTGATGAAGGGCTTATGCCAGAAACATACCCTCCTGCTGCTCGGTTGCTGCCTGACCTGCTGTGCTTTTCCAGTGCCACACATTTTCAGCTCGGATCTCCAGCATCTGCAGTCCTCACTTTCTCCTTCGTGCCAACAGTCAGGCCAGACTAATCATTCAGAAAGTGAACAGATTTCCTCCACCAGGTTCACTCTCCATTTTAGTCCATACTCAACAGGTCAAAGGCTGTTTGGCTGAAAATGTGGTCCTGTTCAGTGAAATGCTGGGATGGCATGGTGGCTCAGTGGTTAGCACTGCTGCCTCACAGCGCCAGGGACCCAGGTTCAATTCCAGCCTCGGGTGACAGTCTATGTGGAGTTTGCACATTCTTCCCATGTCTGTGTGGGTTTCCTCCCGCAATCCAAAGATGTGCAGGTCAGGGTGGGTTGGCCATGGGAAGTTGCCCATGGGGATGGTGTGGACTTGTTGGGCTGAAGGGCCTGTTTCCACACATAAGGATTCTAATTCAAATATGGTGATTAGTTAAAGGAGATGAAACACAAAATGTGACATTTTCCCCGCTATAGCAACTGAGATACAGGAAGAGGAACGGGCCATTCAACCTATTCTGCCACTCAATTAGATGTTTATAAAATCATGAGGGGTATAGCTAGGGTTAATGATAGGTGTCCTTTCTCTAGGATGGGGCATTTCAAGACTGGGACTGGGAGGAATATTTTTAAAGAGATAGGTTTGAAAAAGACACAGGGGTAAATGTTTTACACAGAGGGTGGTTTGTGTATGGAATGAACTTTCTGACCAAGTGATGGAGCTGGGCACAGTTAGAACGTTTAAAAGACATTTGGTTAGGTACAAGAATAGGAAAGGTTTGGAGGGATATGGGCCAGGAGCAGGCAGGTGGGACTAGTTTAGTTTGGGATTATGGTCAGCATGGACTAAATCGACCAAAGGGTCTGTTTCTGTGCTGTACGACTCTATGGCTGATCTGGACTTCAAACTCCAGTTGACTGTCTTCAACACACAGCCCTGACTGAATAGAAAGTCTCAAATGTGAGGGAGCTACTTCTGCACAAAGTGTTGTTCAGAGTAAACCTGAAGTAACTGCATTCAGATTGGGGCACCAGACCTCAGGAATAATGTATCAACTTTGGGGATGAAAGGGTTATATGGTAAAGACAGGCTGCACAGATGTGGACCACATTTCCTTACATTTTGAAGGTTCAAGGGTGATGTAGGAAGGTATTAACAAGAGTGGACCACTCGGCCCTTCAAACGTACCCCACCATTGAATAAGATCACGGCTGCTCGGATTTTAACCTTTCTTTTATTCACAGAATGTGAACGCTACTGGCCCAGTCAGCATTTATTCCTGATGAAGGGCTTTTGCCCAAAACGTCAATTTTCCCTCTCCTCGGATGTTGCCTGACCTGCTGTGCTTTTCCAGCATCACTCTCTTGACTCTAATCTCCAGCATCTGCAGTGCTCATTTTAACCCAGCATTTATTGCCTGTCCCTAATTGCCTAGAGGGCAGTTAAGAGTTAACCACATTGCTGTGGGTCTGGAGTCACATGTAGGCCAGACTAGGTAATAGATGGCAGATTCCTACCCTAAAGGACATTAGTGAACCAGATGGGTTTTTCCAACAGCGGGCATCATCAGACTCTTAATTCCAGATATTTAATAGATGCCAGTTCCACCATCTGCCCTGATGGGATTCGAACCCGGGTCCCTGGGACATTGCTTGAGTGTCTGGATGAACAGTCCAGCGATAATGCCAATAGGCCTTCACCATCCCCAACTCTACATTCCTGCATATCCCCAGAAAATCTTTCATGCCCAGCTAATAAAGAATCTGTCTAACTCCTACTTAAAAATATTTCAAGATTCTGCACGAGATTTAAATCTGAGATAAGTTTCTCTTGTTAAGCAAATGCATTAGGGGATATGGGCCAAAGGCAGATTTAACGAGTAAAGCCACAGGTCAGCCATGATCTCACTGAATGGTGGAACAGGCCCGAGGGCTGAATGGCCTCCTCCTATTCCTATATTTCAATTAGCAACTGTCTTTTGAGGAAGAGAATTCCAAAGACTCTAAGAAAAAATAAACATGGAACATAGAACATAGAACAATACAGCACTGAACAGGCCCTTCGCCCCAGATGTTGTGCCGAACATTTGTCCTAGCTTAAGCACCTATCCATGTACCTAGCCAATTGCCGCTTAAAGGTCACCAATGATTCTGACTCTGCCACTCCCGCAGGCAGCGCATTCCATGCCCCCACCACTCTCTGGGTAAAGAACCTACCCCTGACATCCCCCCCGATACCTTCCACCCTTCACCTTAAATTTATGTCCCCTTGTAACACTCTGTTGTACCCGGAAAAAAAGTCTCTGACTGTCTACTCTATCTATTCCCCTGATCATCTTATAAACCTTTATCAAGTCACCCCTCATCCTTCGCCGTTCCAATGAGAAAAGGCCTAGCACTCTCAACCTATCCTCGTACGGCCTATTCTCTATTCCAGGCACATCCTGGTAAATCTCCTCTGCACCCTCTCCAAAGCTTCCACATCTTTCCTAAAGTGAGGCGACCAGAACTGCACACAGTACTCCAAATGTGGCCTAACCAAGGTCCTGTACAGCTGCAACATCACTTCATGACTCTTGAATTCAATCCCTCTGCTAATGAACGCTAATACACCATAGGCCTTCTTACAAGCTCTATCCACCTGAGTGGCAACTTTCAAAGATCTATGAACATAGACCCCAAGATCCCTCTGCTCCTCCACCTTACTAAGAACCCAACCGTTAACCCTGTATTCCGCATTCTTATTTGTCCTTCCAAAATGGACAACCTCATACTTGACAGGGTTGACTCCTCAGCCCAGCTCTACATCATATCTAAGTCCCTTTGCAGCCTACAACAGCCCTCCTCACTATCCACAACTCCACCAATCTTCGTATCGTCTGCAAATTTACTGACCCACCCTTCGACTCCCTCTTCCAAGTCATTAATAAAAATTACAAACAGCAGAGGACCCAGAACTGAACCCTGCGGAACTCCACTTGTAACTAGGCTCCAGGCTGAATATTTACCATCTAGCACCACTCTCTGACTTAGACGGGTTAGCCAGTTCTCTATCCAACTGGCCAAATTTCCCTCTATCCCATGCCTCCTAACTTTCTGCATAAGCCTACCATGGGGAACTTTATCAAATGCCTTACTAAAATCCATGTACACTACATCCACTGCTCTACCCTCATCCACATGCTTGGTCACCTCCTCAAAGAATTCAATAAGACTTGTAAGGCAAGACCTACCCCTCACAAATCCGTGCTGGCTGTCCCTAATCAAGCAGTGTCTTCCCAGATACTCGTAAATCCTATCCCTCAGTACCCTTTCCATTACTTTGCCTACCACCGAAGTAAGACTAACTGGCCTGTAATTCCCAGGGTTATCCGTATTCCCTTTTTTGAACAGGGGCACAACATTCGTCACTGTCCAGTCCCCTGGCACCACCCCCATTGACAGTGAAGACAAAAAGATCATTGCCAATGGTTCTGCAATTTCCTCTCTTACTTCCCACATAATCCTAGGATATATCCCGTATGGCCCGGGGGACTTGTCTATCCTCAAGTTTTTCAAAATGCCCAACACATCTTCCTTCCTAACAAGTATCTCCTCTAGCTTACCAGTCCGTTTCATACTCTACTCTTCAACAATACGGTCCCTCTCATTTGTAAATACTGAAGAAAAGTACTCATTCAAGACCTCTCCTATCTCTTCCGACTCAATACACAGTCTCCCACTACTGTCCTTGATCGGACCTACCCTCGTTCTCGTCATTCTCATGTTTCTCACATACGCATAAAAGGCCTTGGGATTATCCACGATCCTACCCGCCAAAGATTTTTCATGCCCTCTCTTAGCTCTCCTAATCCCTTTCTTCAGCTCCCTCCTGGCTATCCTGTATCCCTCCAATGCTCTGTCTGGACCTTGTTTCCTCAACCTTATGTAAGCCTCCTTCTTCCTCCTTACAAGACATTCAACCTCCCTTGTCAACAAAGGTTCCTTCACATGACCATCTCTTTCCTGCCTGACAGGTACATACATATCAAGGACACGTCATATCTGTTCCTTGAAAAAGTTCCACATTTCAACATCAACCTTCCCTGACAGCCTATGCTCCCAACTTATGCTCCTCAGATCCTGTCTTACAGCATCATATTTACCCTTCCCCCAATTGTAAAACCTACCCTGTTGCACGCACCTATCTCCCTCCATAACCAAGGTGAAAGTCACAGAATTGTGGTCACCATCACCAAAATGCTCACCCACTAACAAACCCACTAACTTGTCCCGGCTCGTTACCAAGTACCAAATCCAATATGGCCTCCCCTCTGGTCGGACAATCTACATACTGAGTTAGAAAAGCTTCCTGGACACACTGCACAAACACCGCCCCATCCAATCTACATGATCTAAAGAGCTTCCAATCAATATTTGGGAAGTTGAAGTCGCCCATGACTACTACCCTGTGGCTTCTGCACCTTTCCAAAATCTGTTTCCCAATCTGTTTCTCCACATCTCTGCTGCTATTGGGGGGGCCTATAATAAACACCCAACAAGGTGACTGCTCCTTTCCTATTTCTGTCTTCAGCCCATACTACCTCCAAAGGTAGATCCCCCTCGAACTGCCTTTCTGCAGCCGTTATACCATTTCTAATTAGCAACGCCAACCCCCCTCCTTTTTTACCACCCCCCCAATCTTACTGAAACATCTGTAACTAGGAACCTCCAATAACCATTCTTGTCCCTCTTCTATCCACGTTTCCGTGATGGCCACAACATCGTAGTCCCAGGTACCGATCCACGCCTGAAGTTCACCCACCTTATTTCTGATACTCCTTGCATTGAAGTATACACACTTGAGCCCATCTCTGTGCCCGCAAGTATTTCCTGTCAGTGCTACCTTCTCCACAGCCTCCTTACATTCTTGGACATCTTGAAAACTAACCTACTTGCTGGGCTACAAGTCCGGATCCCATCCCCCTGCCAAATTAGTTTAAACCCCCCAAAGAGTGCTAGCATCCCCGTCTTTAATGGGAGATCCCTTATTTTTAAACTTTTCCTCCACATTCTAGATTCTCCCACAAGAGGAAACAACCTCCCCTCAGAATCTTATATGTTGCATTTAAGTCACTTTTGACTGTTCTAAACCTCAGAGGTCTGACCTAACTGAGGTTTTCACAATGATAAAAACAGCTGTCAGACACCTTCCTCTCATGGGGTAATAAGACAGAAATGTGTGCAACCCTAAAAAAAGGGATTGGAGAATCCGAACATAGGTACAGGAGTAGGCCATTCAGTCCCTCCATGCTGTTCCAGCATTCAATAAGGTCATGACTGGTCTGTGGCCTAACTCCGTATCCCTTAATACCCTTATTTAATTCCCTTAAAAGGAGAACTATTTAAGAATAATTGGGAAGGACATTTTCATAATAAGAAAATCTGGAAATTGATCCATTGAAATTTTCAAGACTGAGATTGAAAGCTGTTTGTTGGACAAGGGTATCAAGGGAAAAGGAACAGAAAAAGGCAAAGGAGTTTGTGATATGGATCATCAAGACCTAATTGTGAAGCAAAACAGGCTCAAGGGACCAAATGGCCCCCGCGTTCTTTCCCATTATTCCCACAGTGTAGGAACAGAGAAAAACATAAGCAAAGGATTGACTTTTAGTGTTGAGTAAATACAAAGAGTGACTTGTGTTGATGCTGTCAGCATATTCTCAGTGTAGGGGAGAAACATTGTTCTATTCATTTCCAAAACATGCAGCTTTTCTCAATCTGGGTATTGTGCAGAAAGGTCAGAAAGTTCCACCTCGTCCCTGTTTATTATGTGTTTTTATGGCTGTTCTTCACTGCAAATTGCCAACTCCTGGTTATTACACTGCTCAGTACAACTCCTCTACCCCAGCAGAGAATCATAGGTCCAGTTTTTCAACGGGTCTCCCATTCAGCCAATAATTTAAAGAAGCCAGAGCTTTACAATAGACAATGAATCAGAGTTTACAGCACAGATCCAATCAAATCAATCCTTTCAACCGGTCCATGGCAGTGTTTCTATTCTGCATGAACCTCCTTGTTTCATCTCACCATTTCAGAACAGTTGACTATTCCCTTCTTCCTGTGTATTGCCCCTGAGATAGTTTGATTGTATTCTCCTCAATGACTCCATGTGGTAATGAGTGACTCTGGGAAGGACATCTTACTTGAATGCTTAGACAAAAATAGAAATTGCTGGAAAAGCTCAGCAGGTTTGGAACATCAGAGTTAACATTGAGGGTCCAATGACCCTCCCTCAGAACACCAGTCTGATTTTTTTTTAGCTTAGAATACATTACCTACAGTACGGAAACAGGCCCTTCAGCCCAGCAAGTCCACACCGACCCTCTAAAGAGTAGCCCACCCAGACCCATTTCACTCTAACTAATGCTCCTAACACTATGGGCAATTTATCTCCACACCCACTCTGACTTACACTGCAAGATCGAGAAAATTTCTATCAAATCTTCTTTTCCCCAAGGAATACAGTCCCAATTTCTCCAATCTACCCTCATAACTGGAATTTCTTATTCCTGATACTATCGTGATAAACTGGTCTGTACTCAGTCCAATTCCTTCATTTTCTTCCTGAAGTGTGGCACCCAGAACTGTACTTAATATTCCAGCTGGAGTCTAACCAGTGTCTGATACCTGTTCAGAATAACTTCTCTGCTCCTGTACATTAAGTCCCTTTTCATGAAGTGTAGAACATTATATGCTTTAGCAACAACTCTCTTCACCTCTCCTATAACATGCCCACTTGGGTTTCCTCCCAGTGCTCTGGTTGCCTCCCACAGCCCAAAGATGTGCAGGCTAGATGGGTTGGCCATGCTAAATTCCCCATAATGTCTAAGGATGTACTGGCTGGTTGGATTGGTCATTGGAAATGCAGGGTTATAGGGATAGTGTTGGGGATGGGTCTAGGTGGGATTCTCTGATTCTGTACCTATACATTCAGGATTCTCTGATCCAGTGCCAGGATGTTGTCCAGGCAGCAGCAGTTCAGCTCTGTAGAAAGACTAGACAGGCTGGGGTTGTTTTCCTTAGAGCAGAGAAGCTTGTGGGGCAACCTCATTGAGATGTACAAGGTCATGAAGAGCATTGACAGGGCGGATAGGAAGAAATGTTCCCTTTTGGTAGAGGTGTGAATAACCAGGGACATGGAGTTAAGGGAAGGGGCAGGAGGTTTAGAGAAGATTTGAGGACTTTTTTTATAACCCCAGAGCCAGGTATGTGAAATCCTGCCTGAAAGGATGGTGACAATGGGAACTCTCACTTAAGAAATATTAGTTGTACCCTTGAAACACTATAGCACATTGGGCTACAGAACAAGTGTTGGAAAATGGGGTTAGAGTAGAATGGAATCTCTACAGTATGGAAACAGGCCATTCAGCCCATCGAGTCTACACCAACACCCTCTAAACAGCATCCCACCTAGACCCATCCCCTACCTTGTAACCCTGCATTTCCATAGTTAATCCACCTAGCCTTCGCATCTCTAAATACTATGGGCAATTTAGCATGGCCAATCCATCTAACCTGCACATCTTTGGATGTAAGTAGGTGCTTGATGAACGTGATGGGTTGAAGGGCCTCTTTCTATGTTGCCCTTTGTTTAACACTTTCTCTTCAAGTTATTTCTGCCCGAATGCACCGCATTGAACTTTATCTGCCACCTATCTGCCCACTCCATCAACATGTCAGAGTCTACACTGTACTGCTCACAGAAAAGTAAGATGGCATTTTTTTTTACTGTGAGTTCGTGATATTTGGAATGTGCTGTCTGAAAGGAGGATTGAAACAGATTCAAAGTAACTTTGAATGAATTGCTTGGCAGCACAGAAACATAAACATTGCTAAAAAGAGACACAAACTCAAAGGAATTAGTCTTTTTCTATTCACTCACAGGGTATGGGTGTCACAAGCTGGGTCAGCATTTCTTGCCCATTCCTGAGTCTGAGAGAAGGTGGTGGTGAGCACTCACTCCTGTTCTCATGTAGGATTGCAAGGGTGCACAAAGTGGCGCAGTGGTTAGTGCTGCTGCCTCACAGCGGCAGACCCCCAGGTTTGAGTCCACCCTTCGGTGACTGTCAGTGTGGAGTATGCACGTCCTCCCTGTAGTCTGCATGGGTTTCCTCCCACAGTCTAAAATGTGCAGGTGAGGTGGATTGAACGTGCTATATTGTCCATAACATCTCAGTGGGTTAGCCATGGGAAATGCAGGGTGATAGGGTCGGGAGTGTTAAGGTCTTCAGAGGACCTGATGGGCTGAATGGCCACCTGGAGGGATTATAGACAATAGACAATAGACAATAGACAATAGATGCAGGAGTAGGCCATTCTGCCCTTCGAGCCTGCACCGCCATTCAATATGATCATGGCTGATCATTCCTAATCAGTATCCTGTTCCTGCCTTATCTCCATACCCCTTGACTCCACTATCTTTAAGAGCTCTATCCAATTCTTTCTTAAAAGAATCCAGAGACTGGGCCTCCACTGCCCTCTGGGGCAGAGCATTCCACACAGCCACCACTCTCTGGGTGAAGTAGTTTCTCCTCATCTCTGTCCTAAATGGTCTACCCCGTATTTTTAAGTTGTGTCCTCTGGTTCGGCACTCCCCCATCAACGGAAATATGTTCCCTCCTGCCAGAGTGTCCAGTCCTTTCATAATCCTATACGTTTCAATCAGATCCCCTCTCAGTCTTCTAAACTCAAGGGTATACAAGCCCAATCGCTTCAGTCTTTCCGTGTAAGGCAATCCTGCCATTCCAGGAATTGACCTCGTGAACCTACGCTGCACTCCCTCAATAGCCAGAATGTCTTTCCTCAAATTTGGAGACCAGAACTGTACACAGTACTCCAGGTGTGGTCTCACCAGGGCCCTGTACAGCTGCAGAAGCACCTCTTTGCTTCTATACTCAATCCCTCTTGTTATGAAGGCCAGCATGCTATTAGCCTTCTTCACGACCTGCTGTACCTGCATGCTTGCCTTCATTGACTGGTGGACAAGAACACCCAGATCTCTCTGAACAGCCCCTTTACCTAATTTGATACCATTGAGGTAGTAATCTGCCTTCCTGTTCTTCCTATTCTGTGGAAGACAAGCATATCTTTTTGACAGAGGTCTGAAACACAAATAAGAACTCTTCTTTGCAATGTTTGGTAACTTGCAGAAGGGAATTAGATTTTATTGTTCAAATAAAAAGTGTTAAAATGCGGGAGAGTGAACAAATAGCAGTGCAAGTTAAATTCGTTAGAAATCCTTAACAAGGAACCGATGCACACGGCGGGCTGAACGGCCCCCGCCTTGGGGGGGGCTATAACATTCTCAACACAGTCTGATTTTCCTGCATCGGTTAAAAACAATTCCATCTTGAAAAGACAAAGAGACGCGAAAAAAAAAGATGACAACAGATGAAGTTTACACTGGAATAACAGGGAATTCTAAATTTTAAAAAAGACAGTATTGCTTAATGTCCAACTAAATGAACAGCAGGAAGTACCTGTTCATCTTTGAGAAAGATCAGATTACAAAACCCTCCCTTCCTGAAAGTTGATTTGCAGCAATTTCTCACTGGATTCTGCTCGCCAATTTGCGAGGACTCATGTCAGTCATTCGAGACAAGAACAAGGGATAGAACAAGGGCTTTAGGAGGATTTATTATGAGTTTTGCTGAAAAGGTTCTGGGTGAAGGGAGGAGGTTCTGCAGGTGAATTTCATACTTTGGTTTCTGTACATTTCGCCTCTCTGGGATTTTTTTTATCTGACATTAAGCCCGGGGCTTTTGTTTAACAGTGTGAGGAGTTCCGCTAGGGCTGGATTCATGCTCCTCCTAGTGGGTGGGGAATAATGTAAAATAAAGTTACCGAGCGCTCGGCACATTAGGGCATGTACTGACTTGTGAAGACCGAGTGCTGAGAGCTGGAGAGAGAGAGAGACAGAGATAGAGACAGAGAAGGAGGCGAAGAAAAGGCATGAGTCTGATCAAAGAGGTGGCGAGTTTGTTATAGTTAAGTTTGAGGGGAAATCTCGTCCCCTTACCTCTCCCCAATAAATAGAAGCGCCGGCTATCATCTTTCCGTTGTCTGGCGGCGGTGGTGATCTGTCCCAAAGAAGAAAGCAACTCAAGGCTGGTTTCTCCCGGGCCTGAGAGGTACGTCCATCAAGGCTGAGCTTTAGAAGTGTTTAGAAGCATTAGGCACTGACCCTCAAAAAGTTGCAATATTTCTTTGTGCTTTTGTAGTCTTTTCGCTTCATCGAGTCACAGAAGGGTTTGCAGCCGAGCTCCGTTGGTGTTTTCCTGACAAATAATTTCTTTTTTTTATTTGCAAATGTCAATTTCTTGAGCTGTGTAATAAAACCGTTTCTAGGGCAGTGTGAGTGTGTGCAACATTTAACCTCTGCAGCTCGTTCTCTGTGCTTTTATACTGGATTAGTGGGTGCTGGAAGAGCACAGCAATTCAGGCAGCATCGAGCAGCGAAATCGACGTTTCGGGCAAAAGCCCTTTTTACCTCTGTGCTTTTATGCTTATTTTACTGCAGTTATAAGTTAACGCAGCAACAACTCCCGGGCTGTTTTACAGTGAATGAATGCACTAAATTATAAGGAATACCAGGGTGTGATTTTTTTAAAAATTGGATGTTTTAGAGATTTTTTTATTCCATGATGATGTCCATTAGTTGTCTGTTGAATGTTGATTGAGTTTGACACATGAATACCTCCAAGTACTGTGCTGTGGTTACTGGCCTTTCTCGTTCCTTGGCCCTGCCCTCTAGCCCTGGTTTTGGGTTAATCCACAAAGACTGTTAATGGGATTGTGAAAGCAGGGCTTTATAAACTGAGATGATATTCCCCCGAGTCTGCAGGGTTGAGAGGGTGATCTAATTGAGGTGTTATAAAAATGTTACAAGGGGTTTGACTGAGTCCATTCAGAGAAACTGATTTCTTTCCCCACTGATACTGCAATTGAGAACAAAAGTGACAATGATAATATTGATAAAAGTACAACCAGCCCTTTGAGGGTTAAATCCTCACACAAAGGGCGATAGCAATGTGGAATTCTGCAAAAGGTTGTCAATGCTGTTAGTTGAAATTCTTCGCAACTGACTGAGATCAGCTCTTGTTTAATTTAAAAACAGAGGGGAGGGGGTTCATGTAGCACAGTGGTAGTGTCCCCATCTCTGATAGAAGACCTGGGTTCAGGTTCCACCCATTCCAGAGACATCCATAACATCCCCAAATGGATGGATTGAAAATATTAAGAACAAAGTGTTGAGGAAAATCAACAGGTTCTGGCAGCAAATGTGGGGAAAAGGATAGAGTTGATCTCTGGAGCCCAGTGCTGTCTGCCTCATGGAAACATTTATTAAAGTAATGATATGAGAGAAGGGTCGCTGCAGTGCCCTTCTGAAGTTGCTGTTGTAGGAGACGGGGCAGTATGCACAGCAAGCTCCCACTAGTGATAATGAGAAGCTGGTGTTGTGTCAGTGATGATGTTTGAGGGGTAAATGTAGGAGCTGCCTTTTAATGCCTCCTCTGAACGGTCATATTGCTGAGAGAGCAGCACCCTCACTGCACTACACAGAAAATGATATTAGCCTACAGTCCATAGCCAAGAGTGGGCACATTGAGCGTGCAAATTGCTGCATGAGTCCAATCCACTGAGCTAAATGGAAGTGAACTCCAAGTCGGTCACATTTAAATTACATGGTGGAACAGCCATGGGGGGGAAGAGGGTGGGTTGGTTGGGGGGAATGGCCTCCTCTTGCCCACTGTTCCTGCCACGATTGGGGCAAGCCTCCCTTTACTGCCCCTGATCTTTTGTAGCTGTTTCACTGTGTGCAGTGCCTGGTTTACAAGTGGACACATGTGGTTCTGGGTTGTGCTGGCAATGTTAAGCTGTGGTTTCTGTGGGAGCTGTTTCTGCTTCACTGTCTGTACTGCCATGGGTAGGCAGTGGCCTGAATGTGTAGGGTATTTGTTCATATTGGGGAGAGAGAGAGAGCAGTGTGTGACCTAACATTTACTCTTTGTAATATAAAAGTACAATAGAATATGTTGGGTTGCATGTTGGATAAGATAGTATTGTTCCTATATGCTGCTATCTATTATTCAGAAAAATTGTTACCGTGTGCGCCATCTGGTCAAAGTTAATGACTAGACAGTGCATGCTTTGATATAGTGCCAAGAGCCTTTTGCCATCACAAGAATTTCTGGACTAAGTTAGAGCCAGTGAAGTACCCTTTGAGGTGTAGTTACTCTCATAATATAGGAACCAGTTTCTGCATTGCAAGATTCCCACAATTAGTAAAGCAACACATGATCTCTTTAACGTCGGTTGTGGAAAAAGGCATGAGTTCAGGGTGATTTTGGATTTCAGTAATAGGGTGCAATGGGACTGGGAGAAGGGGAAACTTTGGCTTCAGTGGAATGTAAAAACCAAAGTGGGTGCTACAGCCAAATGAATTACTAATGTCAGAGCAAATTACTGTCGATGCTGGAATCTGTACCGAATACAAAAAATACTAGGAATCACAGCGGGTCAGACAGCATCTGGGGAGAGAGAGCAAGTTAATGTTTTGAGTCAAGATGACTCTTCATCAGAATTACTAATGTCCGTTTTCTCACCCAGAGTCAAAAACTACTCCCATTGCAGGACACTGCTGGCTCTCCTGTGAAATCTTGCTCACATTTCATTTGTTTAAAATCTCAAAATCACAGAATGGTTGCAGCACAGAAGGAGACCCTTCGGTCCATTGCGCATGTGCTGGCTCTCTGCAGCAGCAATCGCCACTCCCTTCCCCTGCCTGCAGCCCCATAAATGTTTCTCTGTGGATAATTATCCATTTCTCTCCATCATCTCTCTGTCTGTCTCTCTCTCTCTCTCTCTCTCTTTCTCTGTCTCTCTCGCAGTGCATTCCAAATCCTAACCACCAGTTGTGTGAGGAGTGGGGGAGACCAAAGAGGTTCCTCATGTCTCCTTTGATTCTTCACTTAAATTGTTATCCTCTCATTTTCCACACTTCCGTCAATGGGAACAATTTTGATGTCGGGTTTGAGTATATTACGTTTTGATGGGTTTAAAATGCTCTGTTTCAGGCCAATCTTTTCCTTTTTTTTATTTTCTTCTGAAGACAATGATTCATTACCAGCCTAACCTCAGCTGTTTGGCGATCCCTCATAGACAGTGACTATCACCATGGGCTGCTCAGGAAGCAGAGCAGTTGGAAAGAATTGACTAAGACTTTCTTGTTGCTTTGAGACAATGATGTCAGGTCCATAATGTTTTTATATTTATCACATATCGCAATCTACCTCAAACCAGACACTGTGTTATTGTAAAGCCTGCATAGCCAGTTCACTCCCACTCCCACCACCAACACACACACACACACACACACCAGAATACTAAGCCAATGTCATTTTGTGACTCAGTCCACTATGTAACATCCCCTTGCCCCATTCCAGGACTTGCTCCCCCTCACGCTGCTCTGGGGCTCTCTCCCCCTCACCCCGCATCGAAACTCATTTCTCCTTGCGCTGTTAACACTTGCAACATTTGCTAAGTGTTTCCTTCCTGTTCTATTTCTCCTCTTTTTGACTATTATTTTTAAAAAACAAATTACATGATCTGGATGGTGACATACTGGCCAGTAACCCAGAGGTTAGGAGTATATTCACTGGAGTTCAGAAGAATGAGAGGGGATCTGATAGAAACCGGTAAAATTCTAACAGGACCAGCCGGGGTCAGACACAGGGAAGATGTTCCTGATGGTCGGAGAATCCAGAACTAGGAATCGCAATGTAGGGGATACTGGGTACAGAGATGAGCAGACATTTCTTCACCCAGAGAGTGTGGTGAGCCTGTGGAATTCTCTGCCATAGAAAACAGTTGAGGTCAAAACACTTAATGTTTTCAAGGAGGAGTTAGATATAGTTCTTGGGGCTAAAGAAAACGGGAACAGGATACTGTGTTGGTTGAGCAGCCATGATCATAATGAGTGACAGAGCAGGCTCGATGGGCTGAATGGCCTACTTCAGATCCTATGTTCTATGTTTTTGAAGCTGAAACCAATGATCCAAGAATTCAATGGCACCACTGAAGCAGGAGGGGGAGGTGGGTGGAAGCAGATGCATGATTAAAATTAAAATGAATCTGGAATGGTAATTGTGTAACTACATTTATAACCCATCTGGCTCATTAATGCCCTTAAGACAAGGAAATCATCTGCCGTTACCCAGTCTGGCCTATGTATAACTCCAGACTCATGACAATATGGTTGACTCTTAACTGTCCTCTGGAATGGTCTAGCAAGCTGCTCATTTGTCTAAGAAGGCAACTTGTCACCATCTCCACAGGAAGTTACCTATGGGCAAGAAACAAACTGACCTGGTAATGCAGCCAACATGCTGCCAATGAATAGGGAAGGATGCTGTGACACTTTACTATACAGTGAGTGTTGATGCTCGCGTCACCTTCCAACGCGTGGCTCTGTCTCATAAATTAAGCAAACACGTCTCCTGTGTGTGCGTGTGCGTGTCTGTCTGTGTATGTCTGTGTGTGCTTGTGTGAGCACGTGTCAGTGTGTGCATGCATGGATCTGTTTGTCTGTACATGCACATGTCTGTGCATGTGTCTGTGTGTGCGTCTGGCTGCGTTATGTGTCTTGTCTGTGTGTGTGTGTGCCTGTCTGTCTATGTGCATGCCTGTCTGCCTGGCTGTGTGTGTGTGTGTCTGGCTGCCTGGCTGTGTGTGTGCGCATGTCTGTCTGTGCGTGTGTGTGCGTGTACCTGTGTGTTAGTGTGCGCACCTGTCTGTCTGACTGTGTGTTTGTCTGTGTGTGTGTGTGTGTATATGCATGTGTGCACGTGCATGTGCACCCGTTTGTCTGGGTGTGTGCGCTTAAACGTCTGTCTGTGTGTGTGCGCGTGTGCACCTGTCTGCGTGTGTGTGTGTGTGTGCGCGTGTGCACCTGTCTGCGTGTGTGTGTGTGCGCGCACGTGCCTGCCTCTATGTCTGTGTGTGTCCGTGTCTGTCTGTCTGTGTGTCTCGGTGTCTGTGTCTATTTGTGTGTCTGTGTGTATGCCTGTTTGTGTGTGTGTCTGTGTGCATGCCTGTTTGTGTGTGTGTGTCTGTGTCTGTGTGTGTGTACATGCCTCTGTGTGTGTGTGTGTGTGTGTGTGTGTGCCTGTGTGTGTGTCCGTGCCTATCTGTCTGTGTGTGTGTCTCGGTGTCTGTGTGTCTGTGTCTGTGTGTCTGTGTCTGTGTGTGTGTGTGTCTGTGTGTGTATTTCTGTAACAGGCTGCTGCCTGGTGATTCTTCCCCTGGTGTTTGATTCATCGCCCAGGGCTCTCTGTTCCTCTGAAATCCCCCTGTCCATCTGGGACAAGAATCTCTCTGTTGTGTAATTATATATAATTTCAGATGAATGCAGGAAATGGGTCTGAACCACTCACTGTTTCCTCACTCCCATTGACTTCAATCCTGCACACATGAAAAGGCGTCTTTTAAATCTTCAAAGGGATTATTCCTGCCCCCAGAAGGTCCTAGATAAAGGGATTCAGCCACTTTAAAGTCGAGAATTCCTTGCATGTTTCTCTCCTCCACAGTCCAATGCAGCAGTCATCTCTCAGTTTTCCCCCTCCCCCTCTTCTTGTTCACTCTGTGCACATTGGGGAAGATCAGCCCCTCTCTTAGTCTCACCGCAGACAGGCACACTCTGCCTCAGAATGTTGAAAGCTTAGCTCAGTGGGAAACGCTCTCTCTTCTCTCTCTCGCTCTCTCTCCCTCTCTCTCCCCCTGTTCCCCCGAGTCCCCAAGGCTTCAAGCTCCACTGCAGGGCATGGGTTGGAAACATCACAGCCCTAGGAATGAGTACTTGCATTGTCTTTACAATAGGAGCACTCCTGGGAAAAATATTGCGATAGTTTATCAGGCAGCACTGACATTGGGTCACAGATGGAGACATTGGGAGAGGTGATTAAAACCCTGGGTTGGAAGTTACCACTGCTGCCTCGCAGCGCCAGGGACCCGGGTTCGATTCCATCCATGTGTGACTGCATACACCCCACATAGACATTCTCCCTGGGTCTGCGTGGGTTTCCTCTGAGTGCTCTGGTTTCCTCCCACAGTCCAAAGCTGTGCAGGTTGGGTGGATTGGCCATGGGAAATGTCGGGGTGTGGGTCTGTCTGGGATGCTGCTTAGATGGTCGGTGTGGACTTGATGGGCTGAATGGCCTGTGTCCACACTGTGGGGGGTTCTGTGAAGGTAGGCTTTATGGTGTGTCCAAGTGGAGATGTGTTAGGAGGTCCCAGGAAGGCGAACAGAGGAGTGAGTTTTGTTGAAGGTTGTGGGTGTACATGAGGCCAGGATTGATCTGCCTGGCTGGTTCTTGAAGGAAGGAGGAACACTGGCTGCAGAGTACGTCCTGTCACAAGAACTCACCCACTGAGTCTTTTTATTTAAAACATGAGGGGGGCTGTTGTGCCAGAGCTACCGGAAGGTTCTGCCTGACCAGGCAGCGCTGCTGATGTTGGAGTATTGGAAAGACGTGTTGATGGTGAACATCTGGGAATCATCTCCTGGACACCCCCTCTATAGCTGTATGGTCCCAGAGGGTACTTGAAACCAGAGCTTCTAATTCAGCAACCCACTGCCGAGGCTAGGATCGAAGGAGAGTGGGGAATTGGGTAAGATTGTAGGGCTGAAGGAGGTTAGAGAGAGGGCAACCACATGAGGTGCTTTGATTTGAATGTGATGTTAAACCATGAGGCACTGTGACAAAATGGTCCTGACAGCCCATGGGAACTCCTTTTTTTTCGCATTGTGACCCAGAGAGTGAGTGTATGTGTGTTCCACTGAACCCATTGACATTGTATAACCTGGAGAGTGAGAATAGGTACTGTTGCCCTGATCCTATGCGATGTTTTACTGTTTTAAAGGCACTGTGTCAATGCAGGAGGTGGATTAGCTCAGTTGGCTAGTTTGTGATGCAGGGTGATGCTGCCAAAGTGGATTCAGTGCCTGCAATGGCTGAGGTTCCTAAGAAGGACTCCCCCCTCAATGTCACTTCTCGCCTGGGGAGTGGTAACCCTCAAGTTAAACCACCACCAGTCATCACTCCTTTGAGAAAGGGTCACCATCACATTTCTTATATCAACACAAGTTTCTGTTGTTTGAAAAAAAGTAGAGGGAGGGGTTCCTTCCAGGACACGGCCAACAGTTCCTCAAAGAGTGCTGCCTCAAAACGCATCGACCAAGATATGGGATCTTGCTCTGCTTAAATTCCCAGGGCTTTTTCCTGAAATGTCGATTTCGAAGCTACTTGGATGCTGCCTGAACTGCTGTGCTCTTCCAGCACCACTAATCCAGAATCTGGTTTCCAGCATCTGCAGTCATTGTTTTTACCTCCTCCAACCTAACAGTGTCCATGTCAAATGGAACTTTTTCAGTTTTCTGGTATGGGTGCCAGACTTGCTTGAACGATCCAAGTTTGGTTGGACTGTGAGCAGTGGGCAAGACCAGCTCAGCAAGATCCCATATTAATGGAGGGCAGATGTGGGCGGTGCCCTTCGAGGGAATGTTGCCCATGTCCCAGGAAGTATTCCTCTGTGTTGATGTAGTGCCATATTTAACACAGTGAAA
The DNA here is from genome assembly GCF_047496795.1 of Chiloscyllium punctatum. Lineage (NCBI taxonomy): Eukaryota > Metazoa > Chordata > Chondrichthyes > Orectolobiformes > Hemiscylliidae > Chiloscyllium > Chiloscyllium punctatum. The sequence continues at coordinate 82,516,780 of NC_092762.1, read as the reverse complement.
AATCCTGGAGGACGCGGATGTAGGCATGCATCACAACCCCCCAGTTTGGAGAGCGAACTCCTGTCGGATCTCTGGTGAGATCCAGCCAAATGGAGTTTCCTTGTGGGATGTCTGCTGTGAGAAAGGCCCCTCCCCCACCTGCAGTGTCCAAGGACAGAGGTCAACCGCTGGACATATTGAGTTCCTGCTTCCTGTACCTGGGAAGATATAGAAGATAAGAGGTTGAGCCCAGTTTGTCTGGATGTTTGGCCAATTACTACTTGGTTGGAATAAGCTGTGGTTGATGATTTTAAAGAGGGAAATCTATTCTTTTCTGTTGGAGTTGGAATGTGGGCTTGTGTTTTCCCTGCTGATAACTAGCTGTGAGGTGTTATTACAGAGCTCTGAAATCAGCACTGTCTGCCTCACAACAGTGCTCAGCCTCACAGCACACATCCCTGGAATGTTAAGTGTACAGTTTTTGTGGAACATAACTGCACCATCAGCAATGTAACCTTTAATCAGCCAGCTTGTTCTAGTGGCTGTGTAGTGAGTCCATCTTGTGGTTACCATTCTCCCATTCCTCAAAGAGCCATCATCTTACTGTGGCCTCAGCTGAGACCTTTCCATCCTCCTCACATCACCGCAGTGAGACCTGGTCGGAGTTCTGCAGGTTCAATAACGCTGCAGTTTTCACATTCTTGCCCCTCCCTGGTTCAGTAATGTCCTACAAGAATTCTGCTCTCTAACTCTGCCCTGTACTTTTCCTCATAATTGATGGAGATCCTCTCTGCTGTCTCGACCCTGATCCTTCACATCAGTGTGTGTGTGTGTTGATGATTTGTTCTCCTCTGTACCCTCTAGCCACGTTTTTTGCCACTTTATTCTGAAGGAATTGTTATGGTCTGTAAGTTGGCCATTCAGCCCATCATATCTCCACCTGTTCTGAGCATTTAGGACTCTCTACCATTGTCCCTGCTTTTTCCCCATACCCTTGCACATTTGATGATGGTTTAAATAGAAGCGATGATCTCTTGGAATGCCTCGAATGATCCTGGCTCCAGCACATTCCCAACCCCAACTGCTGCAAACAATTTCTTTTCCCACTGCATTCTCTTCTTTTCCAAATTGCTTTAAAGTCTGTGTTGTCTCATTCTTGATTGTTTTGTTTTCAATGGAAGCACTTTCTGCAAATCAACTAAGTTGAAAGCTAGGGGACATACTTTTAAGGTGAGAGGGAGATAGTTTTTAAAAAGGACAATGGGGGAATCGCTTTTACACAGAGAGTGGTTTGTGTGTGGGGTGCACTGCCAGAGGAAGTGATGGATGTCGGTGCAGTTACAACATTTAAAAGACATTTGGATAAGTTCATGAATTAGGAAGGATTTAAAGGGATATGGGCCAAGTACAGGCTGGTGGAACTAGTTTAGTTGGGTACATGGTTGATATGGACTGGTTGGACCAAAGGGTCTGTTTCTGTGCTGGATTGACTCAATGACTCTGTCTCAACCCCTCATGATTTAGGGCACAACATCTAAATCTTCATTCAACCTTCCGCATGGAGAACAGCCCCAGCTTCTCCAATCTTCTCATGTACTGAAATTGTCTCATCCCTGGAGCCGTTGTAATGATGCACTCTGTCTAAGTCAGAATTGGACACGGTACTCTCTCTGAAATGATAATGCCATTAGGCTGGTAATCCACAGGTTTAGGCTGATGTACTGACAGTGAGACCTCGAATCTCACCCTGATGGAATTGAAGTAAATTTAATAATTCTGAGGTTTGAAAACAAGCCTCAGTATTAGTAACTGTGAAGCGATCCGAGAGTGTTAAAACCCACCTGATTCACCCATGACCTTTTTCGGGAAGAAAATCTGCCATCCTTACCTGGTCTGCCCTACATGTGGCTCCAGACCCACAGCAATGGGGTTGACTCTTAACTGCCCTCAGAAATGGCTTAGCAAGCCACTCAGATCCAGGGTAATTAGGGATGGGCATTGAATGTTAGCCTTGTCAGTGATACTCATACCCCATAGGAGAAAGTGAGGACTGCAGGTGCTGGAGATCAGAGTCGAGAGAGTGGTGCTGGAAAAGCACAGCAGGTCAGGCAGCATCCAAGGAGCAGGAAGAGCCGACATTTTGGGCATTAGCCATTCATCGGGATTCCTGACGAAGGGCTTATGCCCAAAATGTCGACTCTTCCTGCTCCTTGGATGCTGCCTGACCTGCTGTGCTTTTCCAGCACCACATACTCATATCCTATAAAAGGGAGAGAGAAACTATTGGCTGCATTTAAATCTAACCCCTGTCATCAGGCCAAGTAAACGATTAACAGGCTGATCTGTACAGCTCTATCTACAGCTTCATAAATTATTTAGGCTTGAGGCTTTTACTTTGAGAAGGTCTAATATCAGATCTAATATCTCACAAATAACAAGTGTGTGCATATGATCTGCCAACTTTTCTGCAGAGTCTGTGCTTGGGTTTAGCAACACTTTTCAGCAGACAGCTCACTTGCTGAAAATTGTCATAGAGTCATACAGCACGGAAACAGACCCTTCGGTCCAACAAGTCCATGCTGACCATAATCCCAAACGAAACTAGTCTCACCTGCTTACGCTTGGTTCATATCCCTCCAAATATTTCTCATTCGTAAACTTATCCAAATGTCTTTTAACCATTGTAACTGCACCCACATACATCACTTCCTCTGGAAGTTCATTCTACACACAAATTACTGTCTGTACCAAAAAAAATTGCCCCTCATGTCTTTTTAAAATCTTTCTCCTTTAACCTTAAAAGTCTTGAAATCCCCCACCCTAGGGAAAAGACAGCTGCCTTTCATTTTATCTATAGCCTTCCTGATTTTATAAACCTCTATAAGGTCACCCCACAACCTCCTATGCATAAATGAGAAAAGTCCCAGGCTATCCAGCCTCTCATTATAACTCAAACCCTCCCATTCTCGCAACATCCTGGTAAATCTCTCCGAACCCTCTCCAGCTGAATAATATTCTTGCTATAAGAAAGTATTCTGAAGCTGCTTCTTACCTCCTGGCAAGAAAGCCTTGAAGGTATTTGACTTCCTCACTGATGTTGAAGTGGGACACTCATTTGGTAACTTGTACCTTGTGAAACGTGGGCATCTCTAGTTAGACCAACAGTTATTACCCACCCCTTTGAAGATGGGGGATGAGTGGTCTGGGTAAACCCAGAGAGCTGCTAGAGAAGGAGTTCCAGGATTTTGACCCAGTGACAGTGAAGAAACACTGATATACTTCCAAGTCAGGACGGTGAGTGGCTTGGAGGGGAACTTGCAGGGGGTGGTGTTCCCATGTATCTGCTGCCTTATCCTTCTAGATGGAAGTACTCATGGATTTGGAAGGTGCTATCTGAGAATCTTTGGTGAATTTCTGCAATGCATCTTGTAAATAGTCAACACTGTTGCTAATAAGTGTTGGTGGGGGGTACCTGTGAATGTGGTGCCAATCAAGCGGGGGCTACTTTCTCCTGGACAGTGTTGAGCTTCCTGAGTGTTGTTGGAGCTGCACCCGTCCAGGCAAGTGTGGGGTATTGCACCACACCCCTGAGTTGTTCCTTATAGGTGATGGGAGAGACTTTGAGGACTCAGGAAGTGAGTTGCATGCCGCAGTATTCCTAGCGTCTGACCTGCTATTGTAGCCACAGTAATTATACAGCTGGAACCAGTTCCGTTTCTGGTCTGTAGGATGTAGATGGTGGGGGGCGGGGGGATATTCAGTGAAGGTGATACTGTTCCCAGTGGCAATGATTGATCCCGTTCCTTTTCTGAACAGAGACTGGAATGTGAGTTTTTTATCCCCCGTGTCTGATTTGCCTCTGCATGATTTTATGTCTCCACAGCACTTTCCCGAACGATGTCTGTCACTGTTCATGAGAATCGGAAATCGCGTTCCAGCTCAGGCTCCATGAACATCCAGCTCTTCCACAAGGCGTCGCACGCAGACAGCCTCCTGACTCACCTCAACCTCCTGCGGAGGCGCCACCTTTTCACCGACGTCACCCTGCGGGCGGGCAACCGCTCCTTCCCGTGCCACCGTGTGGTGCTGGCCTCCTGTAGCCGGTACTTTGAGGCCATGTTCGCCGGTGGCCTGAAGGAGAGCCACGACAGTGAGGTCAACTTCCACGACTCGCTGCACCCCGAGGTGCTGGAGCTGCTGTTGGACTACGCCTACTCGTCCCGGGTGCTGATCAACGAGGAGAACGCCGAGTCCCTGCTGGAAGCCAGCGACATGCTGCAGTTCCACGACATCCGCGAGGCCTCGGCTGAGTTCCTGGAGAAGAACCTGCACCCCATGAACTGCCTGGGCATGATGCTGCTCTCGGACGCCCACCAGTGCGGGCAGCTCTACGAGCTCTCCTGGCAGGCCTGCCTGGCCTACTTTGCCATGCTCTACAGGACAGAGGACTTCCTGAGGCTGCCCAAGGACAAGCTGGTGGAGCTTATCCTGAGCGAGGAGCTGGAGGTGGAGGACGAGAGTCTGGTCTACGAAGCGGTGATGGGCTGGGTGAAGCACGATCTGAGGCGGCGAAGGGACGATCTACCGGAGCTCCTGCGCTGCGTGCGCTTGGCGTTGCTGCCGGAGTCCTACCTGTACCAGAGTGTGCTGGGCGAGGAGCTGGTGGCCGGTCATCAGACCGGCAAGGGGGTGGTGGAGGAGGCCATCTGCTGCAAGACCCGGATCCTGCAGAACGACGGGGTGGTGACCCTCCTGTGCGCCAGGCCCCGCAAGGTCAACCACGATGTGCTGCTGCTGGGCGGCCAGACCTTCGTGTGCGACAAGGTCTACGCCATTGACCAGAAAGCCAAGACCGTCATCCCCAAGGCGGACATCCCCAGCCCCCGCAAGGAGTGCAGCGCCTGCGCCATCGGCTGCAAGGTCTATGTCACCGGTGGCCGCGGTTCCGAAAACGGCGTCTCCAAAGACGTCTGGGTGTACGACACCCTCCACGACGAGTGGACCAAGGCCGCTCCCATGCTGCTAGCCCGTTACGGGCATGGCTCTGCAGAGCTAGACCAGTGCCTGTATGCGGTGGGCGGGCACACGGCCGTCAGCGTCTCTTTCCCTGCCTCGCCTTCTGTCTCCCTCAAGCAGGTCGAGCACTACGACCCCCAAGCCAACAAGTGGACCCTGGTGGCCCCCCTCCGCGAGGGGGTCAGCAACGCCGCAGTGGTCGGCGCCAGGCTCAAGCTCTTCGTCTTTGGGGGCACCAGCGTCAACCGCGAGAAGTTGCCCAAGGTGCAGTGCTTCCATCCAGGGGAGAACCGGTGGACGGTGCCCGCACACTGCCCGCAGCCCTGGCGATACACCTCAGCGTCTGTCGTGGGAGACCATATCATCGTCATTGGCGGCGACACAGAATTCTCGGCCAGCTCTGCGTACCGTTTCAACAGCGAGACCTACCAATGGTCGAAGTTCGGCGACATGACAGCACGGAGAGTCAGCTGCCACTCTGTGGCATCCGGTAATCGGCTCTACGTGGTCGGTGGGTACTTTGGTGCCCAGATGTGCAAGACACTGGACTGTTACGATTCGTCGACGGGCACATGGAGCAACATCACCACCATCCCCTACTCACTCATCCCAACCGCCTTCGTCAGCACGTGGAAATACCTCTCTGTGTAGCTCAACCATCGCCCTGGGCTCTGCGATCTGAGGTGAGCTTCCTTTTCCCACACACGGACACACACACACACACACACACACGGGCACACACGTGCACATGGGTCAAACACACCACAGACAGAAACCCACGAACAGACACACGGATACATGGAGACCCACGTACACATGGACACGGATACGCACAGACACAGACACAGACGGAGACATGCACATGGGCACACATGCACACGGACATTGATAGACACGGACACACACACACACACACACACGCCCCCACCCCAGGAAAAGGTTCTTTTTGCTGGTAACAGAAACAGAAATTGCAGGAGAATATCGGCAGGTCTGGCAGCATTCAAGGAGAGAAAGCAGAGGCATCGAGAATTGTTCAAAGGGTCACTGGATATGAAACATTAACTCAGGTCCTCTCTCCACAGGCGCTGCCAGACCTGCTGAGTTTCTCCAGTGATTCCTGTTTTTGGTTCAGATTTCCAGCGGCTTCAGTTCTTTTGGTTTCTTCCTTCTGTATTTGTTATGTTGAAGTAATTAAGGGATGTAATTTCTCAGTTTCCTTTCCTTTCAGAAGCAAACGCTTTGTCTTCGTTCAAAGTCTGGTTTATCTTCTGTCACCCCACCCCACCCCCACCCCCGCTGTGTCCCACCAAGAGCAATTATTTTAAGGCCGATAAAATGACACAATGGCTGACTTTGTGATGAATGCACTGTGATGGACAGCCTCAGTTGGACAGAAGGGTCTCACTTGGTCAAAGTTTGCATTGGATTTCCCAACCCTCTCCCACCAAAAGGTGCTGCTGGTGTCACACACACTAACCCTGCCCGGGAACTCCCTTTCAAAACAGTGGGTGAATGAAAGCAAGAGATCATCCCAGCTGAGGTGCAGGATAGTTCATTCGGCCCTTCTGGCCTGGTCCACCATTGAATATAATCATGGCTGATTATCTAACTTAGCTCCTGCTTTCTCCCCATACCCTTTGATTTCTTTAGCCCTAAGAACTATATTTAACTCCTACTTGAAAACCTTCAATGTTTTAGCCTCAACCACTTTCTGTGGTAGAGAATCCCCCCGGCTCCCCACTCTCTGGGGGGAAGACATTTCTCCTCATCTCAGTCCTGTATATCCTACCCCGTATCCTCAGACTGTAATCCTTGGTTCTGGACTCCCTGGTCATCAGGAACATTCTTCTTGCATTTACCCTGTTGAGTCTTGCTATGAATTAGAATCATAGAATTTCTACAGTGTGGAAACAGACCCTTCGGCCCAGCAAGTCCACACCGACCCTCTGAAGAGTAACCCACCCAGACCCATTCCTCTATTACTCTACATTTACCCCTGACTAATGCACCTAACCTACACATCCCTGAACACAATGGGTAATTTAGCATCCACCCTAACCTGCACATCTTTGTGATTGGGGGAGGAAACCCACAGATATTGGGAAGAACGTGCAAAACTCCACACAGACAGTTGCCCAAGGCTGGGATCAAACCTGGGTCCCTGGCATTATGAGGCAGCAGTGCTAACCACTGAGCCACCGTGCTGCTGAGTCCTGTAAGAAATGAATAGGTTTTGTAAACTTTGTAAACTCCCAGTGAATATAGTCCTAACGGGAGGTGGTAGGTGCACAGATGATGTCTATGTTTAAGAGGCATTCAGACGAATGAACAGTCAGGGAATAGAGGGATATGGACCTTGTTCAGGCTGATGGGATTGGCTTGGAATGGTCGGCACAGATGTGGTAGGCCGAAAGGCCTGTTCCTGTGCTGTACTGTTCAATGTTCTAACTGATCCAGTCTCTCTTCATACACAATCGCTGCTGTCCCGGAAATCAGTCTGATCAGGTCGATCTTGAGCTCGTTAGCTTTTTGTTTTGGGCAGGAGTCACTGGATAATTTCTAAAAGTAGAGATTCTATGTGCTTTTGGTTGAATTTCTCTCATTCACACAGAGGGGAGGATCACTGATATTTTTGTGCTCAAGACAATGGTCTTTCAGACCTGTTTTTAATGATGTTTATTTTTGGGACTTGGACAATATTTATCATCCATTTGCAGGCTGTCTTTGAAATTGAATTTCCAGCAGACCCAGACTGAAGGCAATAATGGTTTCGCTTTCCCGGAAACAATGAATAAATGCGTTGTATCTATTTAAGCAAATCGAGCAGCTTTCACAGTCATTATTCAGCCCTTACCATGGAGTTTGAACCTGTGATCTCCAATCGATGGCCATTGAACACTCCCAGGCGGAGGTGGGTACTGCAGATGCTGGAGATTAGAGTCAAGATTAGAGTGGTGCTGGAAAAGCACAGCACGTCAGGCCGCATCCGAGGAGCAGGAAAATTGATGAAGGGCTTTTGCCTGAAACATCGATTTTCCTGCTCCTCAGATACTGCCTGGCCTGCTGTGCTTTTCCAGCACCACACTAATCATTGAACACTCCCAGGTCAGCCTGCCACATTGGGTTACACTCCAAAGAGGTGACTTTCTCTCGTGTGTGGTTGGGTGGTGATTTGACCTGGAGACCATCAAATCCTCACTCTTAGACAATGACGACACATTCTGTGGACTCTCTCGAATTCCTGGTCACGTCTCAGCTATGGGTGGTCCCTCAGATTCCAGATTCAATGAAAGTTTACAGTGTGACTATGCATGAATCATATTTTTATATCCTCCTGGGCCAAGAGAGATTGGAACTGATAAAACACCACCAGACATTGGGATTTCCAAGTGTCTCCACTGTGACTTAAAGCTCTTTATACCAACTGAAGTTAGTGTTTGAAACCTTTTAATCAGATTGTCCCATCATTTACTCTTTTACCAACCCTACCGTAGTTCCATATTCATAACACATTCACATCCAACTGCAACATCTTCCAATGTGTATCATCTATAAAAGACTGACTCCCTCTCTCTCACCCTCAGTCTCTGTCTACACAGTAAATGTTGGGGAGGAACAGATCTAAAGTGGAAAGCCATTCTCTGTGTGGGGGAGATCAAGAGGTGAAAGCTGATTTCTGAAATTTCCAGTGAGCTTTGACTGATGTAACAATCCTTGTTCCTGCCTGAGATCGTCCATATCTGACTAGCCCACAGAGGGATCTCATTCACTCGAACAACTTTCCTGTGTATGAATGGTTCTGAAAGTGGAAGTTAATCATTATAATGCTGTCCAAATTTTAAAATGTAATTTTCCTTTGAGGGTAGCGCAAGTTGCAGAGTAAGAAGTGAGTGGTTGGTGAGGTTATAAACCAGGGATAAATTCTCTCCCCTGGAATGGGCCCAGGCCAGTCGGAGGCCTCATTTAGTTTTGGTGGGGCTACTGATTGAACACTCCTGGACAATCCGATGGGCCAAATGACAACCTTCCATGTCGCAATGACTCTAATTCCAGACGGGCTCATACTAAAGCCAGTTCAATGTGGTGAACAATCCTCACCCTGTGTCTGCAGCAACCTGGGCTGCTTTTGTAATGTCAGCAGTATTACTCCTCCCTTTTCCCCGTCCTGCAGAAACCGTTCTCTGCTTGTGGGCTGCTGACTGATAAGTGGCTGGAGCGGGGTCTGAATTGGGCCTTTAATCTGGAGTCGCCCAATGAGCGTCTTTATCTGACCCTATGCAGCAATGGGGGCAAAAATGTGCAAGACATGGGGTCCTGATGCCGTATTCCTGATGAAGGGCTTTTTTTTCCTGGTCCTCAGATGCTGCCTGACCTGCTGTGCTTTTCCAGCACCACTGTGATCTAAACTCTGGTTTCCAACATCTGCAGTCCTCACTTTTGCCTAAGACATGGGGTCCTGCTCGACACTCTCCCTTTCTTTCATGACAAGGCCCTGAAATCTCTTGGAATTTTCCTACATTCGCAGCATGGTAATAAGACTTGGGTTTGTTGCCCATTCCTAATTCCCCTTGAACTTTTGGGGGCAGTTAAAAGTGAGCCTTATTCCTGTGAGTCTGCAGTCACATATTTGACAAATTTCCCTCCCGAAAGAGGGTGGGTGAAGCAGATTAGATTAGATTACAGTGTGGAAACAGGCCCTTCGGCCCAACAAGTCCACACCGACCCGCCGAAGCGCAACTCACCCAGACCCATTTCCCTACATTTACCCCTTCACCCAACACTACAGGCAATTTAGCATGGCCAGTTCACCTGACCTGCACATTTTTGGATTGTGGGAGGAAACCGGAACACCTGGAGGAAACCCACACAGACACGGGGAGAATGTGCAAACTCCACACAAAGTCGCCTAAGGCAGGAATTGAACCCGGATCTCTGGCGCTGTGAGGCAGCAGCGCTAACCACTGTGCCACCGTGCTGCAGGTGGAAGGATTTATGTTTTAGGGCAGTCAGTGACCATTGCAAGACTGGCTTTGAATTCCCACAGATTTGTTCATTGGATTGTAAATTCTATCAGCTGCTGTGGTGGGATTTGAACTCTCACCATCATTAGCCTGGGTTCTTTGGATTATTGGTCTAGTGTCAGTAACACGATGCCACCCCTCCCCTCCATGCCCATATCTCCCTTTATAGAGGTTTACAGTGAGACTAGGCCATGGACGCAGAAAATAGATAGAGATGGAATTCAACATTCTTGGTTTGTGATTAGGCTGCACATAGTGTCAAAACATTTATTAGCTGCACTATGTGGCACTGGAATGTAAAAATGGGTATTATTTTGGTCAGTGCAGAATGTTGCTGTGGCAACCTGAAGCCTGTGGCCTAGTTACTCAATTTAGACAGGGCCCAGTCGAGACACTGGGTTAAGTCTCATTGAAAACTGAACCCTGGGAGATCCGGTGTGTCAATGCCACTAGAATTCTGTTGTCAGCACATCGTTAGAGGTCAAAGATCAGAAAGAACGGTGTCCAATTACAAGCATAACCAGCTGTTAATAGCAACCAGCAGCGAGCTCCCGCAACAAGGGGGTGGGACAGAGAGAGAAAACAGAAGATTCTGGAAATACTTGGCAGACGTGTGTGGAGAGAAAAACGAGGTTAATTACTGCAGTTGACATTCTTTCATCAGAAATGGGACAAAAGTTAGAGACTGAACAGGATTTTAAGGAAGGAACAGAGGATGGAACAGGAGGAAGAGTAAAATTGAGAGGGTCCATGATCAAATAGGAAACAAGAGAGATTAAATGACAAAAAAGGGATGATGGTGCAAAGGGGTAAAGTAGGTTACAAATAAATAAGTGAAAGTGGAAAGGGTGGATCTGGACGAGTTGTAAATAGCAGCAGCAGTAAGACCTTCACCTAAAACAAAGAACTTCGCAGGACTTATACACTTAATGGTAAGGTCCTAGGGAGTGTTGCTGAACAAAGAGACCTTGGAGAGTAGGTTCATAGCTCCTTGAAATTGGAGTCGCAGGTAGATAGGATAGTGAAGAGGCGTTTGATATGCTTTCCTTTATTGGTCAGAGTATTGAATACAGGAGTTGGGAGGTCATGTTGCGGCTGTACAGGACATTGGTAAGGCCACTGTTGGGATATTGCGTGCAATTCTAGTCTCCTTCCTATCGGAAAGATGCTGTGAACCTTGAAAGGGTTCAGAAAAGATTTACAAGGACGTTGCCAGGGTTGGAGGATCTGAGCTATAGGGAGAGGCTGAACAGGCTGGGGCTGTTTTCCCTGGAAAGTTGGAGGCTGAGGGGCGACCTTTTAGAGGTTTACAAAATTATGAGGGGCATGGATAGGGTTAATAGGCAAAGTCTTTTCCCTGGGGTCGGGGAGTCCAGAAATAGAGGGCATAGGTTGAGGGTGAGAGGAGAAAGATATAAAAGAGACCTAAGGGGCAACTTTTTCACACAGAGAGTGGTGCGTATATGGAATGAGCTGCCAGAGGATGTGATGGAGGCTGGTACAATTGTAACATTTAAGAGGCATTTGGATGGGTATATGAATAGGAAGGGATTGGAGGGATATGGGTCGGGTGCTGGCAGGTGGGTCTAGATTGGGTTGGGATATCTGGTCGGCATGGACGGGTTGGACCGATGGGTCTGTTTCCATGCTGTACATCTCTATGACTCTAACTGCTGGAGATCTGAAACAAAAGCAGAACTTCATGGAGAAAGTCAGCACATCTGGGGAGAGAGAAAGCGGAGTTAATGTTTCGAGTCCAGTGACCCTCCTCCAAAACCTGCTTTCTCTCCACAGATGCTGCCAAACCTGCAGAGTTTATCCAGCAATTTCCATTTTTCTAGCAACAGAACCATGACCAAAGTCTGCAAGTGTTGAGCTTGGGGTTAAAGTTTGGAAGGGAAATGGTGTTATTTTGTTGTACACAATGTCAATTTGCCTGATGACCCCAGCGTTTGGGATGCTTATTACGAGGTGCTATGTAATGTGAGTTGTTGTTGTAACGGTGACATCACACATGTGTGTTTTTGGCAATTGATGAAGGCCAAAACCAGCGAGATACATATCAAATGTGTTTCCGTGGCCATGGGTCCCTCACTGTGTGGTTCTGTCACTGACTGGGTCACAAGCTGATTGTAATCCATCCACAGTTTCAGTTTAAGTAAGCAAAGTACCAACTAGACTGCAAGTTACCGAAATATTGGTGACTAACCAGCTCCCTCACTTATGTCCACTTTCCTTTTAAACTAGGGGTGGGGGCGGAGGCAACCCACTATCCCACCCCCACCCAGTCAGGCTCCCACACCATTAGGGGTCAGAGATCACCACAAGCAGTGTCTGATTACAAGCAGAAATGGCTGCTAATAGCAACCAGCAGTGAGGTCCCAGAAACCCACTGGGATTAACATCATAATTACCCTTTTTGAAGATGTTTCACATGTAAGACAGCAAGGATTCATGAGGTAGGCCCCTAATTACCTCTAGAGATCTTGAAATGGGCAACAAATTGGTGAACTTGTCATCGACACTCCTCACAATACATTTCTTCTTCATGAATCTGCATTGATCCTGCTCTGGGAAGAGATTGTTCCACCTGAATCCAGTCCTAGCTCTCTTTTTCTCTCTCGCTGTCTCTCTCTTTCTGTCTTTCTCTCTCTCTCGCTCTCTGTCTTTCTCTCTCTTGCACTCTCTTTTTCTCTCTCTCTTTCTCTCCCTCTCTCGCTCTCTGTCTCTCTCTCTCTCTTGCACTCTCTTTTTCTCTCTCTCTTTCTCTCCCTCTCTCGCTCTCTGTCTCTCTCTCTCTCTTGCACTCTCTTTTTCTCTCTCTCTTTCTCTCCCTCTCTCGCTCTCTGTCTCTCTCTCTCTCTTGCACTCTCTTTTTTTCTCTCTCTTTCTCTCCCTCTCTCGCTCTCACTTTCTCTCTCGCTCTCTTTTTCTCTCTTGCTTTCTTGCTGTCTTTCTCTCTTTCTCGCTGTTTCTTACTTGCTTCTCATGCTCTTTCACTCTGTCTTACACTTGCGCTCTGTCTCTCTCACTCTCACTCTTTCACTCTCTTGCGCTCTCTATCGCTCTCACGTGCTCTTCCCAACTTGACCATTTTAATTGAATGTTCACATTTATTCCCATTTTGCTGTGTAGCTCAATTAGCATTGCCTGTCCTCCTGGCAGTGACAGTGTGCTGCACTGTTAGAGGTGTCAGATGTTTGTGTGATTGTAAAGTCACCATAATGTAATCAGACCAAGGGGCTGCTCCCTCATTACAGTGAGATGGGTTGTTAAGTAGACATATGGTGTCTTAGCTTTAATTGGTAGAGGGATTGAGTTTTGGAACCACGAGGTCATGCTGCAGCTGTACAAAACTATGGTGCAGCTGTACTTGGAGTATTGTGTATAGTTCTAGTCACTGCATTATAGGAAGGATGTGGAAACTTTGGAAAGGGTTTAGAGGAGATTTACCAGACTGTTGCCTGGTATGGAAAGAAGGTCTTATGAGGAAAGGCTGAGGGACTTGAGGCTGTTTTCATTAGAGAGAAGAAGGTTGAGAGGTGACTTAGTTGAGACATATAAGATAATCAGAGGGTTAGATAGGGTGAACAGTGAGAGCCTTTTTCCTCGGATCGTGATGGCTAGCACAAGGGGACATAGCTTTAAATTGAGGGGTCATAGATATAGGACAGACGTTGGAGGTAGTTTCTTTACTCACAGAGTAGTAGGGGCGTGGAACGCACTGCCTGCAACAGTAGTAGACTTGCCACATTAAGGGCATTTAAATGGTCATTGGATAGACATATGGATGTGTAGGTTAGATGGGCATCAGATTGGATTCACGGATCGGTGCAGCATCGAGGGCCGAAGGGCCTGTACTGCGCTGTAATGTTCTATGACTGTTGGTGGTTTAACCTGAGGGTCACCCTGCCTCAGGCGAGGGGAGAGATTTGACAAGGAGAGTCCTTCATGGTAACCTCAGGTGACATGGGAATTGAACCCACACTGTTGGCATCATTCAGCGTCACAACCAAGCTCCGAAGGTATTGGAAGGGGGTTGCTGTATGACTTTGTGCTGTGTTGAGAGTCCTGTCTGTTGAGATAAATGTTACAATTTCTCATTATTGTTTGACCTAGGGTCGATGGATTACCTGCTGCTGTTAAAAGACAAAGAACTTTGAAGAATGAGGGATGGCACAGCCAGGTTCACCTGATGTTGTCCCGACACTGGAGGGTATTGGGCTAGAGAGGACTGCGCTGAGCCCTCTGGCTGACCGCCGATGTATGAGGTCAACACCTTTGCCGAAATTTGGCAAACCACGCCATGTATATTTTGGTGCTCCTGCCGTTTATGACATACAGACCGCTTGGGGGATTGGGACTTCATCTCTTTCAGAATTCACATCTGCCTGGCGTTTGTCTTGATTGTGATTATAAGACACAATATTTGCCTGTTCAGCATAGACTGTCGCTATGGTGACTGGCTGAGGAAGCACATTTCAGCTGGTAATGTTGGGTTCTGATAGCAGGCCCCTCCCCCACCAAGGACGACCAGGCCAGGGGGTGCATGGAGACACCGTCACCTCCTGCTCACCGGCCATTGCAGCCCAGAAATGTATCAGCCACCGCTCCACAGTTACTGGGGTCGCCATTCCGGAATGTTCTATCTGGCTGCATTGAGAGTGTGTGTCCATTACACAGGCTGCGACGTATCGTCATTCATTTGGAATCGGACAATAAACGTGAGCCCTGTCAATGATGCCCATTTCCTGAGGACTGGAACTAATTCCTTCTTAGCTGGTGACCGTTTCCAACTTCCTTCTCTCCTACAATCCACAGATTTTGAATACCTAAACTTGGCACTATCTGATTGGGCACAATTACTGGCTTCACTCTGACACATTCAATCCTATGCCGTTTGGTCCAGTCACCATTCTGTGCAGAGTGCAGCTGAACTGGTCGGGATTTCCCCTTTGTTTGCTGTGATTCTGTTGACCTAGATTGGGGGAAGCGAACCCCTCTAGCTATATAGTTTTGCACCTTGTGTTTTCCAACTTCATGATTTTGTCATTTGACGACTTGTTTTCTGTATTTATTTTTATGATGGGTGGTTTCTGAGTCTTCACAGGGCACCCGGTTACTTTTCTTTTACAGTGTTATCTTGTCTTGATATCTTGATGTGAACTGACTGGTTTTCCTCAACTGACAAAACTGTTGTTGGGAAAACAAAAGGCCCGTGGTTCTGAATTAATCAGTTGTAATTGTTGAGCACTGTGGCTTAATCTCGTGGAAAAAATGCCAGCAACAGAAACTTTCTGTGGGACTTCTGTAATTTGCCAGAGCAGGCCTTTCCCTGGATCTAGGGTGAGAGGGATTTCCATTGTAGTTGAAAAGTTCCAGAGATTCACCCTTTAACTCTCCCAGTGATTTAGCAGATAAATGCACAGCCTCTAGATCCAAGGGAGTCACCTGGACGATAAAAGTGCTGTACTCTCTATCCGGGCCTGTTCTGGTGTAGGCCTCACCATCAGCTTTTATTGCTTTTTGGGGTGGGCAGTGCAATAAAATGACCTGCTTTTAAAGGGAATGCCTGATGATGACACAGATAGGGCAGCGTGGACCTGCATGGATTGCGATGACTACCATGTAGAATAGCCAGGTCTCCACACTCCGGTTTTGAAAGGTCTCTGGAACTGAACTAAATGGGGTGAAAAGGACCAACTGGATGACAAATTAGAGTCACCATAGTCCCACTCTGTCACTCGAGAGAGAGAGAGAGAGAGAGGGGACTGGTGATGGTTTAACCTGAGGGTCATCAGATCTCTGGTGAGGTTGAAGGGGAGTGACCGTCGTCATAACAGCAACCAGTGTGGGAGTTGAGCTCCTGGTAACGGCATTGCTCTGTATTGTAAACCAGCCATCCAGCCAGTTGAGCTAACCAATCCCCTACCATTGTAGCAGCAAAATAGTCGTTATGGTCAAACTTATTGATTTGGCGAGATTCATTGGCTGTTTTCCTGTCATTTGTGTTTCCCTGGGGTTTAGGATCACCGAACTAGCTAGTTTTCACATTTTAATTGAAGCCTCCAGTTGCACCCGGACAAATTGTTGTTAATGGCACAAACCGCTTCATTGAATGATTCAAGACGGACTGCACCTGAAACGTTAACTTTCTTGAGTGTTTCCCACATTTTGCATTTTTGTCATTCTGTCTGTTTCCTGGCCATAATTATTTTTGACCATCTGATGGCCAGTGGTACCCTCACTGTGCCAGCAAGTCCAAGCCCCTGGCTAATAACGAGCTCCTGGCTAATACCTGGCAGATGTGGTTTCAGGTACCGCTGGTGGGATTTAAATTAAATCGAGTTTTTTTTTTAATCTGGAACTGAAAGCTTCCCTCCACAGTGGTGGCTGTGAGCTGTCACAATTTGTCCTTTCTGAAAAAACCCATCTTGCTTTCACTAGTATCCTTTTTAGGAACTGAAATCGGTCACCCTTACCTGGTCTGGTCTACATGTGACTCCAGTCTCATGACAGTGAGGTTCACTCTTAATTGCCCCCTGAAATGGTTCCAGCGAGTCACTCCGATCGAAGGTCATTCGGGATGAGCAACAATTACTGGACTGGCCTGTAGTACCCACGTTCTATGAAACTATTGGTTTCATTTAAATCTGCCCCCTTGGGTGATCTGGAACAAATAAATGATTAGCAAACTGATCTGTAACAGCTCTCCCTCGAGCTTCAATTAATTATTTATGCTTGAGGCGTTTTTTTTCTTTTGAGAGGATCTAATATTTGATTCAAATCAGAGGACTTTAATAAGTAATGCTCAAGAAATCACAAGCATATGATTTTGTTCCAACAATGTTTATAAAGAGTCTGTGCTTGTGTCAAGCAAGGCTCGGCAGCAGGAAGTTCTCTCGCTAGAAATTGGCCTTGCAATGTTCTGCAACTTTTTATTCCCCAGCCTTTTTGACACCTACCTCTTTGACTAAGCTTTAGGTCTTTATGTGGCTCAGTGTCAAATTGCATCTAGCACTCCGTTCCTGTGACACATTTGGAGGTCTTTTACTGTGGCAAAAGGTGCTACATAAATGCAAGTTTACTTCCCATTGGGAAAGGGGTTTTGTAATCGCCCCACCTGTTTTCTCCACCTCGCCGACTGACTCCAGTCTGTGTCACAGGCTCTGCTGTAGGCCCAGGGTGCACTCTGCTTTTGACCCTCCTAACTTTGCAAGTCCAGCAAGAACATAGAGGTCAAACCCTGGCAGAAGTGAAGTGACTCACTTACCTCACAGGTATGGGCATAGCCAGAACTGTAGTGTCAGGGGCAACCCTGGATGTGTATTAAAATAAATGTTAAGCAACTACTGACATCATCTCATTGGAAAGACGTTTTGCATATTTTTGCCTTTCACAAACTCGCGGCTTGTTAGTGACTCCCTCATCACATTCTGTCACTTATTACTGCTTGGAGTATGAGAATATCCGGGGGTGCGATCATGTGGTTAAAATCATAGAATCCCTTCAGAAAGAGGCCATTTGGCCTATCGAATTGGCACTTACCCTCCAAAAATCCAGCCCACCTCCCCCCCCCACCATCCCTGTAATCCACATTTATCTTAGCTAATCCACTTAACCTGCCCATCTTTGGACTGTGGGAGGAAACCAGAGCATCCAAAGGAAATAGTCTGAATGAATTACTTTTTGCGTCTTTTTCTCTCTGAAAGAAGACCCCCTCCTACACACCTCGATCCCCACAAATACTGATGATGGAAACTAACGACAATTTCAGAACGAAATCGAGTGGGATTCTTGATGGTTACAGGGATGCAGCAGGGTAATCAGACTGTCTGACTAGTTCTGTGGAGAGCTGGCATGCACTTGATGGGCCAAATGGCCACCTCTTATGTTGTTAAGCCTGTAAGCCATTGCGGTCATTGCAACCAAGGTGAGATTGTTACAACTCTTTGAGCAGGAAGAGTTCTTTTCTTAAATTCTAATCTATCTGTTTTAAGACTCTTCATGTGTCTTGTGAGAATGTTTTTGAACTTTTGGATGAAGGAAGCAGTTGAACATGTTTTTAGTGTAAAATATTTTTCCGACTCTATTCTGGGTATTCTGTTTTATTTTTACCACAAGTGCAGGAAGTTGAATGAGGATTTATTTCTTGTTCTATTTGACCTGGACAGTTGGAGACTTTATTTTCTGTCTGTGACTATTTCTGTGTTCTGTAACTTGTGGATGTGTTTTTAATTTATGATGTCCTGTCACCTAGATGCAGTTGAAGAGTTGATTTCTGACAGCCTGGCGCTGTGTTTCAGATTTCAATAAATAGTCATCAAAACTCCAGGCTGTTTATGTGGTTTTTATTTATGTAATCACCCTCATTTTGTTCTGAATCTGCCAGAATAAAACACAGTTTTAGATTTTGAATATTACTGGAAGGCAGACCAATTGCTGAGACTCTTTTTTTTTGCCAAGATACAGATTTGAATATAAAATGCTTTAAGTCCAGTACCTCCTCCCATAGACCTGTGCTTCCTAAACCTTTTCCATTGTAACCCTGTTTTGAGGTTTAAATTGTTACAACTCCCTCAGAGTGTGGGAAGATATATGAATCCGGGCATTGTCTTCTTAATATTCATGGCATGTGGGTGTCACTGCCTAGGCCAATCATTTATTGCCCAGAGGGCAGCTAAGGGTCAACCACATTGCTGTGGGTCTGCAGTCACATGTAGGCCAGACCAGGTAAGGATGGCAGAGTTCCTTCCCTAAAGGACATTAGTGAACCAGTTGGGTATTTCCCAACAGTTGACAATGGATTCATGGTCATCATTAGACTCTAATTCCAGATATTAATTGAATTCAAACTCTACCATCAGCATAGAAGGGTTCAAACCTGGGTCCCTAGAACATTGCCTGGGTTTCCAGGTTAACACTCCAGTAATGAGGAAGCTCTGGCCCTTTAGAATCTTACCCCATTGGGTCAAGTGCCAATAATTCTCTCCTTTGTTCACGGGTAGGTGCTGTTATCAGGCAATGGGACTAACTTTGAGTTAAACACTTGTTACCTCCTTTAAAATGAAAAATTGATCAGGAGAATCACAAGGATGACTTTAGTTGCCACTAGCTCACAACAAAATACATTTGCCACTAGCTCAGTAGCATGGTGGTTCAGTGGTTAGTACTGTTGCCTCACAGCGCTCGGAACCCAGGTTCAATCCTAGTCATGGGTGACTGTCTGTCTGTGCGGAGTTTGCATATTTACCTTGTATCTATATGGGTTTCCTCCCACAGTCCAAAGATGTGCAGTTGAGGGTGGATTGGCCATGCTGAATTGCCCCATAGTGTTCAGGGATGTTTAGGTTAGGCGCATTCGTCAGGGGTAAATGTAGAGTAATAGGGTAAGGGAATGGGTCTGGGTGAGATACTCTACAGAGGGTCAGTGTTGACCTGTTTCAACACTGTAGGAATTCTATTCTTTGTATAATTGTTCATCATAGAATCAGTGCAGTGCATGGAGAAGACATTTGGCCCATTAAGTCTACCCTGGCCCTTCAAAGACATATCCCACCCACTATCCACTATGGACAATCCATCTAACCTGGCCATCTTTGGACTGTGGGAGGAACCCAGAGGGAACCCATTCAGGAAGAATGTGCAAACTCCACACAGACAGTGGCCTGTGGCTGGAATCGAACCTGGATCCCAGGTGCTGTGAGGCAGCAGTACTAACTACTGAGCCACCGTACCATCCTTTGTGTGGCATTTGAGTATTAATGGAAAAAAAACATTTAGTTGAAGTCTTTTTGGTTTGGTCTCATCAGGACAATTCGCAAGAATACAAATGAGAAGGAAACCAACATTCATTCTCTGAGGGGAGAGTGCTGGTTGGTTGACAGTGGACTATGGAAAATGCACCAGACAATGATGATTGACAGTTAACACCCCTTAACTGTCACAAGTTAATAAAGGTTCATTTATTAATGAAAGATTTAGTTAATGTTTTGTTTCATAGCTCTTCCCCTCCCACTGCCCCTCTGAAAACTTTATTCTCAATATTTACACATTGTCCTAAACCTCAAACAAAAACAGAAATTGCTGGAAAAGCTCAGCAGGTCTGTGGAGAGAATAAAGTTAACATTCCTGGTGGAGTGATCTTTCCTAAGGACACCTGATTGTTTTGTTTGTTTCTGATTTACAACATTCCCAGTTCTTTCGATCATTCTACACCTTCCCATTTACTCCCCCAAAGTCTGTTATTTCCCTTTGATATTTTATAAGCTGTCATCACATCAGTCAAAGTTCCTTACATTTAACTTTGATTAAAAGGGTTTCTCCTGGTCCTGGTGCCTCATGGTAGGCCTCCGTGCTTTACAGAAACTCTCCAAAACTAGACTCCTCAATTGCTCAGGGCTTCAGTTTTGCAACAGGATGTGAAGAAATTGTCCATCTGTGAGTTGGCTGCTTCATTGTCACCAGTCTCCCCCCCACCCCACCCCACTCCCCAGTTGGCAGCCATGGTTCAGGAAGTTTTGAAATGTTCCTTTTTGATGAGAGGAGGCCACTTCATCAAGCAGGAATGTATCTGCAAACCCAGGAATTTCTGAACGAGCCAGATACAACGCCAACAGGTTCAGGCACTTTGTTAGAGGGTGAGGAATCTCGCAGTGAGTCATTCAAGAGGAATTTAGTAAAGATTTACAAGGATGTTACCAGGGTTGGAGGATTTGAGCTACAGGGAGAGGCTGAACAGGCTGGGGCTGTTTTCCCTGGAGTGGCGGAGGCTGAGGGGTGACCTTATAGAGGTTTATAAAATCATGAGGGGCATGGATGGGATAAATAGACAAGGTCTTTTCCCTGGGGTGAGGGAATCCAGAACTGGAGGGCATAGGTTTAGGGTGAGTGGGGAAAGATTTAAAAGGGACTTAAGGGGCAACTTTTTCACACCAGAGGGTGGTACGTGTATGGAATGAGCTGCCAGAGGAAGTGGTGGAGGCTGGTACAATACAACATTTAAGAGGCATTTGGATGGGTATAGGACTAGGAAGGGTTTGGAGGGATATGGACCGGGTGCTGGCAGGTGGGGCTAGATTAGGTTAGGATATCTGATCAGCATGGACTAGTTGTACATCTCTATGACTGTAAGTGGGGGCACATTCCTAATGAAGAGCTTATGCTCGAAACGTTGACTCTCCTGCTCCTCGGATGCTGCCTTAGTGCTTTTCCAGCACCACACCTTTTGACTCTGATCTCCAGCATCTGCCTCCTCACATTCTCTGAAGAGACAGAGACACAATCAGGAGAATTACAATTGAATGCGGCTTTTCATGTTTATGCAGGTCCAGAGATAGTGAGTAAAGGTCAAATTGTTAAAACAAAAATACAAACTCATGTTTAATCAGCTTTTGCACAGCCACCGGACATCCCAAAGTGCTTTAAGGAAACAATTCAGTTTCTGAAATATTCCATTTGTTGGAATCCCCGTGGTGTGCTGAAACAATTAATTTGAACACTGGATGCAGAATAATTCTGCTCCACTACTTCTCGAGTGTTTCCTGTTTGGGAGACCGAACACTGGAAGTTGCTGTCACAATCAGGGCTTCAATCAATCCGCGAGCAAGCCAAGCAGGTAGAAAATGGAGGAACCCAGAACTCTGCGTCATGGGTTCATCGAAACATAGGAATAGGCCATTCGCCCCTTTGAGTCCTCTCCACCATTCAACGCGATCATGGCTGATCATCCAACTCAACCCCCCTGGCCCCACTTCCTCCCCCATACCCTTTGAGCCCTTTAGCCCTAAGAACAAAGAGATTCTAAAGTGGTGGATGGAGAATAGTGTGGATCTGAGATTCAGGCTTACTTCCAGATTTCTTACAGCAATTACATTTCAGTAGTATAAGATTTTTATTTTGGTAAGTACATGAATAGGAAAGGTTTGGAGGGACACGACGGAAGTGGGTCCTGCAGATGCTGGAGATTAGGGTCAAGATTAGAGTGGTGCTGGAAAAGCACAGCAGGTCCGGCAGCATCCGAGGAGCAGGAAAATCAACGTTTGGGCAAAAGCCCTTCATCAGGATTCCTGATGAAGGGCTTTTGCCCGAAACGTCGATTCTTCCTGCTCCTCAGATGCTGCCTGACCTGCTGTGCTTTTCCAGCACCACTCTAATCTTGGAGGTACATGAGCCAAAGTGCAGGCAGGTGGGACTAGTTTAGTTTGGGATTATGGTTGGCATGGACAGTTTAGATAGAAGGGTCTGTTTCCATGTTGTATGACTTTATGACTACACTATAACTATATCTAACTCCTTCTTGAAAACATGCAATATTTTTGCCTCAGCTGCTTTTGTGTGGCAGAGAATTCCTCATCTCAGTCCTAAATATCCTACCCATATCCTTAGGCTTAAACCTCCCCCTCCACCACCCTTTCCTTTAGGGTCTGTACATGCCTGGGTTTCAAAACATAGCCTCTCTCTTGTTCTTGCACCATCACTCCCCCCAGCAGGAGCACATTCTCAGTGAAGCGGAAAGCAGTTCAGCAGCAACATTAGCCCCATTATTAGAGCACAGCAGCCCGGGCTGCTTAATCAGAGGCTCTGTTTCATTAAGTGTGTGGCAATGAATGGGAATCAGAGAGTGTTTGTTTCAGTTTGTGTGGACCTCTAACCTCACATGTACACACAGCATGTGTCCGAGGCTCAGTATTAAACAGCTGTTCCCAGTCTATTTAAAAAAAGTAACTTGATCAGATTTCACCAAGAGGCCTCTCTGTCTGCTGTTACCCTCTGAATTCATCCATTTTTATATCTATTATCACCAATGTCTCTCTCTGATTCTAGTTTATATTTTAATTTTAAAAAGATTTTTAACCTCTCGAACGTGTTTTCCTGTCCGTCTCCTTCATTCTCTCCTTTGCATTTACAGGCTGGGAAGACGATTGTTTATAATTGGAATAATAAGAGTTATAACAGCACAGAAAAAGACCCTTCGGCCCATCATGTTTGTGCCAGTATTCAATCATGGGATATGGATATCCCTGGCTGGACTAACATTTATTGCCCAATTATCCGTGGCACTTGAGAAACTGGTGCTGAGCCAACTTACTGAACTGGGAGGGAGGCTCTGGCCGATGCACGCACAATGCCATTAGGGAGGGAATTCCAGGATTCTGATCCAGTGACAGTGAAGGAACAGCAATATATTTCCAAGTCAGGACAGTGAGAGGCTCTTGGGGACATTGCAGGTAGTGATGTTCCCAAATATCTGCTGCCCTTCTCATCTCATCTTCTGCTTGGGCAGCCTACAGCGCGGAGGACTAAACATTGAGTTCTCCAATTTCAAATGACCTCCCTCCCCATCCCCGACTCCCTTCCCAGCCCCTCCCCCTCCTTTCTATTCCTCTGACCGACCCTTCCTTCCAGCTACCAACCGGATTCATTCCTCCCATTGACCAACCAGCTCGTACCCTCTACCTGTCTTCACCTATCTCCACCTCACCACCCAGTACCCCCATCCCCTTCATCTGCAGCTCCCCTTACACACACCCCCAGTCCTGAAGAAGGACTGAAACATTAACTTCTCCACCTCCTGATGCTGCCTGGCTTGCTGTATTCTCCGGCTTCCTTTATCGTCGTTATTCTTACAGGGGATGTGGACATCGATGACAAGACCAGAATTCATTTCCAGTTCCTAATTACTGTACAAATGCTGTCTCTTTTATGGGAGGCGGTGGTAAGTCAGAATGAATCCTCCTGATTCCTGACTCCTGACTCCCCAGAGCTGTCCCTCATCCACAAGGCATAAGTCACGAGTGGGATGGAATACTTCCCACTTGCCTGGATGGGGGCAGCTCCAACAACACTTCAGGAGCTTGACACCATCCAGGACAATGCAGCTCACTTGATTGGAACCACATCCACCAGCATCCACTCCATCCTCCACCGACGCTCAGTAGCGGCAGTAGTGTGTACCATTTGCAAGAGGCACTGCAGAAATTTACCAAGGCCCCTTAGACAGCACCTTCCAATCCCTGTCCCATTTTGAAGGACAAGTGCAGCTGACATCACCGTCTGTAAGTGACCCTCCAAGACACTCACTGATCAAACCTGGAAATATATCGCTGCTCCTGCAGTATCATTGGGTCAAATCCTGGAATTCCCTCCCTAAGGGAATTGTGGGTCTAGCTATGGCACATAATAGTTCAAGAAGGCAGCTCATCACCACCTTCTCAAGGGCAACTAGGGATGGACTGGCCCAGCCAGCAACTCCCATATCCCATGAGTGAATTTTAAAAGCTCACCATTTCAACAAATCCACTCCAACAGTATTGATATAAACCTCGGCACAGGACAGACACCTCATCCAGTTGTGTTAGCTTGGTTCAAGGCCTCATGAAGGAGACTGGAGTGCAATGCCTGGGCTCTCACGCTGTACTGCAAGGTGTCTCTTCGAATGTGGTTCATCGATGAAGCTGTCAGCTGGGTGTGAAAGTCCTCATGACGCTGTTCTGCAGGGACATTCTCTCCAGGGGCCAGAGCCAACATTTCCCACCAGCAACAGATTTTTGAGGATGGCCTGTTGAAACCGACAGTTCATTACAAAAAAAGTAAAAATTCTTGTTAATGTGGTGAAGGATAACTTGGAAGTTGGGATCAGGGCGGAGGTAGAATGGGGAGAGAGAGAGAGAGAGAGAGAGGTGAGAGTGTAGGATGCAATGGTAAACAGAATGATAAACAGAAAACAATGAAAGGTAAAATAGACAAACAGAGCAGAATGGGCAGCTGTGGAAAAGAATCAAATACTCTAGCCAATTCTGATGAAGAATCATTCGATGTGACATCTTTGTTCTGTCTCTCGGTGTCTCTCTACAGAAGATGCTGAACCTACTGAGATCGCCCAGGTATTTTGTGTTTTTATTTCAGTCCCCCACCATTTGCATCAGCAGAAATTGACTGTTTGATATTGCAGGGCTGTCTCTGGGACCTTGCTGTGCAGCATTGACTGCCACAAGGGGGGATGGGCAACAAGTGTTTCCTATGAATGATTAAAGAGAAAAGGTTTCTGGACAAACCAGGACACTTCAAAACAAATTCATGGTTAGCTGTTCAGGACGACTAAAGTTGTCATAGACACCGGATCAATATTTCTTTTGAGAAATATTTGAAAAAAAAACAAAAACAAAAAACAAGGTGTGTAAAAAAACTGTCCCCATGTCTTTTTTTAAATCTTACTCCTCTCTCATTAAAAATATGCCTCCAGATTGAAATCCTCCACGCTAGGGGAAAAAGAAATACATTATTCACCTTATCTATACCCACCATTATTTTATAAACCTCTCTCTATAAGGTCACTTCCCAACCTCCCACACTCCAGTGAAAAAAATCTCAGCCTGTCTTTATAACTCAAACCCTCTATTCCTGGCAACATCCTGGTAAATCTCTTCTGAATCCTCTCCAGTTTCGTAATTTCCTTCTTATAACAGGGTGACCAGAACTGGACACGGTACTCTAGTAGAGGCTGTCCTTCAGAAGAGTTACATAACTGTTCCTGTAGTAGGTTACTGAGTGATTTCTTTAGTCACTTAATCCTCTCTGTTTACCACTGTAAAGGTGCCATTCACTTGAGAAAACTTGAAGGGATTAGTAACTGCCTTGGGCTTGTTGACTAGTAGCCTGTATTAGGTCAGAAATCACACAACACCAGATTATAGTCCAACAGGTTTATTTGAAATCACAGGCTTTCCAAGTGTAGCCCCTATGTCAGGTGGAGTGAGCTGTATTAGGGGCTAGGTGCGTGAGTGCTGAACTATAGTCTTGATGTGGAGATGCCAGTGTTGGACTAGGGTGAACAAAATTAAAAGTCACACATCAGGTTATAGTCCAACAGGTTTATCTGGAAGTACAAGGTTACAGAGCGTTGCTCCTTTGTCAAGTAGCTGGCTGGTGTTGTGTGACTTTAAACTATAATCTGACATTGCAACTGTTAACAGCTGGGGAGCACAGTGGAATAGTGACTGAGTGGGTGTTAGCAAATTTGACACCAGGTAGAGGTGGAGAATGTTACCATGGTGCAGCTTTGGACCAAATACCGGATTCTGACTATCACTGTCTATGCACCGCACTAACCTGACTGATTAATGATTGTAGGCCAAGTGCTGACAAATGTGATGAGAATAATTAGATGGTTGTTTTGACCAGCACACACTCAATGGACTGTAGGGTCTTTCCCTGTGCTGTAGATCTTGATAACTCAATGGTCGGTTTATAGCAAGAAAAATGTTAGTGCAAAATGCCTCTGCAACAATACATACAATGTGTGCTGAATAGTCATGGCTGTACAAATGGAATCAAACCATCAAGGCACATGGAGTGGCACCGTGCCTCAGTGGTTAGCACTGCTGCCTCACTGTGCCAGGGTCCCAAGTTCGATTCCACCCTCGGGCGACTGTCTGTGTGGAGTTTGCACATTCTCCCTGTCTCTGCATGAGTTTCCTCCCACAGTCTGAAGGTGGATTGGCCATGCTAAATTACCCCATTTTGTCCAGTGATGTGCAGGTTGGATAAAGTAGCCATGGAAATGTGAGGTTACGGGATAGGGTAGGACTGGGTGCGATGCTCTTCAGAGGGTCTGTGTGAACTCGATGGGCCCAATGGCCTTCTTCCACACTGTAGAGATTCTATGATCAAGAACTGTTGTCCCAATTTGAGATATAAAATGTCACCTATTGCACTCATGAGAATTACAAAGTAGTATGATCTCAGGGAACTATGTAACTTCCTGGTTATGTTGGTAGAGTGATGGATTGGACCTTGGGATTCAAACCCCATCTTGAGGGAGTTTAAATTCACTTTTTGAATAACAAGCTGGTGTCAATAATGACAACAACCAGATTGTCATGAAAACCCATCTAGTTCACTAACATTCTTTCGGGGAAGAATCTGCCATCCTCACTTGGTCTGGCCTACATGTGATCCCAGATCCACAGCAATGTGGCTGACTCTTAACCAGCTTTTGAAATGGCCAAGCAAGTATACACAGCCTGCTCAAGAGCAATGAGAGAAATGACAATAAACATTGGTTTTTCAGAGTTGAGCATTCTCTGAGTAAATAATGCTGTTCAGGGTTAGAAATTGCCCTGTTGGCGAACCAACCTTGGGTGTAGATTGTTATCCACAGAGCTCCTGCCCCTCTCATGCCTCCTGTAAGTAGCCACTCTTCAAGTAGCAACAGTGTTATCATTGAACTGCGGTCAGCATCGTAACTGAGGCTGGTGTTATCCTCAACTATTGTCTCTAACAAGGAACCAGCAAATGATTTTCTGTGTTGAGTTTAGCTGACTGCAACTTCCTGAGCCCTATTTCAACTGAGATCAGTTAACAACATAGATCTGATCGCATCCACAAAGGTTGATGTCTAGACATGAATTCTAAAGCTCCCAGAGGGAGATAACTTGCAGGTGTTCACTCCAAAATGCTGCCTTACAACCATGGTATTGTTAACAGAAAGCAATAAGGATGAGTGTACATTTATATAACGCCTTTCACACTCACTCTGCTTTACAGCCAAAGGAGCACTTTCAAAAAGCAGTCACTGTTGCAATGTAGGAAACATGGCACAGACATGCGCACAGCAAGATTCCATAATTATCTCTATTGAATTATTGGTCAGGATGTTGGGTTATCTCTACTGTTGCCCTTCGAAATAATATCATGGGACCTCTTACGCCCACCCAAGAAGGCAGACTGAGCCTCCAGTTAATGTCTCATTTGAAAGATGACACCTCCAATGTACAGGAACGCCATCATCTGCAATACCCCTCCAAGTCTTTCACAATCCTGACTTAGAAATATACGTCACTGTTCCTTCACTGTCACTATTTCAAAATCCCAAAATTCTCTCCCTAATGTCATTGTGCATCTACACAGCCTAGCCAGCAATACCCATCCCTGATCCATGTAAAAACACAATAAAATTATAATAAAGTGTAAAGATGTTGTTGGAGAAAGGGTAGGAGAGTATTATCTGTGGCTAGCTCCTTCTGGGAGTGAGTACAGTCTCCTTCCATCTTGGAAGTGGGTAATGTCCCATCTCTGAACCAGAAGGTTGGGGTTTGAGTCCCACTCCAAGACTTGATGGTCAACGAAGTTGCCAAACAGTTTAATTCTCAAGGTGTTGTGGCAATGTCCCTGCCTCTGAGCCAGAAGGTATAGGTTCAAGTCTGAGCTGCTCCAAAGGTGTGTAATAATTTCTCTGAATTGGCTGCTTAGGGCAGGTTGGTAACAGTGGGAGAATTTCCTGGTCAGCCCAGCCCAAGTGGTTAATGCAGTACAACAGGTTAACAAAACACAAGGTGCAGCATTGTACAATGAGCTGTACTCTGAGGCAAAGGCTCCCCTTCCTTCATGGGACCGACATAAGAAAAGATAACCCTACTCTACCTACCTACATTTAGATAACTCTACTCTACCTCCTTACATTTTTCGATGATTTAAATACATAATCTGACTGTATATTGTTGAAATGGGCATGACTCAGGCAAGAGGTTCCCCAAACTGACAGGGAGTTAACCTTGGGAACCAAAGGGAGCGATTCACAGCTTGGCAGATTGTCCTCAGCATCTGATTACATTAAGCAGCCCTTTACAGGGAACTGCCAAGCCTTCAAATATTAATTTACCACCTCCTGAAGCTTTCAGCTCAATTGGTAAGTTGAAGAACCTCCCTGCTACTTTGTCTTAGTACAAGTATCACTGTTTTCAAAGTCAACCGCTGATCGTGTTTGGCTGTCATTTGGGTCGTAATTCATGGGGTAGAAAGGCTTGAGTGTCAAGTGGTTGTGAAACAGGCCGATGTGGTGAATGAGGGTCCCAAAGCTATTTCCAGTGCACATCAATAAACGGTCCATTTAAAAAACAATCTCTTTTTTCTGAAGGATTATGTTCACATGAGTATGAGGAGAGGCAGGAGCAGTGCACCCTCTCCCCAGTAGCTCGGTCAGCTCTCACAGATCAGGATGATTCCTGTTCATTTCCCAAGGCTGCCTGCAGGGAGGCAACTCCACATCCATTGGCTGTAGTCCAGCATCGACCTCTATGCCTGGACAAGTTTCCTCTAGAGGCCGGGCAGGTACAAGCACTTTGCACACACTGTGCACAAGGATATGATTTCATTAACCCTTCAACACCTGGATTAGAGGCATGTTTTAGTCGTGCAGTACTGAGTGCAGGTCCTGAAACTAGAACCAAACCAACACCATGGGCTGCACGGTGGCTCAGTGGTTAGCACTGTTGCCTCACAGCACCAGGGTTCCAGGTTCACTTCCCGCCTCGAGCAACTGTCTGTGTAGAGTTTGCACATTCTCCCCGTGTCTGCGTGGGTTTCCTCCGGGTGCTCCAGTTTCCTCCCACAGTCACAAAGATGTGTAGGTCAGGTGAATTGGCCATGCTAAATTGCCAATAGTGTTA
Source organism: Chiloscyllium punctatum (assembly GCF_047496795.1). Lineage (NCBI taxonomy): Eukaryota > Metazoa > Chordata > Chondrichthyes > Orectolobiformes > Hemiscylliidae > Chiloscyllium > Chiloscyllium punctatum. Next base: position 82,487,316 of record NC_092762.1, on the reverse strand, counting down.
GATGTAGGGGAATGGGTCTGGGTGGGTTGCACTTCAGAGGGTCAGTGTGGACTTGTTGGGCCGAAGGGCCTGTTTCCACACTGTAGGGAATCAAATCTAATCGAGTCCCAGATCTATTGAATCTCCAGTGTGTGTGGATAGTTGCCTCTCCAAATGCCTTGGACATTTTTCTGTGATGATTAGGCACTTTCCTTTGTAGGTGTTTCCTGACATTTTGCACTAACTGCACGTCAGTTGTTAATATCCCCCTTGAAGATTGTTTCGACAAACACTTTCTCAGATTATTTTCTTCCAATTACCTCATCCAAAAAAATTGAAAAGTGAAGATGACAGTTACTCATTATCATCCTGTATGGAATCACAGGGACCTTTCTGGTCATCCAGTCCAGCAGAGACTGACGAACCATTTTCCCAGCAAGGACAAAAGCCTAGTCTCCATTGTGGTTACACAGTGTGGAGTTTTTTTCTCTTGAAGGACCGGCCTCAGATGTCAACTACTGGCCCAATCTGGTGTTCCCACACCCACCATCTTATGGCAAGTTCCCAAAAAGATTGTCAGTTTATTACCAACCATTGGAGAGTAATATACTGTCATTCCTTGCTCACTAGAGGCCAGATTTAGACAGAAAAACACATTTAACACTTAGCTCAGTAAACCCTGTCCCTTTAACTCCAGACTTGATTATTCACCATCATTATGAGGGTCTTTCACCTTTTCTTGATCCTTTTTTTAATCATTTGCAGGACTTGAGTGTCACTGGTATTGTTGTCCCTGGTTGTGCTGGAGAAGATGGGGTGAGCTGCCTTCTTGAACTGCTGCAGTTCATGTGCTGTCAGGAGACCCACAATGTCCTTGTGGGGAGACGGGGGTGGGGGTCGGGGGGGTAGTTCCTGGATTTTGAAGGAACGGCAGTATATTTCCATCTCAGGATTGTGAGTGGCTTGGAGGGAGAGCTTACAGGTGGTGATGTTCCCAGGGATCTATGCTTGAATGGGGTAGAGATAGGGCTTTGGCAAGTGCGATCAGAGGAGCCTGGTTGAGTTTCCGAAGTGCATTTTGTGGATGGTACTCACTGAGCTGCTCGGTGTTAGTGGTAGAGAAAGTGAGATGTTTGTAGATGGGATGCTAATCATAATAACACCGAGCTTCTTGAGTGTTGTTAGAGCTGCATCCGTCTAGGCAAGTGGGGAGTATTACATCCCACTCTTGACCAATGTCTCCGTTTATTCATCATATAAAAAGTACACCTCAAAGTGGCACAACTTCTGCACGCTCTCACACACGCCAGGCGGCTTGTTGACACTTGGGGTCAATGCCACACACAGACTTCAGAGGTCCACACCCAAAAAACCAAAATGAAGGGGGAAGGTCATTCCCGATGGCCTGGTGAATAGCCAGTGAGAAAGCAGGAAGGGAGTTACTCCACAGAGAGTTCTGAGCTACTGGCTGTTCTCATTGTATTTATAAAGTTAGTCCCATTCACTTTCAAGATAATAGCAACCCACAGGATGTTAATAGTAGGAGCCCCAGTGATGAAAACACCATTGAATTTCAAAAGGAGATGGTTAGATACTATATGGGTACTATTTGGGTGGTACAGTGCTGCCTCACAGTCCCAGTCCCTGGATGCTGCCTCACAGTGCCAAGGACTGGGGTTTGATTCCACCCTCGGGTAATTGTTTGTGTTGAGTTTGCATGTTCTCCCCATGTCTGTGTGGGATTCCTCTGGGTGTCATGGTTTCTTCCCACAATCCAAAGATGTGCAGGTTAGGTGGATAGGCCATGGGAAATGCAGGGTGGATCTGAGTGGGATGCTCTCTGAGGGTCGGTGTGGACTTGATGGTCCGAATGGCCTGCTCCACCGTGTAAGGATTCTATGATATTTACTGGACTCTGCAAACAGCAAGATGCTTTCAATATGCATCTCAACACAACAAAGGAAGAGACCTATATTTATATATCACCTTTCAGAACATCAACCTCCCAATGCATGATGCAATCAAATTAAGTAATTTTCTTTGAAGTGTGGTCATTTATAATTTTGGAAAACATTGCAGTTGATTTGAGCACTGCAAGGTTCCACAGATAGCAGTGGGATGCAAGAACTAGACCATTTAACTTTAGACTTTTGTCAGTGATTAATGCTGTCCAGGATATTGGAGAGAACTATGCACTCTTCTGCAAAATATTGCCACAGGATCTTTCCTCACACTAGATTGAATAGTTCAACTGAAAGTTAGCACCTCAGACAGTGCAGGATTTTCCCTTCGTATTGCATTGAAGTGCCAACATGATTCCTGCGAATGATTCAGCATCATTCCCCTGACCACTGTAATTTCAGGAACAGTACAATTCCAGCAATAGTACTGAAGACTTGTGCTGCAGTGCCCTGAGCCAAGCTGTTCCAGAACAGTTACAACACTGGTAACTACCCAGCAATACGAGAACTTGCCCAGGTATGTCCTCTACACAAGAAACTGGACACGTCTAGTCCAGTCAGCTACCATGATATCAGTCTATTCTCGATTATCAATGAAAAGATAAGGGGGATCATCAACAGAGTTATCCAGCAGCTCTTGCTTGGCAATAATCAGCTCAGTGACACCCAATTTGTGATCCACCAGGACCACAAAGCTCAGGATCTCATCTCATTAGAGTCTTGGTCAAAACATGCCTAGACGTGCTGGATATCAGAGATGAGATGAGGGATTGTCCCTAACATCAAGGCTGCTTTTGACTGAGTGTGGCAGCAAGGAGCCTTCGCAAAATTGGAAACAGTGGGTTACGGGGGGAAGCTCTTCATTGGTTGGAGTCATGCCTGGCAGGTAGGAAAATGGTTGTTGTTGTTGAAGGCCCAATTATCTCAGATCCAGATCGGCACGAGGCAGTTTCTAGGCCCAACCATCTTCAGCTGCTTCATCAATGACCTTCCCGCCAACATAAGGTCAGACAGATGGGGATGTTCACTGGTGATTGCACAATGTTCTCCACCATTCGTTACTCTTCAGATACCTTGTGTACAAAGATCTGGACAATGTCCACACTGGGGCTGATTAAGTGGCAAGTAACATTCACACTACTCAAGTGCCAGGCAATGACCATCTTCAACAAGAAGGAATCAAACCATAGCCCCTCGACACTCAATGGTGTGACCATCACTGAATCCCCCACTACCAACATTCTGGGTGTTATCATTGAGCAGATATTGAACTACCGGAACATAGTGGCTACAAGAGCCGGTCTGATGCTGGGTATTTTGCAGAGGTTAACTCATCTCCTGACTCCCCAAAGCCTGTCCACCATCTACAAGACACAAGTCAGGAGTGTGATGGAATATTCCCCACTTGCCTGGATGGGGGCAGCTCCAACAACACTCAAGAAGCTTGACACCATCTAGGACAAAGCAGCCCACTTGATTGGCACCACATCCACCTCCCTCCACCACCAACGCTCAGTAGCAGCAGTGTATACCATCTAGAAAATGGACTGCAGCAACTCATCAAGGTTCATTTGACCACGCCTTTCAAGCCCATGCCCTCTACCACATTGAAGGACAAAGGCAGCAGATACTTGGGAACATCACTGACTCCACATTTCCCTCGAAGCCACTCAGCATCCTGACTCGGAAATATATCGTCATTCCTTCACTGTCGCTGGCTCAAAATCCTGGAATTCCCTCCCTAACTGCGTTCTGGGTCTATCCACACCACATAGAGTCATAGAGTCATAGAGATGTACAACATGAAAACAGACCCTTCAGTCCAACCCGTCCATGCTGACCAGATATCCTAACCCAATTTAGTCCCACCTGCCAGCACCCGGCCCATATCCCTCCAAACCCTTCCTATTCATATACCCATCCAAATGCCTTTTAAATGTTGCAATTGTACCAGCCTCCACCACTTTCTCTGGCAGCTCATTCCATACACGTACCACCCTCTGTATGAAAAGGTTGCCCCGTAGATCTCTTTTATATCTTTCCCCTCTCACTCTAAACCTATGCCCTCTAGTTCTGGACTCCCCGACCCCAGGGAAAAGACCTTGTCTATTTATCCTATCCATACCCCTCATAATTTTATAAACCTCTATAAGGTCACCCTTCAGCCTCCGACGCTCCAGGGAAAATAGCCTCAGCCTGTTCAACCTTTCCCCATAGCTCAAATCCCCCAATCCTGACAACAACTTTGTAAATATTTTCTGAACCCTTTCAAGTTTCACAACATCTTTCCGATAGGAAGGAGATCAGAATTGCACGCAATATTCCAACAGTGGCCTAACCAATATCCTGTACAGCTGCAACATGACCTCCCAACTCCTGTACTCAATACTCTGACCAATAAAGGAAAGCATACCAAACACCTTCTTCACTATCCTATCTACCTGCGACTCCACTTTCAAGGAGCTATGAACCTGCACTCCAAGGTCTCTTTGTTCAGCAACACTCCCTAGGACCTTACCATTAGGTGTATAAGTCCTGCTAAGATTTGCTTTCCCAAAATGCAGCGCCTCACATTTATCTGAATTAAACTCCATCTGCTACTTCTCAGCCCATTGGCCCATTTGGTCAAGATCCTGTTGTAATCTGAGGTAACCCTCTTCGCTGTCCACTACACCTCCAATTTTGGTGTCATCTGCAAACTTACTAACTGTACCTCTTATGCTTACATCCAAGTATTTCAAGAAGGCAGCTCACCACCACCAACTGCTCCAGGACAATTAATACTGAGCCAGCCAATCACACTCAAATCCTGTGAATGCATAAATACCATGCAATCCTCACTTCTTCAGCAATTACCATGCGTTTGGAATATTCTGTAACGTGCAACTTTCTGTAATTTGCGGTTGTGAAATTCAATGGGAACATTCCACTGACAGCTGGTGACGTAACCAATGGAAGTAATTCTGACTGTCTACCCTGAGAAACCCAGTGATCCAAAGCAGGGTAAGTAGCTGAGGCCAATTCCGACCTTTATAGGCGTTAGTCAGAAAGGAAGGTGAATCAGGCATGATCTTATAGATAAGCACGTTGCAGAAAATGCAAATCTGAAACCCGACTTCCAGCTAAACTGTATCAGATAGCTCCCAAAGTCACCATTCAAACTAATAAAAGACTAATTTTGGATTTGTGAGAAAATTCACCTTGCGCAATGAGTCAGAGTTATGAGGCAACACAAGTGCATCCTCACAATTGTCTTGGAATGTTCTATTTTGTTAAAGGTTCTACCTAAATCTGAGTTGTTATTGCTGTATTACTGAGGGCTTTGGGAAGGTATTATAGAAATGCAACCTTTCCACCGTCTAATAAAAATAAAGTTTTGATTTCCCAAAAGAACACTGAAACACACCTTTCAATGTGATGGAACGAAACCATCCAGATACCAGGCGGGTCATTTGTTCAGTTGAATATAAATGTTATTTATAAACCTTATATTGCCTTAGGCCAAAAACAATTCTTAGGAAATCACACTGAGAAGTAAAAATGATTCACCAGGTTGTAACCTTTTATCTGAACCCCTTGCATTTCTCACAGCAACTGAAAGAGAATGAAGTCCAATTCCATCAGTGAGTCAAACCTGAGGAGTGTGTCGGCAGGGTAAGTGAAACAACAGAAGTGAAGGACACACACCAACCGAGCCACTTCATGCTTGCCTGGCGTCACTTCCCTGATGGCAGATCTTTGGCAATTGCCCTTCCCTCGACCCCTACCCGTGAGAGTCAGGCACTATCCTTACAGCCACCAGAGGACTCTACTGCGTTCCCACCCTCGACCACTCTTGGTTATATTGGTTTGATGTTCACTGTCTACAAGCTCCATGCAGATTGTATTTCATTATGCTACAAGTTTTACCTAAGCCTAAGTTGTTATTGTTGTTTTAAGGTCAGAAGTCAGACCACACCAGGATAAAGTCCAGCAGGTTGATTTGAAATCACAAACTTTCAAAGCGTTGCCCCAAAGTTTGTGATTTCAAATAAATCTGTTGGGCTATAGCACGGTGTCGACCCACTTCTGTTCTCATCCACCCTTGTACAACACCAGCACCTCCACATCACTGTTGTTTTACTGAGGAATTTAGCAGGCTTATATATAAATGCAACTCTTTCATTTCTAATAAAAATCAAGTGTCGATTACCAATTGGATACCAATAGACATTGTCTCAACGAACGCCCCCCTCTCCCCATCTGTTAGCTCCTTAACCCAAATCTACACTTCTTGAAACAATCCACATGCTTTGAAAACCAACCCAGAGGAGTTTTTAAAAAAACAGTAAAATGAAACGGTAACGTTTGAAACTTTGGTTGTAGTGAAGTTCATTTTAAAATATTCATGACCAGTCAAACCAGTGTGTGTCATTCACCAGCTGAACAGGTTCTTCCATCTGAACCACTGGTTGCCATCTTACCTGATCATGTCTCCTTTTCTTGATATTCATTTTGACCCCTCATGATAGCCACAATAACCTCCACATCTTTGTAGGAAAGCCAAAGAGAATTGACCATTCCTCTAGTGTCTATCAGGACCTCAGGACTTTCTCGAAGGGTAAATCCCCATTGCAATGTTGGGAGCGACCATGTGCACAGCAGGATCCCACAAACAGCAGTCGGCTATTGACCTGATAATCCACTTTGGTGACTTTTGCCGCGGTTCGGTGGTTGTTCATGACGGTGGGGGTAGGGGTGGGGGTGGGGAGATCTCCTTTGTTCTTGTTCAGTTGGTGTCACCCAGGTCTTCCTATGTCCACCTGACAAGATGCCTCAGTGCGGGAGAGGTGGGGTGACTTGGTCAGTGAGAACATTGGCTAATCCAGCCAATCAGGTGAAATGAGGGAGCAGAGGTCCTTCTGATAACTGATTGTTACCTGGTCAGCTTTTGGGATGTACTAGCTGGCTTCTGTTCCCTGGGTTGGTCTTTCTCACAGAATTCCTATTGTGAGAAAGCAGGCCATTCAGCCCATCGAGTCCACACCAAACCTCTGATTAGCGTCATATGGCAATATGTCCACATTCATGAGTTTGCATTCAATACAAACCAAGGGGAAAACAAGAACTGCCTTAAGGCTTGGGCTGCTTTCTAATACTGACTAAACTCCACAACACATGGTAATCAGAGATAAAGCAGGCTCTCATCTTACTGTTGTACTGTTGAAAGACTATTCTATGAACTCTGTCACCTTATACTTGTCAGTCTATTCCACATCCTTCCCACATGTGTTTCTCTCTACTTCATGTACCTGTGAGTCTTTAACTCCACCCACACTGTGCTACTTCTGCCCAGTGAGGAACAGCTCCATGACATCATCGCAAGGTTGCGCCAGGACCATATAGCCCTTACACAACATATTAGAATCATAGAAATAATTGCAGCTCCAAAGGAGTAGACTCACCCCATTGTGTTCCTGCTGACTCTCTGCAAATCTCTTGCTCCTTCCTTACAGTTGCAATCATGGAAGTGTACAGCACAGGAACAGACTTTTCAGCCCAATTTGTCCATGCCAAGTCCTATAATCTAGTCCTATTTTCCATACAGCCTGTATCCCTCCAAACCCTTCCTATTCATATACCCATCCAGATGTCTTTTAAATGCTGTAATTGTACCAGCCTCCACCTCATCCTCTGGCAGCTCATTCCATACACGCCCTCTGCGTGAAAAAGTTGCCCCTCAGACCCCTTTTAAATTTTTCTCTTCTCACCTTAAGTCTTCTGGTTTTGGACCCCCCTACCCTGGGGAAAAGGCCTTGTCACCCTATCCATGCCCCTTATTATTTTATAAACTTCTATAAGGTCACTCCTTTGACATACCAGGAAAATCAGCCCCAGCCTATTCAGCTTCTCTCTATAGCTCAAACCCTCCAGTCGAAGCAATATCCTTGTAAATCTTTTCCGAACCCTTTCAAGTTAAACAGTTTTACTCACACCATCTAACACTCTTGATCACCTGCAGAGAATTATTCAACACTGCACTCACACCATCTGTATGATCTTTTGATCTCTCTGCCCTTGGTTTCTTGGTGGCCATAAAATTTGTGTTCTGTGTTTCTCCCCCTCACTTCACCTGATGACAGGGCAACGCTCTGAAAGCTTTTGATTTTAAATAAACTTGTTGGACTGTCACCTGGGGTCATGTGACCTTTGACTTTGTCCACCTCAGTCCAACACCGGCACCCCCACATTATGTTAAAACAGCATCACTACAAATATCAGAATGAAAGATTCACTTCTTTTACCCTGACAGCACACTCAGACTCACCAATGGTCAGCCCCTTCCCCCAATAACAACTCCTTGATCAAATGGCATGGTTGTAATTAGTTTTGTTTAATCAAAGTTCAGTCCATTTACTTAATTATGGTTTATTTCAATGCTCTCTCTTTCTGAGACCCTTACACAAGCTGAGAACTCAATTCACGTCCTGCTTAACGTATCTTCAACAGTCTTACCTCTCTCACACCTCAACAATCTTCCTTCTAAATAACTCAGGATTTCTCCCTTCTGCCCCAACTGTTTTGGAGACTGCTAAACTAACAGTATCCCTGCCATTAAGGACCAATGAAGGGGAAACTGTGGAAGTAATGTCACAGGGGTAGTAATTCAGCAACCCCCAGGTTAATATTTTGGGGACATGGATTTGAATCCCACTACGGTAGATGGTGAAATTTGTATTAAAAAAAAGCTGGTCTAATTGCAAATATGTAACGATTGTCAATCATTGTAAAATCTATTCGGTCCATTAATGTCCTTTAGGGAAGAAAATCTGCCATCCTTACCTGGTCTGGCCTACACATGACTCTAGGAAAGTCAACATTTCGAGCAGGAACCCTTTATCAGGAAGGACTCCTGCCCGAAACGTCAATTTTCCTGCTCCTCGGATGCTGCCTGACCTGCTGTGCTTTTCCAGCACCACTTTGATCTCCAGCATCTGCAGTCCTCACTTTCGCCTACATATGACTCTAGACCCACAGCAATATAGCTGATTCTTAACTGCTCTCTGGACAACTGGGGATGGGCAAAAAATGCCAGCCCAGCTGGCAATGCCCACATCCCACGGATGAATGTTTCTTTAAAAATCCTTTTGACTGGACCAGGTTCTGACTGAATGGACATGCTCTGTGTACCTCTCCTTCTCACTGGATTGTTCACCTCAAAGTCACAGAACATTATCCATTATCCATAAGGCATTATCACCATGGGAGCTCACTCTCCTTTGGATGAAATCATTCTTGGAAACAATGCCTTGAACCCAAGTTTTAGATCAATTGCAAAAGCTCTCAAACAATCATAATAAATAATGAATCTTCAACTCAATTTCTCCAATCAGTCTCATAAATCCTATCTGCACACTCTCTACAATATTCACCTCCTTCTGAAAGCGTAGAACCCAGAATCGGACACAATACTCCATTAAAAAAAAACGAAAGAACTGTGGATGCTGTAAATCAGAAACAGAAACAGAAATTGCTGGAAAAGCTCAGCAGGTCTGGCAGCATCAGTGGAGAGAAATCAGAGTTAACGTTTCGGGTTCAGTGACCCTTCCTCGGAGTTCCATGATGACCCACAAGCCATAAAATACATCCAAACATCCTTGTTTTTGTGCTCTGAACTTCCACGTATAAAACCCAGGGTGTCCTGGAAGCATTCTTAACTGCTCTCCCAACCCATCCTTGTTATCAGGATCACAGGATGAGTCACCCAGAGTCCCAGACCCATTCCACAGAGACAAGGGTTTGAATTCCACCATGACAGATGATGACATTCATATTCAATAAAAATAACCTGGAATTAATAACTAGTCTAATTGTGACTATCATTATTAATAATAATTATTATTAAAAACCCATCCTGTTCCTTTAGGGAAGGAACTCTGCCATCCTTACCTGGTCTGGTCTACATGTGACTCCACACCCACAGCAACGTGGTTGACTGTTAATTGCCTTCCTGGATACTCTCGACAGCCAATCAGTTCAAGGGTAACTAGGGATGGGTAGAATTGCTGACCTGGCCTGTGATACCCAGACAAGAATTTTTTTTAGAAACTAGGCTCAACCTTTTGTCTTTGTGGGGAGTGGTGTGGATCTCATCTGTGTTGCGTTTCACTACTGTTTAGTAGATATTAGGAAAACTGGTTGTCAGTATTTTAGCAGATGGGAAATTGGTGCTGGACTAATTGTGGAATGACCTTGTTTCTTCAGACAACTTTAGTTAATATGATAGCCATGATCATTGACCCTACATTGACCCTTTGCATGTTCTGTGTTTAACCCATTCTGTTCTGCACCTCCATGGAGGGGGAGGTTTAACTCTTGTCAAACATTCCTCAATCCCACCTGATGGTTGGGGTCTCTATGAGATTGGGATTGTACGTCACTTTCTGCCTTGATTCACACATTCAAAGCAGCTCGTTAAATTTAGGGAATGGTAAAGCAGCTAGCTAGCCCTCTCAGCTGAGAAAGGAATTGTGTCTTCTGGAGTTGTGGATGCATACCAGGAAGAGCTAGGAAGTGTAAACTTCCAATACCCAACCATCAGGTGGGATTGAGGAATATTCACCAGGAGTTAACCCCCCCGCCTCCATGGAGGTGCAGAACAGAATGGGTTAAACACAAAACATGCAAAGGGTTAATGTAGGGTCAATGATCATGGCTATCATATTAACTGAGGCTGTCTGAAGAAACAAGGCCATTCCCTGATTAGTCCAGCACCAATTTCCCATCTGCTATAATACTGACAACCAGTTGTCCTAATATCTACTAAATGGTAATGAAACGCAACACAGACGAGATCCACACCACTCCCCAAAAAGACAAATAGGGGCTGTTATTGTGCGATCATTGTCCTCATGAGGCCTAGCCTTTTGCTGTGACCTCAGAAACTAAACATAAAGGATCATTCCCCCCCACCCCCCCTCCCCCACCCCACTGACCTGCCTCCCCCACCACAGGCAACAGCTCTTCTCTTTTGACAGAACTGACTCTTTTACATCTCAGACAAAAGCTGCAAACAATTCCAGGGCCAAGAGTGGGCCCAGTTAATGTTACTGCGGTGAAAGCGTTCTGGAACAAAATTTAACAGAATACAGCATCACCCTTTAGAAAGGATATCATTCTGTAAAGCTGTTGGCCTGAAAGGGTTAACTCGGGAGCTTTGAAATAATTCCACCTCTCCCTGTTAAATTCATGACAGTCTTTAGGTGGAGCTGGTCAGTTCTTAGTTTTTAATTCTTTCAGGCGATGTGGACATCGCTGGCTGGGCCCAGCATTAATTGCCCGTCCCTAGTTTCCCCTTGAGAAGGTGGGGGTGAGCTGCCGTCTTGACCCGCTGCAATACACCTGCTGTGGGTTGATCCACAATGTCCTGGAGTACAGAATTCCAGGAGTTTGACCCAGCCAACAGTAAAGGAATGCTGATATATTCCCAAGTCAGGATGGTGAGTGCATTGGAGGGGAATGTGTAGATGGTGGTGTTCCCAAGTAGCTGTTGCCCCTTGTCCTTCTAGATGGTAGTGGTCATGGGTTTGGAAGGTGCTGTCTAAGGAGCCTGAGTGAATTGCTGCAGCGCATCTTGTAACATTCTGGTGAATGCTGCACTCATTCCAAGGAGTATAATGTTGGAAGAGTTTTTGGTCTGTGGCCTCTGGTTCTGTTAGGATAATTTTCAAGTCAATTTGCTGCCAGCCTTTCTTGTAAAACTAGTCTCCAGGGTTTACTTGTATTCAGTGGTGAAGGATTAATCACGAAGAAGTCTTCAACAGAAAATGCTCGCATTTCAGGAGTAAGAGGCAGTTTATTACATAACAGTAAATTAACAGATTACACTAATTTAAGATGCATCGTATCATAGAATCCCAATAGCATGGAAGCAGGCTATTCGGCCCATTGAATCCACAATGCCCCTCTGAAGAGGAACCCAACAAGACCCACCTCTCTGCCCTATCTCTGTAACTCTGCATTTCCCATGGCTGGGAGAAAGGGAGGACGGCAGATGCTGGAGATCAGGGACAAAAAGTGTGGTGCTGGAAAAGCACAGCCGGTCAGGCAGCAACCGAGCAGCAGGAGAATCGACATTTTGGGCATAAGCCCTTCATCATTTCCTGTGGCTAACCCACCTAAACTGCACATCCCTGGACACTATGAGCAATTTAGTTTGGCCAATCCACCCTGACATGCACATCTTTGGAATAGAGGAGGAAGCCAGATCCCCAGAGGAAACCCACACGGACTCAGGGAGAATGTGTGCAGACTTCACACAGACAGTTGAACCTAAGGCTGGAATCAAACCCAGGTCCTTGGCTGCTTCTGACATAATGGAAGAGACATAGCTATCTCTGAAGCATCCCTCCCCAAGGGCATTGTGGTTTTACCAAAGCAAATAGACTGCACCGGTTCAGCAACACAGTTCTCCAAGGACAACAAAGGATTGGCAATAAATGCTGGCCCAGCCGACAATGCCAACATAGCCTGAAGGAATAAGAAAAAGGAGCTTCTACTAAGAACATTGGAACTGACTATCTAAGAGATAGCAACCAGATCCATACATAGCTGCCAAATGCTCAACTTAACTAACTGAGTGGTTCCACTACCTACGGATCAGATCTAATCTCTGCAGTCCTGCCACATCCATTCACGAATGGTGGTGGACAATTAAACAATTCACTGAAGGAGGAGATTCCACAAATATTCCCATCCTCAGTGATGGAAGAGCCCAGCACATCAGTGTAAAACATAAGGCTGAAGATTTTGCAGCAGTCTTCAGCCAGAAGTGCCGGGTGGCTGATCCATTTCGGCCTCCTCCAGTGGTCCCCAGCATCACAGAGACCAGTCTTCATCCAATTCAATTCACTCCACGTGATATCAAGAAATGGTTGGAGGCATTGGATACTGCAAAGTCTATGGGCCCTGACAACATTTCGGCAATAGTACTGAAGGCATCTACTCCAGAACTTGCCACTCCCCTAGCCAAGCTGTTCCAGTACAGTTACAACACTGGCAGCTAACCTCCAATGTGGAACATTGTCCAGGTATGTCATTATACAATTAAAAAGGACAAATCCAACCCGGGCAATTATCGTCCCATCAGTCTACTCTCCATCATCAGTAAAGGGATGGAGGGGGTCACCAACTGTGCTATCAAGTTGGTGATAACCTGCTCAGTGATGCCCAGTTTGGGTTCCCCAGGGTCACTCAGCTCCTGACCTCATTACAGTCTTGGCTCAAACATGGACAAAAGAGCTGAATTCCGGAGGGGAGGGGACAGTGACTGCCCTTGACATCAAGACTGCATTCGGTCAAATGTGGCATCATGGAGCCCCAGCAAAACTGGAATCAATGGGTATTAGGGGGCAAACTCTCTGTTGGTTGGAGTCATATGATGAGTCAAGATGGCGGAGACAGCAGAGTAGGAGTTTTTCAGGGTCCCAGCCTTTCTCTTCATTTAACTCGCGAATCAAGTTCTTTTTCCCTTCTGTCTGCGGCTGCAGAGGTGGAGAGAGGTTGTGGGGATCTGTTGAGTGGCAAATCTGGTCTGTTCCTGATGGTCGTGGTGGTGGAGGCTTGAGGAATGGTTCCAGAGTCGGGTGGATTAGGATTGGTTCATTTCCTCTGGAGTCCTGGTAGCAGAAAGAATGATCCCTCAGCCCTCAGGAGTTAATTTGGACAGTTGACCCGGTTCTTGGATGTCGAGACGGGGCTTGGTCCCTTGAGAGTTGGGATGGTCTCCTGGCTACGGTGACAGTTGGGATATCGGTGATGATGAGATGACTTTGGCAGGGGTGACATTCTGGATCTAATTAGCAGCAGCAAGATCTGCTTCAGCGTGGCATCTCCTTGTCACCATGCCCTCTAGGGAAGGGTTTGGTGGCTGTGGGGTGAGAGACGATAGACAATAGGTGCAGAAGTAGGCCATTCGGCCCTTGAAGCCAGCGCCACCATTCAGTATCCTATCCCCGCCTTATCCCCATAACCACAATCTTTAAGAGCTCTATCCATCTCTTTCTTGAAAGTGTCCAGAGACTTGGCCTCCACAGCCTCCTGGGGCAGAGCATTCCATACACCCACCACTCTCTGGGTGAAGAAGTTTCTCCTCATCTCTGTTCTAAGTGGCCCGGTGTCCCGGAGCCCCTAATAAAGTCAAAAGGCTGTGTATAGAACAAAAAAATGTAATTTATCCTAAATTTGTATGTTTTTTATCATTTATGTTAACACGTATAACTATGACTCTCATTTCCTGGCACATGGGAAGTGGCAATTGGAAATCAGTCATCTCAGCTCCAGGACACATCTGCGGGAGTTACCTCAGTGTAGATTTCCATAATTAACTGCTTCAGAAATGTTATGAGACATGGTGTGGCTGTTCGAGACATTGGTTAGGCCACTTTTGGAAAGTTGCATTCAGTTCTGGTCTCCCAGCTATGGGAAGGTTGATGTGAAACTTGAAAGGGTTCAAAAAAGATTTACAAGGATGTTATCAGGTTTGGAGGGTTTGAGCTATAGGGAGAGGCTGAACAGGCTGGGGCTGTTTTCCCTGGAGCGTCAGAGGCTGAGGGGTGACCTTATAAAGGTTTATAGAATCATGAGGGGTATGGATAGGGTGAGTGGACAAGGTCTTTTCTCCAGGGTAGGGGAGTCCAAAACTAGAGGGCATAGGTTTAAGGTGAGAGGGGAAAGATTTAAAAGGGACCTAAGGGGGAACTTTTTCACACAGAGGGTGGTGCGTATATGGAATAAGCTGCCCGAGGAAGTGGGGGAGACTGATACAATTACAATATTTGAAAGGCATCTGGAAGGGTGCATGAATAGGAAGGTTTTAGAGGGATATGGGCCAAATGCTGGCAAATGGGTTCACATTAATTTAGTATACCTGTTTGGCATGGATGAGTTGGGCTGAAGGGTCTGTTTCCATGCTGTACATCTCTATGACTCTCTAACCTCTAGACAATGTAGGACGTGTACCTAGACCTCCTGATCCACAGTTAGGGACAGCACTACTGCAGCACGAGAGCCCCTCAGCTGTTTCGTAAATGACCTTCCCTCCATTATAAGGTCAAAAATGGGGATGTTCAACGATGACAGTACAATGATGAGCACCATTCACAATTCTCAGAAAGTGAAGCAGTCCATGTTCAAAAGCCACAAGATCTGGATAATATCCAGGCTTGGGATGATTAAGGAACAAATAACATTTGGGACTCACAAATGCCAGACAGTGTCCCATTTCCAATCAGAGACACTCTCCCAATAACATTCAGTGGTGCGACCACAATTGAATCCTCCACTAACAACATGCTGGGGATTACCACTGACTAGAAACTCAACTGATTAGCCACATAAACACAATGGCTATGGGAGCAGGTCATAGGTTAGAAGTACTGTGGTGAGTAACTGACATCCTAAATCCCCAAAGCCTGTGCATCGTCTACAAGGCCAAAGTTAGGAGTGTGATGGAATACTTCCGACTTGCCTGGATGTGTGCAGCTCCAACAACACTCAGGAAGTTTTAAAGTAGAGGAGAGAGATTTAAAAAAGACAAGAGAGGCAAAGTTTTTACGCAGAAGGTGGTTTGCATGTGGAATGAACTTCCTGAGGAAGTGGTGATTGCAGATACAATTACCTTGTTTAAAAGACATCTGGATGGATACATGAATAGGAAAGGTTTGGAGGGATATGGGCCAGGAGCAGGCAGGTGGCATTAGTTTATTTTGGGATTATGGTCGGCATGGACTGGTTGGACCGAAGGGTCTGTTTCTGTGCTTTATGACTCTATGACTCTATAACATCCAGGACAAAGCAGCCCACTTGGCACCACATCCACATACAGCCAGTCCTTTCACCATTATTGTTAATCAGCAGCATCTTTGTGGTTAATCCTTCACCACTGAATACGAGTAAACCCTGGAAACTAGTTTTACAGAAAAGGTTAGCAGAAAATTGACCTGAAAACGATCCTAACACAACCACAGGCCAAATGCAGAAAACTTGTACAACATTAGAATCCTTGGAATGAGTGCAGCATTCACCAGGATGTTACCAGGACTCCATGAGTTAGACTATGGTCCCATTTCTCACAGTTAAAACTCACACAACACCAAGTTGTAGCCAGTGCTGTCAAATAAACCTGTTGGGCTATAACTTGGTGTTGTGTCAGTTTTTAACTTTGTCCACCCCAGTCCAACACCAGCACTAGTTGCTTTATAAATGCTGTAATTGTACCAGCCTCCACCACTTCCTCTGGCAGCTTGTTCCATACGCACACCACCCTCTGCATGAAAATGTTGCCCCTTCGGTCCCTTTTATATCTTGCTCCTCTCACCCTAAACCTATGCCCTCTAGTTCTGGACCAGATATCCCAACCCAATCTCATCCTGTTTCTCACTCTCTTGAGAAATCCATCTTGTGTTGGAATTTCCTTGGTGCAGCGATGAGGGTCATTCTCAGTTTGACAGATCATCACTGCCTTACAATCCCCTCCGCCTTCCTCAGTCAATAACCTGCTAGATGTGATATTAAAGAACACTGAAGGGGACGGGGTTGGAGGGGGGGTGGGGGTGCTGGCTTCTGCAAGTCCTGGCCAATGTTTATCCCTGAGTCGACGTCATTGACACAGTTTATCTGAATCATTCTCACATTCCTGTTTTGTGTGACAATACAATAGTGTGTGCATTGCATGAAGCACACACTAATGTCTGGAATGATCAAATACATGTCTTTCTCCCACACCCTGGACAGAGTGGGAAAGGTTGATAGTGATCCTGAGAATGGGTTAAATGATTTACTACTTTCAGACAGACACTGTACACTCAGAGTGTAGAAATGCCTTATGTTTATGCCTCCGGGGAAATGTGGCCATTTACAAAACGCCCAGGAATGCAGAAGGAAAGTACAGAGGAAGAGAAACCTTAATCACTTGGCTCAGCGTAATCAGAAGGAATGCAGAGTTACTTTTATCTGTTCCCATTCTGTACAATATTTACACAACACTAAAATTGGACCAGCATTTCCTTGAAGCAGAAACATTTGCTCTTATCAAAGGGTGTTTGTATTGTGTAGGCTCTATGCAAGAGCTCAGAATTCCCAGGGACAATGGTTCTCTAAAAATGAAATACTGCCTGAAGTCTCCAGGCTCATAAATCTGAGGAGTTGATGGGATGCAGTGACATGGTGGGAATGTCACCCAGAAGGCTTGGCTAATGGTCTGGGGAAATGGGTTCAAATTGCACTGTGGGAGATGGTGACATTTCAGTTTATTAGGAGGTGAAAGAAATCTGGATTTAAGTACTGGCAACTCATGTCAGTGGTTTTCACTAATGACCTCGAAGGAACAAAATCTGGCCTGTGTGTGACTCCAGATCCATAGCAATTAAATTGTCTCTTTGGGCAACAAATGCAAGCCCAGCCAGAGATACCCATGTCCAATATTTTTATTTTCCCAAAAAAATGCAATATTTGTTTCAATCAATAGTGTCCAATCTTGTCGAGACTGGTGTTTGGGCAGCTAAACTATTCTAGACTAATCTTTCCCTATGAAAGATGGGTGGCACGGTGGCTCAGTGGTTAGCACTGTTGCCTCACAGCACCAGGAACCTGGGTTCGATTCCAACCTCAGCCGACTGTCTGTGTGGAGTTTGCACCTTCTCCCCGTGTCTGCGTAGGTTTCCTCTGGGTGCTCTGGTTTCTTCCCACAGTCCAAAGATGTGCAGGTTCGGAGGATTGGCCATGCTAAATTGCCCACGGTGTCCAGGGATGTTCAGGTTGGGTAGTTTAGCCATTGGAAATGTACAGCCATAGGGTGGGTGGGTTGATTGGTGTGGATTTGATGGGCCAAATGGCCTACGTCTGCATTGTAGGCATTCCATGAATTCTAACTAACTGCCATGTGATTTTGTGCTTTCTGTCTCCCTCCCTTTATCAATATTGAATTGTCATTTTCCAATCTGGTGGAACTTCCCTAAATACAGGGAATTGTGGAAAATTGAAAGTAATGCATCAACTATCTCGCTTGCCAGTTCTATTAAGATTTTAGGATAAAATTCATCAGGACCTTGGAACTTGCCAGCTCACAGCATCAACAATTTGCTGAGTACCACTTCCCTGGTGATCATTATCCCCTTCAGTTCCTTCCTTCCTTCCATTTCCTGATCTCTGGGATAAGGACCATAGGAAAGTGCCTGTTTAATTCATCTGCTATTGTCTTATTTTCCAATATTCATCTCCCACTGGACCAACATTCACTTTATTAATACTTTCTTTTTCTAAATATCTATAGAATATCTTTAGTATCTGTTTTAGTTTCTTGCCAGTTTTCTCTCATACTTTAATGCACTTTTCCTTTTAATTTTTCAAGTAATTCTTTTTGATTCAATTTATTGTTGTCACGTGTACCTAAGTGCAGTGAAAAGTTTTGTTTTGCGAGCGGTACAGGCAAATCATAGCAAACAAGGACATGCAGATCATGGGGTGCTGAGACAGAGCGGGGTAATGAAGGTTACGGCTGCACAGGAGGGGCACAGAGCAAGATCAATATTATTTGAAATGAGAGAGGTCCATTCAGCAGTCTAATAAGGGCAGGGAAGAAGCTATTCTCGAACCTGTTCATGCATCTTTGAACTTTTTTGCCGTGTTTTTTAGTTCTGTCCAATCTTTTGACTTGAACCCGTCTTTGTGTGATTTTGTTTTTCTTTAATTTTGGTATGATCTTTAAATTTCCAAATTAACCACAGATGATAGGTCCTTCCCTTGGAATCCTTATTATTCGTTGGAATGTATTTATTCTGTACATTCTGAAATATCCCCTTAAAAGTCTCCCACTGCATCTCGACCAACCAATCCCTTAACAGCATTTACCAGTTCATTTAACAATGCAGCTCCAACATCTTCAATCTGTCTGCGCGGCTGAAGTTCCTCAAAACTGGGACCATTCTTGTGGATCTTTACTGCACTCTCTCCAACACCTTCCCATCTTCCCTAAAGTGTGATGACAGAACTCCACCTGAGACTAAATCAAAGAGGTTTTAAGAGGTTTAACTTAATCTCTTTGCTTCAGTACTTTATGACCCTATTCACAAAGCACAGGATCTCATATGCTTTCTTAACTGCCCTCTTAGCCTGTCCTGTGCCATCAAAGATTTGTGTACATACATCCACAATTCCCACTGCTCTATCACCCCCTGAGAACTGTATCCGTTATTTGATATTGCCTTTCTTTTTCTTCCAACCAAAATGAATCATTTCACATTCCCCGGCATTAAATTTCATTGTTCACCCACTCCACCATGGTACCGTTTCCCATGGTGGGATGATGCACAGACACACGCCTTTGCAACATTCAGCCACTTGTCTAAATAAAATCTCTAGAACAAAAAAAAACAGGGTGTCAGCTCTAAAGTCTCAAAGTCCTCTTTGAAGGACAGTCTTGCATTCCCTTAGAGCTGAGCCCAGAATTTGTCTTTGGGTTTTTGGAAGCAAGGCTTGAATCTGCAATTACCAACTCAGGGTCATATCCCTGAAACCTGGCAATGCAGCAAATTAATAATCCAGGAAAACCCTTCATCTCCAACAAAACATTCACTCTTGAAGCAGGATTCACATCTGCAGCAAAGCACTGCTGCCCCACAGCACCAGGGACCTGGGCTCGACTCCACCCTTGGGTTACTGTTTATGTGGAGATTGCGCATTCTCCATGTGTTTCCTGTGGATGTTCTGGTTTCCTCCCACAATCCAAAGATGTGCAGGTTGGGTGGATTGGCCATGCTGAATTGCCCCGTAGTCTCCACGGATGGGCAGGTGAGGTCATACAGTCATGGGAAATGCAGGGATACAGGGATAGAGCACGGGGTGGATCTGGGTGGGATCCTCTTCAGAGGGCTGGTGTAGACTCAATGGGCTAAATGGCCTGCTTTCACAATGTAGCAATAATGTGAAAAAGAACAGCAGCAAATGCAGGAAGCTATTTATTCCTGATCTGCATTTAGAGTCAACTCATTTTCAAGGGTTCAAATTCAGCGCTGATCTTCAAATGTCGTAGTTGGGCTATTAAGGGGGATATTTTGTTGCAATGAAGACTTGATTTGATTTGAACAGTATTTGTATAAGTGAGAAACTGCCTATCTTAACCTCATGGCCATGATACATAATAAACATCTAACATCAGGATGGGCTTCATTCTTCAGCCCTGATCTCCTCACTTTATGATTAGATTCCCTACAGTGTGGAAACAGGCCCTTCGGCCCAACCACGCCACACTGACCATCTGAAGAGTAACCCACCCAGACCCATTTCCCTTTGACTAATGCACCTAACACTACGGGCAATTTAGCCTGGCCAATTCACCTGACCTGCACATCTTTGGACTGTGGGAAGAAACCAGAGCACCCGAAGGAAACCCACGCAGACACGGGGAGAACGTGCAAACTCCACACAGTCAGTCACCCGAGGCTGGAATCGAACCTGGGACCCTGGTGCTGTGAGGCTGCAATGCTAACCACTGAGCCACCATGCAGCCCTAATAAAGGGACATATTGAGTACAACCACAAGGAAAGCCTTTCCTTACCAATTAGACCTTAGCTTGAGTATTGTGACCACATTAGGGGAGGCTGTGGCCCATTGGCGTTATCACTACACTATTATTCCAGAAACTCAGCTAATTTCCCAGGAATCTGGGTTCAAATCCCACTGCAGCAAGTG
This sequence comes from Chiloscyllium punctatum, assembly GCF_047496795.1. Taxonomy (NCBI): domain Eukaryota; kingdom Metazoa; phylum Chordata; class Chondrichthyes; order Orectolobiformes; family Hemiscylliidae; genus Chiloscyllium; species Chiloscyllium punctatum. The sequence continues at coordinate 82,466,649 of NC_092762.1, read as the reverse complement.
GTGGAATTTCAATTCAATAAAAATCTGGAATTAAGAGTGAAATGATAACCATAAAACCATTGTTGATTGATGGAAAAACCCATCTGGTTTGTACTGACTGGAATGAGGTCAGCGAGTGGACCTCATAGAATATAAGACCTTGCCCAATCAGGGAGCCCTGGCTGACAGATAGAAACAGGCGTGTCAGAGGATCTGTTCACTCTGAGAGCTGCCTCTGAGAAAACTAGATCAGTGTCAAGGATTCTCCATGTCTAAATACAGGGTGACTTGGTGACATGATATCAGCCTATGTGGAGTTATTTCATGATTCACTAATGTCCTTTAGGGCAGGAAATCTGCCATCCTTACCAGGCCTGACAATGTAACTCCAGACCCACAGCAATGTAGTTAACTCTTGACTGCCCTCTGGGCAATTAGGGATAGGGAATAAATTCTTGCTTAGCCAGAGACGCCCACATCTCGTGAAAGAATTAAAAGAAAATTCTAGGTAACACAGTTTAAGGATATTTGGGGAGACTTTAGAGAAGATACTCACAGAGATTTACTAGAAGGGTGTTGTGAGACAAGGGGGGAGACTAGGTTAAGCAGGACTTGCCGACTTCAACGGAGACGAGGTTAAGCTGGAATTTGATAGAAGTCTTCAAAATTAGAAAGAGGTCTGATCAAGTAAACCCTGAGAAAATATTTCCACTGACAGGAAGATCAGTAACTAGAGGGACATAAATGAAAAATGTTGGCAAAGGAGTGAGGGGTAATATGTATGTTACTTATTGCAGATTGTGGTGTCGAATATATCGCCTAAACAGCAGATTCCACACTAACTCTCAAAATTGTTGATATTTTCCAATCAATCTGACATTGGACACCTCTAGAGCTGGTGGGACCTAAACTCATACCTCCAAGGCTCAAAGGCAAAGACATTACCACTGAACCAAAGCAGCCCAACACCCAAACTAGACACACTTTTCAAAAGGTAGAAATCATGGAGTCATTGGGTGAATTGGGGCCAATGGGTCAGTGCTTTCAAAGACCCTGTCTAGGCATGATAAACCAAATGGCCTCCTGCTGTGTTGCATGGTCCGACTGATTGGTGATTCATTCCAGGGCATTGAAACAATTTAAGGGCCTGTAATTCAGTTACAGTATAAGGACAAAATACATAAAAGGGGTCATGGCCTCGCATAAGCATAACAGAGATTTGAAATACTTCACTGCTGCCGGTGTGGATTTATAGCCTGTCCAACCTGTTTAGAATCAATTGCAGTCTGCTGACAGGAAAGAACATTGCAGTTAATTATATCTTTATAATGACTTCAATTAAAACTTGTTATAAACTTGGCCTAGTCAGCAACACAGAATTGTTTGCCAATTAACCGTTTCCCCGCTGCAAGTGAATGCTTGTCACTTTGTCCATATTTGTTGAAAGAGCAAACTGAGACTCCACAGGCACCCTGTGGTGAGGGCTTGCAAACCCAGACAGTATGCACTGGCAAGTTACAGAGTGTGTCAAAACCATGCCTGAGCCTGTCCTCCACTCATTACCACACGGACTGCTTAAGGCAGCCACAGCGACCAGGAACAGCAGCCTCCTGTAGATCATTGGGTAACACTCCCATCAGTGAGGTGAGTTCAGATCCCATTCCAGAAAAATAAACATAAACTGAGGGTCTGCTGATATAGAAGTTGAACAGTGTGTGAGACATGATCCTATTTGAGGAAAAGCAGTGCAGTTACATAGGACTCAAAAGGAGACTATTCAGCCTTTCTGGCCTGCTCCCACTGTTCAATAAGATCACAGCTGACCTGACGGTGGCCCCATCTCCACCTTCCTGACAGATTCCTCACCCCCTTCCCCCTTCCCCCGATTGGTCATTGGCTCCCTTGTCTAAAAATGACCTATCTCAGCCTTAAATAAATTCAATGACCCAGCCTCCACTGCAGTCTGGCCAAGAAATTTCAACAAGCTAATGACCCTTGGTGAGAAAGAGATTCTCCCACCTCTGTCTTCAAAGGGAGACCTGGTACTCCGTTAGTCCCCTCACCATACCCGATTGCTGTCTTTCAATCAACACCAAAGACAGATTGGGAGACAGTGAGGTCTGCAGATGCTGGAGATCAGAGTTGTGAGTGTGTTGCTGGAAAAGCACAGCAGGTCAGGCAGCATCCGAGGAGCAGGAAAGTTGACGTTTCGGGCCGGGGTCCTTCATCAGGGATTCATCGGACAGATAAGCTGCTCCCTCATGAACTTGCTGTCTGGGGAATCAGGCCAGAGTTTTGCTGTCATAGTTTCTCACTTAATAATAGTGACTATAAATGCTGTGGAAGGTTCTATATAAATGCAAGTTCTTTCTTCTGTCTAGGTTTGAGTTGCACATCATGAACTGCACTTCTTCCCTCTCCCCCAATAAACGCTGGTCCAAACATTGCACACAGTTCAGGGAAGGTTTACTCGACTAACACCCAGAATGACTGATTACCTTAAGAGGAAAGGTTAGTTAGGCTAGGCTTATGTCCTCTGCAGTTTAGAGGGGACTTCATTGAAACAGTTAAGATCCTGAGGGGACTTGGCTGGGTCAATGTGGAAAGGAAGTTTCCTCTTGTGGGAGAATCCAGAACTAGGGGGTCATATCAGTCTTAAAAGTAAGAAGGCACCCAATCAAACCAGAGATAAGGTTTTTTTTCTCCTAAAGTTTTGCGAGCCTTTGGAATTCCCTTCCTCAAAAGGCAGTGGGTGTAGAATCTTCAAACATTTTTAAGAACAGACTAGAATAAAATCCCTGCAGTGTGGAAACAGGCCATTTGGCCCAACGACACCGACCCTCCGAACAGTAACCCACCCAGACCCATTCCCCTATTAATCTAATTTACGCCTAACTAAAGCACCTAACCTACACATTCCTGGACACTATGGGTAATTCAGCATGGCCAAGAGACCCGGGTTCAATTCCCGCCTCAGGCGACTCTCTGTGTGGAGTTTGCACATTCTCCGCGTGTCTGCGTGGGTTTCCTCCAGGTGCTCCGGTTTCCTCACACAATCCAAACATATGCAGGTTAGGGTGAATTGGCCATGCTAAATTGCCCATAGTGTTAGGTGAAGGGGTAAATGTAGGGGAACGGGTCTGGGTGGGGTGCGCTTCGACGGGTCGGTGTGGACTTAGTTCAGCCAGAGGGTGGTGAATCTGTGGAACCCATTACCACATAAGACTGTGGAAGCCAAGTCATTGAGTGTATTTTAAGACAGAGATTGACCCTTGATTAACAGGGGGATCAAGGGTAATGGGGAGAAGGCAGCAGAATGGGGTTGAGAAACACATCAGCCATGATCGAATGGCAGAGCAGACTTGATGGGCTGAATGGCCTAATCCTGCTCCTATACCTTATGGTCTATGGAGATGAAAGATTATCAGGAGTATGCAGGAATGTAGAGTTGAGGTTAAATTCAGCGCAGTCATGATGGTATTGAATGGGTGAGCAGGCTTGATGGGCCGAATGGCCTATTCTTGTTTCTTGATTGTTGTGCTTGTTTCCATGTCTGTAAACTGAAATCCCACACAGTTTGTGGAGAATATGACTTGGTTAGCCACCAAAAACCAATGAGATTTCAATACAAAGATCAACTGTTTGATTTGAGTGAAATTATTTTATTTTGACAGGAACAAGCCTGAACCAACGCTTGAGGGGACAGCTCTGAGAAAGAACTGTCAATAAGATTTATAACTGTTCACCCCGCCCACACAACTTTACACAGTTTCTTAGTCCAACTTCCAGCCCTTAATCCCTGATTGGCTAGTTTTATGGCATTTATTTACTTCTGATTTGTTAAATCACCCAGGCAACGTAGTTCCCACTGATGAGCATCCTCCAATCCAGTTTCAATGTTGGCTAAGCTCAATCGGTGATTGGCTGCTGCGGCCGCAGTTGCTACCTGGTCCCTTGAACAGGTAAGTTGCAATGTTGGTCACTATCCCTGCAGACTTGTGGCGCGTTTGGGAGACACTGTCGCGTTCTGTTTCTCTATCCCTTGTCACTGTCACTCTGCACTCAACCTGTGAGGCTGCAGTGCTCACTAATGTTGGGGGAAAGAAGTTGGGGGGGGGGGCGGAATGGGAGGGCTATTTTTAACCCACGAGGAAAAATGGTCGGTTTTGTGAGGTGGGAATGTTGGAGGGGGTGGGGAGAGTTGTGTGTTCCTGTGGGGAAGGGTTGCAATGATGCGGCTGGGATGATGGGGAGAGGGGTGTGTGATCCTGTGGGGAAGGATTACAATGATGGGGGTGGGGTGATGTGGAGAGGGGTGTGTGATCCAGTGAGGAAGGGTTGGAATGATGGGGTTGGGGTGATGGGGAGAGAGGTGTGTGATCCAGTGGGGAAGGGTTGCAATGATGGGGGTGGGATGATGGGGAGAGGGGTGTGTGATCCAGTGGGGAAGGGTTGCAATGATGGGGGTGGGGTGATGGGGAGAGAGGTGTGTGATCCAGTGGGGAAGGGTTGCAATGATGGGGGTGGGATGATGGGGAGAGGGGTGTGTGATCCAGTGGGGAAGGGTTGCAATGATGGGGAGAGGGGTGTGTGATCCTGTAGAGAAGGGTTGGAATGATGGGGGTGGGATGATGGGGAGAGGGGTGTGTGATCCTGTGGGGGAGGGTTGCAATGATGGGGAGAGGGGGGTGTGTGATCCTGTGGGGGAGGGTTGGAATGATGGGGGTGGGATGATGGGGAGAGGGGTGTGTGATCCAGTGGGGAAGGGTTGCAATGATGGGAGTGGGATGATGGAGAGAGGGGTGTGTGATCCTGTGGGGTAGGGTTGGAATGATGGGAGTGGGGGTTGATTGGGAAGGTGAGGTTAAAATAAACAAAATGATAAATTCTCCTCTTATGTAAGCACCAATTTTAAAATTTTCTGTTTCTTGGGGCAAGGCCAGCATTTGTTGCACATTCCCAATTTCCCTTCCCTTCCTCAGTAAATGTTAAGAGTCTGTTAGAAGGCTGGGTGCATGATATTAAACATACCCGGATAATACAGGGGACGTTGACCTCCACAGCATCGAAATATTTACACTTGGTGAAAATGGCTTCATGCAGCTCAGCTCCATGGAACAAGGTTCACAAAAGGTCCTTTTGTGTTGCTGTGGGTCTGGACTCTCATGTAGGCCAGTCTGGGTAAGAATGGCAGATTTTCTTCCATTTGGACTTAGGAGGAGAAGTAGGCCATTCAGCCCATCGAGTCTGTTCCACCATTCACTAAGACAATGGCTGATCTGATCATCCTCAACTATACTTTCCTGCATTTCCCCCAACCCTTGATTCCCCTTACTGAGTAAAAATCTATTTCAGCTTTGAATATACTTAGTGATTGGTGAACTGGATTGGTTGTTACAATGATCAATGAAAGTCACTATTATTGAGATTAGCTTTACTTTCCAGAATTATTGATTGTATTTATATTCTGCCAGTGGTAGCGGTGGGATTTGAACCCGCATTCCCAGAGATTAGATCTCTGGAACACCCATACGCCAGCATCTGCTCAGAAACAAATTGGGGTTTCGGGATTTCTGTCCTGAACACCTGCTCCTTCATTGGGCTGCTTTGTACTTAACTCCCATTGCTGGGTTTTCCAAACCTCGGGAATCCTGTCAGCTGAAGGGAGGTAGGAACAACCCATGGGGCTGGTTCACTCTTGGAATGTTGTGTGCAATTCTGGACTCCCTCCTATCAGAAGGATGTTGTGAAACTTGAAAAGGTTCAGAAAAGATTTACAAGGATGTTGCCAGGGTTGGAGGGTTTGAGCTACAGGGAGAGGCTGAATTGGCTGTGGCTGTTTTCCCTGGAGCATCGGAGGCCGAGGGGTGACTTTATAGAGGTTTATAAAATCATGAGGGGCATGGATAGGGTAAATAGACAAGGTCTTTCCCCAGGGTGGGGGAGTCCAGAACTAAAGAGAGGTGAGAGGGGAAAAATTTAAAAAGGACCTAAGGGGCAACTTTTTCAGGCAGAAGGTGGTGTGTGGATGGAATGAGCTGCCAGAGAAAGTGGTGGAGTCTGGTACAATTACAACGTTTAAAAGGCATCTAGATGGGTATATGAATAGGAAGGGTTTGAGGGATATGGGCCAGGTGGTGGCAAATGGGACTAGATTAGGTTAGGATATCTGGTTGGCATGGACGAGTTGGACCAAAGGGTCTGTTTCTGTGCTGTACATCTCTGTGACACTACGACTCTATGTCTTTTCAGCCTGGGTTGGACATTAAGAGGGACTTCCACATCTGGATCCCTCAGGACCTTGTGAATCAACCCAAGACTCAATCTCCTCAATTAATCACCCCCCAGGGTTGGCTCCTGGTATTGACCCAAACAGGCATTCTCCCCTATCCCATCCCCCACCAAACATCGACCTTCCCCCTCCCCCCAGAGTTTAAGTCCTCTCCTTTCCACGCCTACGTCTGTAGCTATTGGGCAGTGTGTCACTTCAAAGTCTGCTACACAAGGAGCCCATTCAGCCCCAGCATGCCTGTATTGGCCCTCTGAACGACTTGCCCAGTGCCATTTTTCCCACAACTCTGCACATTCTTCCTTCTCAGAGAACCAACTAATTCCTGTTTGGAAGCCTCAGTTGAACCTGCCTCCACCACTATCTCAGGTAGCCAGAATGCCAGGATAGTTACAGTGCACAACAAGCCCATCTAGTCCTTTGGCTGGCTGTGGCAAGGCCACCAAATCAAGGAGCTAAAACACAGCTCCTGCCTGGGGATTCCCCACCTCTATATCTCCCTGTTACCATCAAAACCAGCCGCACAAATGGTCTGTTTTAACAAGGGTAAGTGCTGCTGTTAAAGAGCACCATGGCACCAATCTGCAGGCTTGTGATGTGCGCAGTTCCCAACACAAGAAAATCAGCTGGATATTTCACCCCCCTCTATCCTTAAAGAGAATCTCACATTCCCTTCTCAGACCCTTGTAGAATTCACCCAGGATGTTTTCAATCAGACCCCGGCACTCCACTGTCTCAGACATACCTCACGGCATTTCGAAATTTCAGCATGACATTTCTAATGTTGACTGGGAGAAAGTGAGGACTGCAGATGCTGGGGGATCAGAGCTTAAAAAATGTGTTGCTGGAAAAGAGCAGCAGGTCAGGCAGCATCAAAAGAGAAGGAGAATCGACATTTCAGGCATAAGCCCTTCTTCAGGAATGAGGAGGGTGTGCCAGCAGGCTGAGATAAAAGGTAGGGAGGAGGGACTTGGGGGAGGGGCATTGGGAATGCGATAGGTGGAAGGAGGTTAAGGTGAGGGTGATAGTCCGGAGAGTGGGTGGGGGCGGAGAGGTCAGGAAGAAGATTGCAGGTCAAGAAGGCGGTGCTGAGTCCGAGGGTTGGGACTGAGATAAGGTGGGGGGGGAGGGGAAATGAGGAAGCTGGAGAAATCTGCATTCGTCCTTTGTGGTTGGAGGGTTCCTAGGCAGAAGATGAGGCGCTCTCCCTCCAGGCGTCGCACCAACCAACCAACCCAACCGCCCCGTGGCTGAACACTTTAACTCCCCCTCCCACTCCGCCAAGGACATGCAGGTCCTTGGCCTCCTTCATCGCCAGACCATGGCAACACGACGCCTGGAGGAAGAGCGCCTCATCTTCCGGCTAGGAACCCTCCAACCACAACTCAGCACCACCTTCTTGACCTGCAATCTTCTTCCTGACTTCTCCGCCCCCACCCCCACCCCCTCTCCGGCCTATCACCCTCACCTTAACCTCCTTCCACCTATCGTATTCCCAACGCCCCTCCCCCAAGTCCCTCCTCCCTACCTTTTATCTTAGCCTGCTTGGCACACCCTCCTCATTCCTGAAGAAGGGCTTATGCCCGAAACGTCGATTCTCCTTCTCCTTTGATGCTGCCTGACCCGCTGCGCTTTTCCAGCAACACATTTTTAATTTCTAATGTTGACGTCCAATCCACGTTTGGACATATAAATGCTGAAGCCCACTAAATGATGCAAATTGTTCATGTCGATTGGACTGTTTGCTGTTGCTATCTTTAGTCACCATGGAAACGTCCAGTTCAACGGAAAGATAGTGGATGAAAATCAATGCTCCTTTATGGTATGAGATTATTTGAGGAATGTATCAATGTGTTCATACACTGGGCAGTATCTTCTATTCTCTGCGTGATGGTGTGATTTGTGGTAGTGTTGAGATGAGCCTTTCCAGGCCTCAAATTCAATGACAGGAGCACCTCGGTCCATAGAATCATAGAGTCATACAGCACTGAGACAGACTCTTCGGTCCAACCAGTTCGTGCTGAACATAATCCCAAACTAAACTAGCCCTGAGTGTGGCACAGTGGCTCAGTAGTTAGCACTGCTGCCTCACAGCACCAGGAAACCAGGTTCAATTCCAGCCTCAGCCTGTGTGGAGTTTGCACACTCTCTCTGTGTCTGTGTGGGTTTCATCTGGGTACTTTGGTTTCTTCTCACAGCCTAAAAATGTGCAGATTAGGGTGGATTGGCCGTGCTATAGTGCCCAGGGATGTGCAGGTTAGATGTGGGTTGGCCGTGCTATAGTGTCCAGGGATGTGCAGGCTAGGTGGCTGAGCCAAGGGAAATGCAGGGTTGTAGGATGGGAGGTGTGCGTCTGGGTGTGATGCTCTTTAGAGGGTTGGTGTGGATTCGATGGGCTGAATGGCCTGCTGCCACACTGTAGGGATTCTATTCAACCACCTGCTCCTGGCTCTATCTCTCAAACCTTTCCTATTCATGTACTCATCCACATGTTTTTTAAACGCTGCAGTTGTGCCCACATCCACCACTTCTTCACGAAGTTCATTCCACACGTGAACCATCTTCTGTGCAAAAACTTTGCCCCTCACGGCTTTTTCAAACTTTTGACAAGCAGTGTGCTGAGATTCTCACTGGGTAGCAGTGAGATGCCAGTTGAGGGGTGGGCCATTACCTGTTAAACTCCTTGTTAACGGAGCAGCCTGCCTCATTAATATCTATCTTTGGTCACCAAGAAAACACAACATAGATTTGCGAGCAGGAACCTGGTGAATTCAGGTCACCACACGCTCTGAAAGACTTGCATGTTGGTCAATGGGCACCAACATCTCAGGGTTATAAGTTTGCAGTCATCTCTTCGACAATCCCTCATGGCCGAAGGTTGACTTGCTGCCTTCCAGTTAACTGGGTACTGAGCTGCCAGGTAAGTCCAGTGTGCAATCTCCAACCTCTGCCACATCTCAGGAAAGTGAAGTTCCTGTACCCTCACTCTAACCCCTTTGCTCAATCAGTAACTGTACATCAGGCCTTGGCTCTAGTCAGAGAGTCTAGTATTGGACAACATGGATCACAGTTTTGTTATTGGAAACTGTTTCTTAAAATTCTTCCATGTAAGATTTAAAAGGGATCTAAGGGGTAACTTTTACGCACAGAGGGTGGTGGAGGCTGGTATATTTAAAAGGCATCTGGATGGTTAATGAATAGGAAGGGCTTAGAGGGATATGGGCCAATGCTGGCAATGGGACGAGATTGATTTAGGATATCTGATCGGCATGGACTCGTTGGGCCGAAGGGTCTATTTCTGTGCTGTACATCTCTATGACTCTTCACTGGAACGGGCAGCATCTCTAATTGCTCTCGAAATGAGTAGCATTGCCAGGCAATTTCAAGGTCATTCCAACCACATTGCCGTGGGTCTGGAGTCACATGTGGTGGGATTTGAACCGATTGTATCTGAGCAATAGTGTGGGCCTAGTCAGGGCTTCTGTTCAATTATTTCATCTGTTTGTCTTTGCCAGCGGCATTGGTTACAGTCATGTCTTAACTAATACAGGCACCAAAATCTCACAGCGAAGCACAGGGGAATCAAAGGACTACTCACAGCTCAGTGTTCTACATTAGCAAACAGAACAAATCTCAATGAGTAAATATTAAATCTCATTAAAAACTCAGCTACCTCAGCCAGGAACACTCGAGACTGTGAAGATCCAGACAGTGCTGTCACACTACAGCCCCCTGTTTCTGTAAATGTACACTCATCCCTCCACCTTGTGATGACATTGCTCATTGTCCATATTCCAGCCAACAAGAACATGCCTCTGCCTGGCCCCAGTGTTTCAGGGAATAGCCAGCCTGTAGAATAGAGACTCATAGAATCTCTACAGCATCTCTGCAGAAAGAGGCCATTTGGCCCATCAAGTCTGCACTGACCTTCCAAGACACACCCCTCACCCTATCCCTGTAATCCACCTTGTCTACCCATCCCTGGTCACTATGGCTACTTAGCATGGCCAATCCACCTAACCTGCACATCTTTGGACCATGGGAAGAAACCCACACAGATCGTGGGGAAACATGCAAACTCCACAGTGACAGTCACCCGAGACTGGAATTGAACCCAGGTCCCTGGCATTGTGAGGCAGCAGTGATAACCACAGAGTCACATGCCACCATGTCACCCAATACATGGTTCTGGCTAGGGTTTATCCCTGCCTCATGAACAGAAAGGCACCAACATGTTTGCGTCAGCAATCGCTCTCACAAAGGCTCATCACCTCAAGGACTCAACAACATCAAAGACAAAACCATGACCTTGTAATTGGACTCTTCAGACCTTTGTTCGACTGTTTATTGAGTGTAAATTGCTGTATATTTTGGTGAGTCATGTCTATATTATTTATGGGTCCCCATATGTGGACTCCCATTTCCTTTACCTTGCTCCAGTTGATTTGGTTGTCATAACATTCACCGTGATCAGACACAGAATGTAGATTCCAGTTGGCCATTAAGTCCAATTAAATTGGTTGGATAACATTGTGATGATATTGTCCTTTATCTCAATCTCAACCTCATAGGAACTTTTTCATAATCTATGTACAGCCAATTATTATAACTCCAATTAATACACACATTATCAGTTCCTCTACAGATTGACTCAAAGTATCATTGAAATGTTTAGTGGACGAGGTAGCGGGGCAAATAGGGTAAGTAGGGGTCATAGACTGGGGGCTGTACTTTACAAACAGGCCTCTCCATCTCAGACAGAGATGAGGAGATTTCCTTTCCTCTAAAGACTGATGAGTCTATGGAACTGTCATTCCCCAGAGAGCGATGGAGACAGGGTCCTTGAATAATTTTAAGTCTGAGAGAGAGAATCGTCCGTGGAATTTTCTGCCAGAGAAAGCAATTGAACCCAAAACATCGAATGTTTTCAAGGAGTTAGATATAGCTCTTAGGCCTAAAGGGTATGGGGAGAAAGTGGGAACAGGGCATTGAGTTGGATGATTATATTGAATGGTGGAGCAGGTTTGAAGGGCTGAATGGCCTGCTACTACGTTTCTATGTGGACCGATTCTTGACTGACAAAGGAATCAAGGATTCTATAGGATTGAGCCATTATCTTATCAAATGATAGAACAGGCTTGAGGGGCTGATGGCCTAGTCCAATGTTTAATTTGCATGTTCATGTCTGTTAATCTATTAATTCTCTTCCTGAATCTCTTTGAATTTTAATGCATTGTAGCTATTTAGTTTTGTTTAATTTAATCCATTCATGGGACATGGGCATCGCTGGCTGGGCCCAGCATTTATTGCCCATCCCTAGTTGCCCCTGAGAAGGTGGTGATGAGCTGCCTTCTTGAACTGCTACAGTCCACCAACTGTAAGTAGACCCACAATGCTGGTAGGATGGCAATTCCTGGACTTTGACCCAGCGACACTGAAGGAACAGCGATGTATTTCAGAATGGGCAGTGGCTCGGTGGGGAACGTGTAGGTGAACTGAATGGTGCAAGTCTGAAGGGGAGGGGCAGATAAAGTGCAAACTCTGTAGGAGTTGCTACATAAATTTGTGAATGCAGCAAAACAAGTTGAGGAGGTTCTTAAAATTGCCCACAGAACCCCTGACTTTAGCAAGCAAGAATTATTTTGACATTATTTTACAGAATGAGTTGTGCTCTGGACATGTTGCTTGATATGGTAGAAGAGGCAACTTCAATGGGAACTTTCAAAAGCAAAATGGATAGAGATTTGAAGGGAAAATAATTGGAGGTAAAGAGCAATGGAATTAAATCAATAACTCTTTCAAAAAAAGCTAGCCCCAGTATGATAGGCTGAACAAGCTCCTTGTTGTGCTGTTTCAATTCGTGATTTTATAAGCACTGTTATCCACTGTTATCCACTGTTATCTCAACTTCAGAATTGTATTTTCAGATCCTATATATCCACTTGGGTCAGCATATTGTCTCATTTCATGAGACATCTTATCAGTATGGCAACATTTTCAGCAATGCTGCATTCCCCTAGCACCAGCCAGCAATGCTTGCTTGCTTTGTGTTCAGCTTTCTGCAGTGAGAGCCTCTGATTCAGACACAATCTGCCACCAACTGAACCAAGCTTGATATCTAATGTCTAATCTAATATTAATATCTAATGTCAAGTCCATTCTTTCCTGTCTCCCGAGAACATACTGGAATCTTCCATCCACTGAATCCAACTACACATCTCAATGCTGCAGAAAGGCAGCCGACATCATCAAACACCCCTCCCACTCCGGTTAGAATCTCTTCCAACCTCTTCCCTTGAGCAGAAGACAAAAAGCTTAAACACATATACCACCAGATTCAAGGACAGCTTCTTCCCCACTGTTATTAAATTTCTGGATAGACTTATAAAATGTCATATTTAATGTTGATCTCACTTTCTGTAGCTGTAACATTATATTCCTCTCTCTGTTCTATTACCCTAATACACTTTGTACAGTATGATCAGCCTGTACTGCTCACAAAACAAATCTTTTCACTATACTTAGGTACATGTGACAACAATAAATCAAAAAAAATGTCCCTTGTTAGATCATCTAGGCAAGTAATTTTCAGATAGCAGTTTCAGATAGCATGATATTGTCTCCAAAGCTAATGGAGACTAAAAAGACACTAAAATGTTTCCTTATATTCAATCGCAGGATATGGATATTTTTGACGTTTATTGCCCATCCCTAATTGCACAGAGAGCAGTTAAGGGTCAGTTGTGGGTCTGGAGTCACGTGTGGGCCAGATCAGGTAAGGATGACAGGTATGCCTCCTGAAAGGGCATTAATGAACCAGGTAGGATTTCCCCTCAACAAGCGAGACCTGGTTATTGTCCGGCTCAATTCCAAATTGTGCTCTGGTGGAATTTGAATGTTGCCTCCCAGGTCTCTGGATCCGGGTTTTTGGATTAATAATCCAGTGAGAACACCATCACCTGCCCTTCCCTGTTATAAGACTGGCGCCACTGTGGTTCTGAAGAAGTCAGGTCGACCTTGAAACGTTCACTCTGTTCTTGGGCCTGCAGCCACTGCCAGACCAGGCCTGTTTCTCCAGTATTTTCTGTTTTTGTTTCTGCCCTGAGATCAGATTATGAACAGATGTGGAGTTAATGATTTCTTGCAAACTGTAATCTGTTGCTTTAAATTCAAATTGCCTCAGTTCTTCTTGACAGTTTCCTTTGAAGTGGCTGATACCTGGTAACACCCAGTAATCATTGCAGTTTTATAGCTGACTGGCAATGACTTGCTGTTTTAAACAACTGTTTACTCCTGCCATTCGCCTTGTTGATATTTATGCCTACAACTGGGGCCCCTCTGGTCCAATTGCTGCTCACTGGACTTTAGAATCCAGACACGCAGGCGCCTGGGAGCGAAGACATTGGCAATGTCCTGTAGCAAAGCTGGCATCTTTCATCTTTCCGCGTAATAAACAGCGAAGAATAAAAGTGATTGCTGATGTTGCTAAGGTTTGTGTTTAATGTTTACTAATCAAGCCCTCTCCAAGGTTAAGGGCCAAGGTTAAGGGCCTTAGGTTAAAGGTTCTCCTGTCAGGTGTTTTTATGTAAACGCAGACAGGAGGGGCGTGGGCACATTCCCTCAGCTGCCTACAGCTCAGCCCCCAAACCACCCACCCCTCCCCCCCCCCTGCCAAGTTAACCATTGGGGGTTTAAATCCCTTTTTTAAAATTCATTCATGGGATAAGGGTTTTACTGGCCAGGTCAGCATTTATTTCCCATCCCTAATTGCCCAGAGGGCAGTTAATTGTCAACCCCATTGCTGTGGGTCTGGAGTTACACATAGGCCAGACCAGGCAAGGATGACCTTAGTGAACCAGATGGGTTTTGCCCATGGAGTCATAGAGTCCTACGACACGGAGACAGGCCCTGTGGCCCAAACTGGTCCATACCAACCAAAATGCCCATCCTTGCTAACTCCATTTCCCTGCACTAGGTCCATCTTCTTCTAACCTTTTCCTATCCATTCATGGTCATTATTAGACCTCTTAATCCAAATACTACCGTTTGCCATAATGGGATTCAAACCCTGGTCTCCAGGACTTTGTCTGGGGGTCTCTAGATTAACAGTCTATTGATAAGACCACTAGGCCATCGCCTCCCCTCAGAGACCCGTGAGTGAATAATACAGGTTGACACTCCCAGTGCAGAGCTGAGGCAGGGCTGCACTGTCAGTTTTGCTGTAAGTTTGTATGGGATATTAAACAGCTGTGAGAATATCGTGCTGGAAAATCACAGCAGGTCAGGCAGCATCCGAGGAGCAGGAGAATCAACGTTTCAAGCATAAGCTCTTCAAGGCTGTTTAATGTCCCATACCAAATTACAACCCTTCAGGCTTATGCCTGAAATGTTGATTCTCCTGCTCCTCAGATGCTGCCTGACCTGCTGTGCTTTTCCAGCACCACACTCGCAACTCTGATCTCCAGCATCTGCAGTCCTCAATTTTTCTCCTAGTTAAGCAGATGCTCCAACACTCTCTCATTAAAAGTTCCCACGAACACTATTTCAAGAGAGAGAGAAAGAGAGGAATGGGAAGTATCGTGGGTGTTGTTCAAACTTTATCGCAAAAAAGCAGGTTGGTGGGATCTTGCTATGCACAGATTTGCTGCCTCATTTCCAACATTGCAATGACAACTTCACCGACTTTCAAAATTTTGAGAGATTTCCCCTTCTGCAAAGATTACATAAAAGCAAGGGACACTTACCGTTACCAGTCATGGTGTAGTTTCTAAGAGCAGGGAGATTATGTTGGAGTTGCACAGAACTTTGGTGAGGACACAGCTGGAGTACTATAGGAAGGGTGTGACTGCACAGAAGGTGGTGCAGAGGACTTTCACCAGGATGCTGCCTGGGATGGAGCCATTCAGCGCTGGAGGGAGGCAGGATGAATGTGGGTTGTTTTCTGTGGAGCAGGGCAGGTTGAGGGGGGGAACCTGGTGGAGGTGGATAAGATTATAAGGGACAAGGACAGGATAATGGAAAGCAGCAGTTCAGGGTCAGTAACAAGGTGGGGAGGGGGGCATCATTTCAAGGTGCAAGTCAGGAGGTTTAGAGGGGATTTGAGGAAACCTTTTTCACCCACAGGTCGGTGGGGGTCTGGCATGCCTCACCTGGGAGGCGAGTTGAAGCAGGAAACCTCACAACCTTTAAAAAGTACTTGGTTGAGCATTTGTAGTGACATAACATTCAAGGGTATGGGCCTAGTGTTGGAATGTGGGCCCAGACTCGATGGGACAAAAGGCCTCTATTACACTCTATACCTCCTTTGTTAATTCCAGGGCCGTGAGAAACATCAGAGGAGAGACACTTGTTCTCACAGTGGCTGCTTCGATTTCTCGTGCAGATCCTGGATGTGATCCCAATCGATGCTGAGCTAGCCAATCACAGCTGGGCATCCAAAGTTGGTGGTGCGCCCAACCTCAGCTGGTTCAGGGGAGATGGTCAATTCCTGTTCCTGATTGTTCAGTATACAATGCCTGCTGGTCAGTGCCAGTGTTGGCCTCTGAGATGTATCAGGATTAAGCTCAGTGAGTAAAGTCAAAGACCCCACCCACACTGGCCCACCTGTGTTCCCACTTTGTGTTCACAGCAGAATGATGGGATTTTTGAGTCTCCTACCCTGGACAAAGGGAAAATGGATCAGTTAGGACAGTATTCCCTAGGGTTTAGCAGAATGAGGGGGGAGTCTCGTGGAAATATATAAAATTTTAACAGGACTAGACAGGAAGGGTGTTTCTGAAGACCAGGGAGTCCAGAACCAGGGCTCACAATTTAAACACACAGGGTAGGCCATTTCAGACTGAGATAGGGAGAAATTTCTTCAACCAGTGAGCCCATGGAATTCTCTGCCACAGAAAGTGGCTGAGACCAAAACATTATGTGTATTCAGGAAGAAGGTAGATATATCTCTTATGGCCAAAGGGATGAAAGGGATTGGGGGAGGAATTGGGCACAGGGGACTGAGTTGGACAACCAGCCATGATAGTACAGAATGGCAGAGCAGGCTCGAAGGGCTGAATAGCCTACTCCTTTGTTTCTCCATTTCTACTTTCTCTC
Source organism: Chiloscyllium punctatum (assembly GCF_047496795.1). Lineage (NCBI taxonomy): Eukaryota > Metazoa > Chordata > Chondrichthyes > Orectolobiformes > Hemiscylliidae > Chiloscyllium > Chiloscyllium punctatum. Next base: position 82,450,286 of record NC_092762.1, on the reverse strand, counting down.
GTATTTATAGAACACCTTTCACAGCCCACAGGCCTTCCAAAGTGCCTCACAGCCAATGAAGAATTTCTCAGGTGAGATCACTGTCCGAGCAAGGTCCCTGAATCACTGAGAGGAGACTGAGTCTGCTTTAGTAAAAATACTATGGATGCTTTAGATCAGAAATAAAAAGCAGAAAGTGGTAGAGAAACTCAAGAGGCCAGGCAATGTCTGTTTCTTCTGAGGAAGAGTCATATTGGATCCAAAACATAAACTCTCCTTCTGTCTGCACAGATGCTGCCAGACCTGCTGCAGTCTGTTTTATTGATGCTTATCAGGAGATAAATAAAGGCCAGGACATCTCTCCTTCCCATCTCTTGAAACAAACTAAATAAAGTATATCAGACGGTGTGCAGATCTAGTCTCCATCTCACAATAAACTGGAGAGGGTGCACAGATGAGTGACAAGGATAATTTGTGGCGGACTGGTCTGCACATCAGAAAAAGATCAAAGGACTAGATCTCCTGATTGGTGAGTGATCCAGTAGCGTTCTCCCAAATGGTGAAAGGTTTTGACTGAGTGGATACAAGAGGGAACATCTCCTCATGTGGATTCAGCGTTCCTAGACGCTAAGCTAACCACCAAGAAATCCAACTGGGAATTCCAAGACACATTTAGACAAAGACAAGATCACAATGTGGGACTCACTATCACAGGGAGAGGGGTTAAAGCGAGTAATGTGGATGCATTTAAGGGGAAACCAGACAAGTGTTTGCGGAGAGGGAAGAGAGGGTTACGAGGGTCAATGAGAAACGATGATAGGAAGCTCAGTTGGAGTGGTTTGGCTTAACGGCCTGTTTCTGTGCTGGATAATCCTGTGTACAGTTAACACCTGTCATTTGGAGATCTTCAAAGCCCACTATCAGAGAGTGGGTTTCCCACTTTAGATTTCCTGTGGCTCAGAGAGTCATCAGCAGCAGGCGAAGAGGAAGGAGGTGCCACCACATCATTCAGGAGCACTGGTCAGAGCTAAGGCAGTCAGTGGCTGGACAACGATGGATTTGGTAAAATAGCGGCATTAAAGATAAAGTCTGAGAATGAAGGCCAGACTGTTCAGGAGAGATGTTAGGAAGCACTTTTACACACAAAGAGTGGGAGAGGTTCGGAACACTGTTCCACAAACGGCAGTGGATGCTGGATCGGTTCATAAGATGTAGGAGCAGAATTAGGCCAGTCGGTCCATCAAGTCTGCTCTGCCATTTGATCATGGCTGGTATGCTCCTTACCCACATTTTCCTGCCATCTCCAATCAAACATCTGTCTAACTCCTCCTTAAACTTACTCACTGTCCCAACATTCACCGCATTTTGGAGTAGCCAATTCGCAGATTCACAACCCTCTGGAAGATACAGGGTTGGCCATTTCAGACTGAGATAGGGAGAACTTTCTTCAATCAGACAGTAGTGAGCCTGTGGAATTCTCTGCCACAGAAAGTGGCTGAGACCAAAACTTTATGTGTTTTCAAGAAGAAGGTAGATGTAGGAAGAAGTCATTTCTCCTCAACTCTGTGTTAAATTGTTAATTTTAATTCTGAAGCAGGTAATCTTTTGTTAAACAAAGTGGTTAAAGGATATGGGCCAAAGGAGGGTGTCTGGGGTTGGACCAACTGACCAGCCATGGAACGGTGGAACAGGCTGGACGGGCTGAATGGCCTCCTCCTGTTTCTATATAGGGGCAATAATTCCTGGTGGGAGAAAGCAACCCGACTTTGAAACCCTTGTCCAAGTCCACCGTGTTTAGCTGCTAAATCAGCAGCCTCTCTGATAACACATGGTCGCTGCACAATGACAAAGCTGTTGGTGCTGTTCTACCCTCAATCATTAATCCAGAGAGTCTCCTGATATCACTGTGGGTTTCAGTTAATCATCGCACAGTGGAACATCTCCCCACATCTGTTCTCCCACAGTGATCACTGTTTGTACAGTAATAAATCAGCAACCAAAGCCAACAAGAAACAAAGGCAAGATTGAACCAAAGGTTAGTCTAAGCAGAAATACGAAACAATGAATTTAACCTCCACACATTAGTCACTGTAATATTTTCTGATGAAAGGATCTCCTGCATGTTAACAGATTATGATCTCAGAAAGATTGTGCTGCACTGTCAGGGGGGAAGGAAATAGTTCAAGTTCAATAGAAGTCATCATAGACACTTAAGCGAGTGATGGAACCTGTGAGGTAAGGTGCAGACTGGTCCAGCCCCCTACCTTTCAGTCTCGTGATGTGGGTATTGTTGGGTTGGTCAGCATTAATTGCCCTAAGCTCAACACTATGTTGGAACATAGAAACAGGAGGAGGCCATTCAGCCCCTTAAGCCTGTTCCAATATTCAATGAGATCATAGCTGACCTTTGGCCTAACTCTGTATACCTGCCTCTGGCCATATCTCTTAATACCTTCACTTAACAAAAAATTAACTATCTCAGATTTAAAACTGACACTTGACCTAACAATAACCAAGTTGCTCCTGGCTGGAGACCACTTCAGAGTACTCCTAGGACTCACCTCAATGTGGGCTTGGAGTCATCTACAGACCCAGATAAGGTTAAAATCATCAGGACTTGTTCTGAGCCCACAAGTTGTGACCACCCTGCCTGAGACACCAACAGTGAACACAGAAATAGCACAGAAGCAGGCCATTCAGCCCATCGTGCCTTTGTTTTTCAAAAGAGCTGTTGATTTGCCCTGCTTCCTATTTGCTGTTTATCTGCTGCCATGGAAACCGTTCTCAGTGTTGCTCCAATTCCCTTCAAAGTGATCAATGAATTTGCTTTGACAGCCCTTTCAGGTTGGCAGTTCTATATCACAACACCTCGCTGTAAAACCATAACTTATCTTTATATTGCTCCGTTACCAATTATCTTACATCCGTGTCACCAGTTTACTCAGCCATTGGTAATCAACTCTAATAAACTCAAATAAGAAACACTTCAATTGTGGAACAGAAGAGTAGGGAGCTAGGGGTGGATTGGAGGTGACCACATAAACAGGACGGGAGCGTTGGTGAGTATGTGAGCTGGGTGTTGGGAGGAGGGAGGAGGGGGGTAGTGGGAAGGGGGTTAGCAGCAGGATGTCCCTGGCTGATGTGTTTTTGAAATGACTAAAATGTACAAGTCCCTTGTAGAGTCATGCCATCATCATCTTGTCACTGACAAACTCCGGGTCTTTAGTACATTCACATCCAACATGGTGTTAAATCAGTGAGGGAGTGAAGGGTGATGGGGAAGGGACAGGAAAGTGGAGCTGAGGATTATCCAATCAGCCATGAGCTCATTGAATGGTGGAGCAGACATGATGGACTGAATGGCCTACTTCCTGCTACTATGTGACATGGTCAACTCACAGTCTTACCCTGAGATCATTCAACTGAGACTCAGAGCATCAGGCGCCCACAGGCTTTCCTAGAAATAGCACACAAAAGGGACAGGTAATCCATGCCTCCCTCCACACAGAGCCTCCTGTCACTGGAGACACTTGCTGCTGACTTACTCACGATGAGCACCTTCCCTTTCTCTGCTCGAAGGCCATCAATCTCAGCTTCTACAGAACTTGAAGTGGGGTTATCCCAACTCAGTTCCAGTGAACCACCTCTGCAGTCTTACATTTTCTGAGGGTTATAGGCATTGTCCATCGACCTCTGACCTCACATGAACCCATCCACCTCCCATCCATTGTCCTATCGAATTTGTTCTTCACTCCATTAACAGTCTTGGAACCGGGCAAGGGCACAGTCATTTCTCCACATTTGGCTCTCTTGCGTGTCCCTCCTCAGTTGGTTGGGTGACCATACCACTTTCAATTACAGCGAACAAGGTGACGTGGCAATAAGAATCCACAAGGTGGTTTCATTTTCCCTTCCTCAAGATTGAGGCACAACTCCTGTTCCCAAAGGATTGTCCACCTGGAAGCAGCCATTTTCCCTCAAGGCCCAGTTGTCCCTCTGTTACCATGGAGTCACCACTGGCTCCGCTGTCTGCTGTGGCCTGAATTCAGGGCCCTTGCCTGCACAAGAGACAAAAAGACAGTGCCAACCACCTCCTGATGTTTGAAGTGGCTCTGCCACTGTGCCAACTGATTGGAAGAATCTGGTTTGAAATGGGCTTCCCTATCTTCTGCCCATTCCTGAGTCCATGTGACCCCACAAGAGCAAACTAACCATAACCTAGTCCGGGATGGCACTCGGAATGCCTACAAGGAAAGCTGAGTTCCTCTGAGACATCAGCAACACAGACGAAGGCCCTTTGGCCCATCATGTCCACCTCGCCATTCTAGTCCCTCGTGTGGTACCAGAAGACAGCTTTTCAAGGCTGCTCATGACGTTGACTCTGAGAGAAACCATTGTCTTGCCCAGTCAAATATCCCAGATTTCAGCAAACTTGTAAAAGCAGCTCCAGAAACACTAAGTGGTAACTAGAGTATTGTTTAGATTTCAACCAAGTGGCATAATCTGAGCAGGTCATACAGTCATAGAGATGTACAGCACAGAAACAGACCCTTCAGCTCATCTCTTCTATTGTTGTGGTTCTGTTCGCCGAGCTGGGAATTTGTGTAGCAGACGTTTCGTCCCCTGTCTAGGTGACATCCTCAGTGCTTGGGAACCTCCAGTGAAGCGCTTCTGTGATCTATCACTACAAATGCCGGAGGAAACATCACAGAAGCGCTTCACATGAGGCTCCCAAGCACTGAGGATGTCACCTGGACAGAGGACGAAACGTCTGCAACACAAATTCCCAGCTGGGCGAACAGAACCACAACAACGAGCACCCGAGCTACAAATTTTCTCAAACTTTGATCATCTCTTCTATGGCGACCAGATATCCTAAACTAATCTAGTCCATTTTCCAGCACTTGACCCACATCCCTCTAAACCCTTCCTATTCATATACCCATCTAGATGCCTCTGGGTGCTCCGGTTTCCTCACACAATCTAAAGATGTGCTTAAGTGAATTGGCCATACTAAATTGCCCATGGTGTTCAGGGATGTGTAGGTTAGGTGCATTAGACATGGGTAAATGTACCGTAATAGGGTAGGGGAATGGGTCTGGGTGAGATACTCTTCCGAAGGCTGGTGTGGGCTTTTTGGGCCAAATGGTTTGTTTCCACACTATCGAGATTCTATGATTCTATGAAATATTGTAATTGTACCAGCTTCTACCACATCCTCTGGCAGCTCATTCCATACACGTACCACCCTCTGTGTGAAAAAGTTGCCCCTTAGGTCCCTTTTAAATTTTTCCCCTCTCACCCTAAGCCTATGCCCTGGTTCTGGACTACCCCAGCCCAGGGAAAAGATTTTTGTCTATTCACCCTATCCATGCCTCTCATGATTTTATAAACCTCTTTAAGATCACCCCTCAGCCTCTAATGCTCCAGAGAAAACAGCCCCAGTCTATTCAGCCTCTGCCTATAGCTCAACCCCTGGGAACATCCTTGTAAATCTTGTTCAACCTCTCCCCAGCCCCAGCTATATAATTGATAGGGATAATGCAGGAAGGTGAGGGTGAGGTTGAAGATGAGCTATGATCTTCTCAAAGGGCCAAATGGCCTGATCTCACTCATCTTCATGCTTCATCGTTCCACTAGTCAGAGCTGGCTCATGGGTGGTTTCTGTTCATACTGATCCATCAGCATTAATCTGGACAATGAGGGCTTGGGGTTACATCTCTGAGGATGTAATTCTGAAGATGGACGAGGGCAATCCAGTAGATGTAGTGTACCTGGACTTTCAGAAAACTTTTGATAAAGTCCCACATAGGAGGTTAATGAGCAAAGTTAGGGCGCATGGTATTGGGGACAAAGAACTAACTTGGATTGAAAGTTGGCTGGCTGATAGGAAACTAAGAGTAGTGATAAACGGCTCCATTTCAGAATGGCAGGCAGGGAACAGTACTGGGACCGCTGTTTTTTTACAATATATGTTAATGATATAGAAGATAGTATTAGTAATAACATTAGCAAATTTGCTGATGATACTAAGCTGGGCGGCAGGGTGAAATGTGATGAGATGTTAGGAGATTACAGGGTGACCTGGACAAGTTAGGTGAGTGGTCAGATGCATGGCAGATGCAGTTTAATGTGGATAAATGTATGGTTATCCACTTTGGTGGCAAGAACAGGAAGGCAGATTACTACCTCAATGGAATCAATTTAGGTAAAGGGGCAGTACAGAGAGATCTGGGTGTTCTTGTACACCAGTCAATAAAGGTAAGCATGCAGGTACAGCAGGTAGTGAAGAAGGCTAATAGCATGCTGGCCTTCATAACAACAGGGATTGAGTATAGAAGCAAAGAGGTGCTTCTGCAGCTGTACAGGGCCCTGGTGAGACCACACCTGGAGTATTGAGTGCAGTTCTGGTCTCCAAATTTGAGGAAAGACATTCTGGCTATTGAGGGAGTGCAGCGTAGGTTCACGAGGTCAATTCCTGGAATGGCAGGATTACCTTACACTGAAAGACTGGAGCGACTGGGCTTGTATACCCTTGAGTTTAGAAGACTGAGAGGGGATCTGATTGAGACATATAAGATTATTAAAGGATTGGACACTCTGGAGGCAGAAAACATGTTACCGCTGATGGGAGAGTGCCGAACCAGAGGACACAGCTTAAAAATATGGGGTAGACCATTTAGGACAGAGATGAGGAGAAACTTCTTCACCCAGAGAGTGGTGGCTGTGTGGAATGCTCTGCCCCAGAGGGCAGTGGAGGCCCAGACTCTGGTTTCATTTAAGAAAGAGTTGGATAGAGCTCTCAAGGATTGTGGAATCAAGGGTTATGGAGATAAGGCAGGAACAGGATACTGATTAAGGATGATCAGCCATGATCATATTGAATGGTGGCGCAGGCTCAAAGGGCAGAATGGCCTACTCCTGTACCTATTGTCTATTGTCTATTATTACCAGTCTTGGTCACAGGCTCAATGCTGGGTTGGCCGACATACCCATCAACAAATACCCCCATCCAGAGGAACCCCTGGAGACTGAGCATGCTCAACCTGTGTCAAATCTACACAACAACACCAGAAAACATTCATTGTAACTAGAGCTGGCTGATGAGAGTGAGTCAGTTCGGGCGGGCTAGTATCATGTGTACTGGCTGTAACAGATACTGTGTAAAAGTGTAATTTAATCCCCAGCAGCTAATACACAGGCACAGCATGCAGAATTACTGAGACATTCTCACTGAGTGAAAACAGAATGGGAATAGTTAGGTCGGCGATTTGGATCAGCGCAGACTTGGCTGAAACATCTCTGACCAGTGAACGAAAGGTCCATTTCACGGGGGGTTCAGCCTGGCCAAACTGGGCATTGAGAAAGATCTAGCGTCCCAAAGAGACAAACAAACTACAGCTGCTGGAATCCAAGACAGACAGGCAGGAGGCTGTAAGAACGCAGCAAGCCAGGCAACATCAGTGGGGTGTTGACCTTTCGGGTGGAACTGTCTACTATCCCAAAGCAGCTGACAGCCAATGCTTTAAAGGCATTTGGAGTGCAGTCACCCGCCGTTGTAATGTTGGAATTTTAATGCAGGAGAAAGTGCAAATCAGCTTCCTCTCTCAGTTGAAGTTTCACTAAAACCTTGCCTTGATCAACGGCCCAAAACTTGGGTGGTCACTCAACATTTCTTTAGTTGTCACAGCTTTCTTTGACAGTGTGAATAGGTACGCAAAGCTGATGAAGGAGCAGCACTCCCAAAGCTAGTGCTTCCAAATAAACCTGTTGGACTATAACCTGGTGTTGGGTCATTTTTAACTTTGTCCACCCCAGACCGATACTGGCATCTCCACGTCATCAATAGGTGTAAAGGGTTTCGGCCTGAAACGTTGACTTTCCTGTTCCCCAGATGTTGTCTGACCTATTGGGCTTTTCAAACTGCACATCCATTGACTCTGATTTCCAGCACCCGCAGTCCTTACGGTCTCCCAGTTTCTTGTTGACAGCTGTCAGACTTGCAGAAGCCCACTGTGTGTGGTAGAGGGCAGCTTTGATTAACACACACACACACACAGACACACACACAGACAGACACACACACAGACAGACACACACAAACACACACACACAGACACTTGAAGAAGATCAAGGTCTTTCAACAGAACAATTAAATCCAGAGTGATCTGTTCTTCTCTGGCTGAAGGCTGTGTAATTCTCCATTTGGATAAAGGAACAAAGGGATTGATTGCACCTCTACAAGGGTTTTGTTAGCTCTGATGGGGTCTCCATACTGTGTCCCACTGGAATGAAATGTGGAATGCAGGATAATGGAAATGGTGGCAAATGTCTTTAGTTTCAATCAGCTATCTTTCTACAGAGACCATTGACGACTCAATATTTGACATGAACATGGGAACAGGAGTAGGCCACTCAGCCCCTCGAGTCTGTTCCACCATTTGGTGAGATCATGTCTGATCTGTGGCCTAACGCCACATACCTGCCCTTGGCCCCTGTCCCTCAATACCTTGTGCTTGACAAAAAAAATTATCATAGTTCAGATTTAAAACTAACAGCTGAAATTAGAAATTGCTGGAAAATCTCTGGAGATCTGGCAGTATATGTGCAGAGAAAGCAATATTAGTATTTCTCCTTCAGAATTGATCCTGTGTCCATTGCTGTTTGTGGTAACGAGTTTCAGACATCAAAATCTGAATTTCTCTGTTGGCTGAGGAACAAATACTTACTCCGATACTGAACCCGCCAGCTCTGGTTTAGAGACACATTTTGCTTTTGATCTGCTGTTTGGATGCAGTGGATTTGATCAGAAACGATACAAACGAATGGAAGAAGTAACTTCAATCGCCTCCCAGCACACTCCAGTCTCGATGGCAATCAAATCACATGACAAATTAGGAATTGATCACGTCTCCATAGCAGCCGGATCTCAGTTGACTGAATCTGTATTTGAGGGAGTGTTGATAATCAACTTGAGATAAATGGAAACAAAACCAAATATTTATACCAAAACAGTCACCTTTAAAGAAACAGAACATTGGGTGTTTCTTTGATGTCAGCCGGAGCTGCACAGCTGATTAAATACCTGGAATACCCACCTTCTCAGGTTATATTTGGCAACCAACACCATCATTCGAGGAGTTCAATGACGTTAACTAAACGCACCTACAGGCTCTCCTGGTTTATAACATCTTGCACAATGAGAGACAAATAGGGGCAATACCATCTCATTCAAAATACAGGATTCCCCTTTTGTTTTCACACATGGAATATGGGTATCATTTTATCACCCATCCCTAGTTGCCCTTGAGAAAGTGATGAAGGACTTTTGCCCGAAACATCGATTTTCCTGCTCCTCGGATGCTGCCTGACCTGCTGTGCTTTTCCAGCACCACTCTAATCTAGACTCTGATCTCCAGTATTCACTTTCACCTTGAGAAGGTGATGGTGAACTGCCTTCTGATACATTGTGGTCAGCTGATAGACAGACCACCCTCATTGCAAATCCAATGTTGACATAAAAGGTCCCATTTCCCTATTTCAAAGAAAGCTGCTTTGTGCTTTCTCTCGCTCTCTCTCCCTGTGTTTGCTCATTTTGATTGTGTCTATATTCTGGCAGTTTCTAAAGTTCTTCCAGTGACCTAGGCCAATATGCATCCCTCACTCACCATCATTAGAACAGAGCAGAATCCCTACAAGGTGGAAGCAGGCCATTCAGCCCATCGGGTCCAGACTGATGGTCCAAAGAGCATCCCACCTAGATCCACCCTGCCTACCCATAATTCTGAATTTCCAATGGCTAATCCATCTACTCTGCATATCCCGAGACACTGGGGGCAATTTAGCCTGGCCAATCCACCCTAACCTGCACATCTTTGGACTGAGGGAGAAACCAGAGCACCCGGAGGCAAACCCACACAGACACGGGGGAGAATGTGCAAACTCCATTCCAAGGTTGGAATTGAACCCAGGTTCCTGGCGCTGTGAGGCAGCAGTGCTAACCACTGAACCACTGGTGCCTGCTCAGATGGCAATATTTTGAAGGGGAAAAGGGGGTGTTTACCATCATCCCCTCCATCCAGACTCCTGGCCAATAGCCCTAATGACCGTGAATTCAGGTGATCTGGTCAATGTCACATTGCTCTTTGTGGGAGCTTGTGGAAATAGTTAAACACTGGGTGGCTGATTTTGACTGGTACTGACTCAGTGGGCTGAAGAGCGTTTTTCTGCTCTCCCTCCCCTCTATGACTTGCCATGTGCAAATTGGCTGCTCAGTTACCTCCACTTCAAGAGTGCCTCTCGGAAATCGCAAAGCCATGCAAGTTGCTACATAAATGCAAGTCTGTCTTCCCCAAAGACAATGGAGGACGAAAAGTGCCTGATCTTCCCAGCCACCCTTTTTCATCGAGGTAGGGGGTCAGGCGCGGATGTTAACATGCTGTAGAGTCACGGCACACTCCCTGAAGCAATAGTCAGGAAGCGCTCCCGAGCAGGCATCGCTTGTGATTGATTCACAGCCAAACACAGGCCTCGGAGGTAAGCAAACGTCAATAATGAAACCATTCAAAGGAAACTCTGCTTCTTGATGGTTCAGATTTAATCTGCAAGAGATGAGGGATGTTTTGGGGAAATTGCATAAACAGTTCTGATTGACTGCATGACCAGTTCCCCTTTACAAAAAAAAAGCTCTGTTTAATTCCTGGGAACCAATGTATGACATAATCAGCATTACCTTCTGCTCCCACGGTTCTGCCTCTCTTTATCTGAACTGGTATCACTCAGCTGGGGCTTAATTGCATCAGGTAAGATGTGGAACTGGTTGATCGAGAGTTTAATACAAATATTTTTTTTAGCCTGGAGCATGAAACACCTGACACATTAGCCATTCTATTATATTGTCTCTCTCTCTGTGAAACTCTTTCAATAAATGATTGAGGATGATATGGTACATGCAGCCTGCCCTTCCAAACAAATCACAGCTTCAGTCAAATCTTTAGGAACAGAGGGATTGCTGTCCTACCACCCAAGCCAGTGTCAGGATGGAACAAAACAATGAGGTGATTGCTGAGTGATGGGACCCACTCCCATTTTGGAACATATTTCAGGAAATAGTTGATGCCAAAACATTAAGTATATTCAAGAGGCAGCTAGATATAGCACTTGGGATGAATGGGGTCAAAGGTTATGAGGAGAAAGCAGGATTGGGCTATCAAGCTAGACAGTCAGCCATGACCGTGATGAATGACAGAGCAGGTTTGAAGGGCCAAATGGCCTCCTCCTGCTCCTATCTATGTCACCCAAGGTCAGGTTTAGTAGGGTCAGATGCAAAGAAAAAGTCCTCCTATTGTCCCATCTCACTCAAAACTATGTCGTTTTGCTATTGCAAAACCACTTTGAACTAAATGTCATAACCAATTTAACACCAAATTAGGATCAATTCTCCACCCATGTCCTTTAAAGGGTAGGGCTGACCATAATCAGATGTACTGTAATTAGAGAGTCATGGTTGGGCTGAAACTGGGTTAAAGCGCAGGACATAACCCATCACATCACACTGTCTTTTACTGCTTGTTTGCAGGCGAGCTGTCTGGAGGATGAGCAACTCTGACCGAACACAATATTTGACCACCATTTACCTTATTAAGGGGCCTCTTCTGTAACTGTGTGCCTCTCCCTGTGTTTTCACACTAAGCCACAAGAGGAGTTATGAGCACGAGGAGGATGCCCCACCTGAAGAACAAGGAGGGTATTCATTCAGCCATGGAACTGTGCTGCCAAGTGCTTAGGTAGTGTAGAACAGAGACCTGGGGAATCTTGGAAGTTGACTTCACATCTAGACAGGGTGGTCAAGAAGGTACATTTGCCTTCATTGCTCAGACCTTCGGGTATAGGAGTTGGGATGTCATGTTGAGGTTGTACAGGACATTGGTGAAACCTCTTCTGAAGTAATGTGTCCTGTCCTGGACCCCTGTTATAGAGAATGTTATTAAGCTGGAAAGGAATTACCAGGATGGTGCCGGGAATGGAGGGTTTGAGTTCTAAGGTTAGGCTGGGAGTTTTTTCATTGGTGCGTAGGAGGTTGATGGGTGACCTCATAGAATAATGAGGGGTATACATAAGGTGAATAACAGGTGTCTTCTCCCTTGGATGGGGGATTTCAAGGCTAGGGCATTTTTTTAAGATTCAAGAAAAAGGATTTAAAAATAGACATGGGACATTTTTTTTATGGCTCATGTGTGGAATAAACTGTCACAGGAAGTGGTGGATCCAGGTACAGTTACAATGTTTAAAAGGCATCTACATAAGTTCGTGAATAAGAAATGTTTGGAGGGTTATGGTCCAAGCATAGGCAGGTAAGACTAGTTTAGTTTGGGATTATGGTCAGCATGGACTGGTTGGACCGAAGGGTCTGTTTCTGTGCTGTATGACGCTATAATTAAGTGCAACCTCCATTTCTGTCACTTGCCCAATCTGACTTCTGGGAGACACATTGAACAGGATCCTAAGAGGGTCTCACACTGTCCTAGCCAACTCTGAAAACTTGAGCAATTAAATGATGACTTCGCCAATGATACCTCCATCCATGATTGAAGAGGAGACCAAATTGAATTCAAGACCAGTCAGTATTAACACAGCTTTACTTAAGGTGTCCAAAATTGATTTGCAATAAATTCCTGCAGTTTGTGAAGATTAGTTGATGGAGACCATTGCAAGCAGCAAAATTGTGAACAACAGACCTGTTTTACAAGGTTCCAACCCAAGGTTTGATAATTACAAAGATGCAAGAAAAACAGTCAATGAAACCTGGCAGTAGAGTGAAATAAAAAAAATTTGTCAAACTGATCCTTATTTCTCTACATCCAGAAATACTATGACACACGACTGTACAATGTTTCCATTACTAATCACCCAAAATGGTTCTAAGTATACACTTTGGATGGTTGGGGGGTGGAATCACACTATTTGGTTGTGTGTCTTGGTCCTTCTAGATGTAGAGAAAGCTGAAAACAGAAAACAACAGCACTGAGCAATGTTGTGGATCCATGCACAACATAACAATTGCAAGAGGTGCCAACTGCATTTTCCAGTCTCAGGAATAGTTTCATTATGTCAGTCTTGAGTGGGGTTTGGAATTTCTTTCCTTTTTAAAAGTTTTGCTAATTTTCTCACATTTTCAACCAATTTTCAGTTTTGGTTAAAAGCCAATGATCAGTGAACACTGACACACAGTGACCAATAGCTCACGAGAGGCTTCATGTGGGTGAACAAGTTTGCACATGGCATGGTTTTATTGTAATGTCACATATTTTCTTCAGAAAAAGTAGCCACATCTGCATTGCAGGAAACAGCAGCTAATCTGTGCACAGCAAGCTCCCAGAGACAGCAACGAGCCATGACCAGGTGAGCATTGCAGACGGTGCAGCTAGTACCAAGCATGTGATGTTGTCAATTCCTTTCTGGGTTGTTTTGGAAGGTGTTTGATAAGGTGCTCTCTTTACCACCCATGATGGTTGGATCTAGAGGCAGCCTCTCTCTTTCTGTCCAATTCTCAGACAGTGGCCCAGAAGCAGGAAGCATTCCCTAAGCAGCTGTCAGCCACACCTCATAGTCAGAAGTTGAAATGCCACTGAACAGCAATTTGGATTGATGCAACACTGGTACACTAGCAAAATATCCCAGGGCAATTCACACGGAAATTCTAATAGTTTTATAAAAATAATCTTTAAGTAATGGAGAATTTAGGACACACCTTCCCTTCGGGGGATTCAAAATGAAAATGACAAAACCTCAATGCCAGCAATAGCACTGGGTCAAGGTTCCCGAAGGTATAATCTGGTCTTGCTGTGGATGCAAAACTGAATCCTCCACCATGAGCATCCCAGGGGTTACCATTGACCAGAAAGTGAACTGGACCAGCCGTATAACTATTGTGGTTACAACGGCAGTTTGAAAGTTGGAAATATCCTGGCAAGTAACTCATCTCCTGACTCCTCAGATCCTGTCCACTATCGACAAGGCACAAGTCAGGAGTGTGGTAGAATACTCAACACTTGCCTGGATGAGTGCAGCTCCAATGAACACTCAAGAAACTTGACACCATCCAGGACAAAGCAACCCACTTGATTGACACCACATCCAGACTCACTCACTTCCTCCGCCACCAGCGCACAGTAGCAGCACTGTGCACCATCTATAAGATCCATGCCACAAAATTCACCAAGGCTCCTCAGACAGCACCTTCCAAACCCACAAGTCATTACCATCTAGAAGGACAAGGGCAGCAGGTACACAGGGACTCCATCACCGCTGCAAATTCCCCTCCAAGCAACTCGCCATCCTGACTGTGCTGCCGCAGTCACCCGGGCCATCTTCCACTTCATGTGGAGATCAAAGATGGACCGGGTCCGAAGAGACATAATGTACAAAGATTGGTGCAATGGGGGAAAAAACATGCCCAATGCCACCCTCACCCTGATGGCCACCTTTGTGTGTAGCTGCATCAAGCTGTGCGTGGATCCCCGGTACGCAAACACCAAGTGTCACTACGTACTGAGGTTCTACCTGTCCCCGGTGTTGCGAAGGATGGGCCTGGCCTCGCTGCCGCGGAACGCTCCGAGTAGTTGGATCGTTCCATATCACCTGTCCTTTGTGGAGAAATTTATGAAGAAAAACACCTTTGACCACAAGTCTATCAGGAAGTGGTCAGCACGTAGTGTCCTTGAGACCCTTCGGGAAAAGGAGAGGGCGGATCCTGTTGAGCAGTTCCCTGAGCAAACTGTCAAAGTCATTTGGCAGAATGCCTCATCGCCAGAACTTTCCAACAAGCACCAAGACATGGCTTGGCTGGTGGTGAGCAGGGCTCTGCCTGTGAGATCCTTTATGTACGCCCGGACTCTCAGCCACACCGCACGCTGCCCTCGAAGTGGCTGCGGGGGGGAGGGGGGGGGGGGGGGGGGGGGGGGAGGAGACTGTCACACACCTCCTTCTGGAATGTGCCTACACAGAAGAAGTCTGGAGAGGAATGCAGTGGTATTTGTCGAGGTTCGTCCCAAGCAGCGCCGTGACGCGGGACTCCGTGCTGTACGGCCTGTTCCCCGGGACGCACACCGAGACAAACCTCAACTGTGCCTGGAGGATCATCAACTCGGTGAAGGACGCTCTCTGGGCAGTCCGAAACCTGTTGATCTTCCAGCTGAAGGAGTTGACCCCGACTGAGTGTTGCAGACTGGCACATTCCAAGGTCCAAGACTACGTGTTGAGGGACGCGGTGAAGCTTGGGGCAGCTGCCACCAAGGCGCGGTGGGGAAAGACTACCGTGTAAGATCGGCCTGCCTAAAGAAGAACAGGGAGCCTATGCAGTCATTTGGGCTCTGCTGACGATGTAACCGTACAGACCTGTAAATAGGAATGATTACTCTGTTTTCGTTATGCAAAGAAATGAATGTTTACATATGCATGGCATGTCCAGTTATATAGATCAAAGTATTTATGAATAAAGTATATTTTTGAAATATAAAAAAAAACTCGCCATCCTGACTTGGAAATATATCCACCTTCACGGTCATTGGGTCAAAATGCGAGAAGATTCCCCCCTAACGGTATGGTGAATGTTCCTGCAAAGGGATCATGGTGATTCCAAAAGGCAGCCCAGCACTGTCTCCAAGGCAACCAGCGGTGGGCAACAATTGCTGGTCCTGCCTATGACACTGATACCCCATGAATGAATTTTGTTTTTACAAAAAAGCAACTAGATTCAATAATTAGGCACAGAAATTCCCAACCTGTTACCTGCATGAAAAGGTTTCCAAATTTCCTTCCTTTCCAATGAACCCAACTAGAGCAGTCTCCTGTCTGTTAGTTTCTAAATGAGCGTGAGCCCAACAGGAGCCATTAACCGCCCCAGCCAATACTATAAACAGCACAATCGTGGTTTGCCAGCTTTCCCCAGAGGATTTGACCCAATTACAATCTCAGGATCCATTTGGGAACACAGCTGGTCAGTTTGCCCAACTTTTCTTGTGTGTGTCATAAGGCAGTGCTACAAGTAGTCTACATCAGATGGTCGAGTCAGCAGCACAGTGCGCGAGAAGGATTGCCTGGGAACTGACAAATCGCTGAAGGCACCACGCTGGAAACAAACAGGGAACAGTGCGATCCCGGCGACCACATGAGCATGTCTTTCAAATTCCATTTGTGGTGGAGACATGGAGAGTGTGGATCACATCTACTCCTTTCTCTGTCTTCTAACTCGCAAATGTAAACTTCGAGTGGAGTCCTCAGGAATGGAGGTCATCGCTGGACCGTGATTGGATGTCAGAGGATCATCACTTGAGCTGAGTTGCTATTTTGGATCTTTCTGCAGGCATTGGCCTAACACCAATTCAGCATACAACCAACCAGAACTATGACCATGCCCCAGGCCAATGGGGCTAGAACACAGTCTGAGTGACTGTGAAGGAGGTGGGAGAAGGCCACACCAATCAACTGAGCCTTCACAGCAAACTGAATCCTCCTGGAGGTGTCCACTGACACCCTGGAGTTGTGAGTGGCCACTTGAGTGTTTCCTTCCCTGCTGGAGAGATTGGACCATTTCTGTGACTGTGACCGTGCAAGGACCGTTCCTGTTGCTGCTTGGGGCCTGCCTCCCTGTTGCTAAAAAAAAAAGAAAATGAATCCTCCTGGATTACTAAGGATTCCAAGCCTACACTAAGACAGCTCAAAACTTGGTGGTCTTCTGGAGCAAGGAGTTGACCCTGACCAAGTGTTGCAGGCTGGCACATTCCAAGGTCCAGGACTATGTGCCAAGGGACCCACTAAACCTTGAGGCAGCTGTGGGGAATGACCACAGTCTAAGGTGTTTCTGCTGAAGTTAATTTTTTTTCTCTTCCCTTCTTCCACCCCACCCCCCCCACCCATGTTGTGTGTGCGCAGGTGGAGGACACAGTGAAGAACAACAGGTGTTTAAATCATTATTTGTATTCCACCAGCAAGGAGAAAGGAAACATCCAAATGGCCAATGACAGGCAATGCACTCCCCAAAGGGCAATGCAGTGCAATTAAAAAAAGTGAAGGGGAGGGCAAGGATTAAATCAAAATAGAGTTGGAGGGGGAAATAAAACACTCCACTCCATGTGGTGCCCACCTCTCCCTGAACAACTCCAGGGTGTTGGTAGACACCATGTGCTCCTTCTCCAGAGACACTTGGGCTCTGACAAAACCACAGAAGAGGGGCAGGCGGTCGGCCTTAAAGACTCCCTCTATGGCCCACTGCTTGGACCTGTTTATGGCCAGTTTGGCCAGGCCCAGGAGCAGACCCACGAGGAGATCCTCTGATCTGCCCTTCCCCCTCTGTACCAGGTGCCCAAAGATCAGGAGCGTGGGACAAAGTGCAATCTACCAAAGTTAAATGGGGGTCTGTTCAGTTATCACCTCACCTCATCAACAATGCAAGTAGTGCCCTGCAAAAGTAGAAAATGTCTTTGGTATTTGCAACTGCAGGGAGCATCAAGTACCAATGTTTGTTTTTAACTTGATATGTAAATACTGTACAGGATCTCTTCATGTACCTGTGATTATACATGAAGATACTTTACTCAAAAATACATTTACAATTAAAAAAAAAGGAATGCTGACTTGCTTCAAGAGGTCAGAACCCTGGTGGCTGTATAATCCGATCACTCACCAGATCTTTGTTGACATTGGTATGAAGACGGAGACAGTACCTCTTGTCCATTTTGTCAAAAATGACAATCGCCCTCAGTGGTCCAGAAAAGGTTGCAGGAATTTTGTTGCATATTCAGCAGGTTCTGAAGGTTTTAGTAGACTAACCGTTGGTATCATTACATTCAATTTCTTTCAGTGGTTTTGCCTTCAGGCACCTGGTAAGTGGAAGGTTAGACACTGGGAGCCAAGATGTGCATGGGTTTGCTACTTGATCTGTTCATCACATTACACCCTCCACTGAAATCCTGCAGCATCCTTCTGCATACTCCTGACTGCAAAAGCTCAATTTTTAATCCCCCCATGCAGCTATTTCAGTTTAACATAAAACAAAGAACTGCAGATGCTGAAGACTTGAAACAAAAACAGGAATTGCTGCAGAAACTCAGGAGATCTGGCAGCACTGTGGAAAGGAAGCAAAAGGGGCAGCACTGTGGCCACACAGCGCCAGGGACCCAGGTTTGATTCCAGCCTTGGGTGACTGTCTGTGTGGGGTTTGCACATTCGCCCCGTGTTTGCGTGGGTTTCCTTCAGGTGCTCTGGTTTTTTCCCCAGAGTCCAAAGATGTGCAGGTTAGGTGGATTGGCTATGCTAAATTGCTCTGTCGTGTTCAGGAATGTGAAGGCTAGGTGAATTAGTTAGGGGAAATGTAAAATAATAGGTAGGGTAATGGGTCTGCGTGTGTTACTCTTCAGGAGGGTCGGTGTGGACTTGTTGGGCCAAATAGCCTATTTCCATTGTCACAAAGCTAGTCCCTTGGCTCAAGGAGACAGCGCCCTTGATTGGTACAGAAATGAAAAGGATTTTGAGAGGCCTTTTGTTTATACATAAACAGCCGAGACTTCAGGCCAAAGTGGTCATGTTTCAGAAGTGACCTGTATAATGAAAGGGGAGTGGTCAGCTCTCTAGCTGAGCTGAGTTGAGCAGTTTAGTTCAATCCAGAACTGGTCGCGAGTTCAACAGGAAGCTGTCTGGAAACTCACTCACTCACTATTTTCTGCTCTTCAACCTCAACCTGTAAGCATATGTTCCATTTATACGGGTTTTTAAAGGGAGTTTATTTATGGGGACTATTGCATACCTTCAGAACAGCATAATTAAGTCTGGTTGAATAGGCTGTGTTGTGTAGGGGTCTTTATTCTGTTGTGCGTGTTTCATTGTGTAATTGTGTGAATGAAGTTTTGTCTGTTTTAAAATCTTACTCTGGGTAATTTTAACTGTACACTTACCAAAACAAATTGCAGTGATGGTCTGGGGCTGCTTGCTTAAGGATGTTTTGAGTGGTCTGGCCTAGTCTATAACATCACACTGTAAGGATTCTATGATATTAACTTTCCAAGTCCAGTGACCCTTCTTCAGAACACAGCTATTTAATCTTCCTGCTTGTGTGATATCTGACATCGTGATTCAAACTGACTAAAGTATGAAGGCTTGATCAAGAAGATGCTAAAAAGGTAGCTCACACCCTTCCTAGCTGGACAGTAGGACAGGTGGCAGGAGCGGGAAGAAATCTAGGCAGGAAGCAGCCAACAACTCAAGGAAACAGCCATGGGGGGGACTAAAATAAGAAGAAATTTCCAGACTCAGAATCTGGGAATTCTCAACCAGGGACATGTGGATGCACATGCTAAGTATATTCAAGGATGAGGTGATTCTGTTTGCCGAGCTGGGAATTTGTGTTGGAGACGTTTCGTCCCCTGTCTAGGTGACATCAGTGCTTGGGAGCCTCCTCTGAAGCTTCTGTGATCTTTCCTCCGGCATTTATAGTGGTTTGTCTCTGCCGCTTCCGGTTGTCAGTTCCAGCTGTCCGTTGCAGTGGTCGGTATATTGGGTCCAGGTCGATGTGCTTATTGATTGAATCTGTGGATGAGTGCCATGCCTCTAGGAATTCCCTGGCAGTTCTCTGTTTGGCTTGTCCTATAATAGTAGTGTTGTCCCAGTCGAACTCACGTTGCTTGTCATCTGCGTGTGTGGCTACTAAGGATAGCTGGTCGTGTCGTTTCATGGCTAGTTGTGTTCATGGATGCGGATCGTTAGCTGTCTTCCTGTTTCTCCTATGTAGTGTTTTGTACAGTCCTTGCATGGGATTTTGTACACTACATTGGGTTTGCTCATGCTGGGTATCGGGTCCTTCGTTCTGGTGAGTTGTCGTCTGAGAGTGGCTGTTGGTTTGTGTGCTGTTATGAGTCCTTGTGGTCGCAGTAGTCTAGCTGTCAGTTTGGAAATGCTCTTGATATATGGTAGTGTGGCTAGTCCTTTGGGTTGTGGCATGTCCTCGTTCCATTGTCTTTCCCTTAGGCATCTGTTGATGAAATTGCACGGGTATCCGTTTTTGGCAAATACATTGTATAGGTGTTCTTCTTCCTCTTTATGCAGTTCTGGTGTACTGCAGTGTGTTGTGGCCCTTTTGGACAGTGTTTTGATGCAGCTTTTGTGTGTGTTGGGGTGGTTGCTTTCGTAGTTCAGGACTTGGTCTGTGTGTGTGGCTTTCCTGTAAACCTTTGTGGTGAATTCTCCGTTCGGTGTTCTCTGTACCATCACGTCTAGGAATGGGAGTTGGTTGTCCTTTTCTTCCTAGACGCGATGGTACAGAGAACACCGAACGGAGAATTCACCACAAAGGTATACAGGAAAGCCACATACACCGACCAAGTCCTGAACTACGAAAGCAACCACCCCAACACACACAAAAGCTGCATCAAAACACTGTCCAAAAGGGCCACAACACACTGCAGTACACCAGAACTGCAAAAAGAGGAAGAAGAACACCTATACAATGTATTCGCCAAAAGTGGATACCCCCGCAATTTCATCAACAGATGCCTAAGGGAAAGACAACGGAACGAGGACATGCCGCAACCTAAAGGACTAGCCACACTACCATACATCAAGAGCATTTCTGAACTGACAGCCAGACTACTGCGACCACTAGGACCTTTGGGCAGCACGGGTGGCAGTGGTTAGTTCTTCTGCCTCATAGCGCCAGAGATCTGGGTTCAGTTCCCGCCTCAGGCGACTCTGTGTGGAGTTTGCACATTCTCCCCGTTTGTGCGTGGGTTTCCTCCGGGTGCTCCGGTTTCCTCCCACACTCCTAAGATGTGCAGGTCAGGTGAATTGGCCATGCTAAATTGCCCGTAGTGTCAGGTAAGGGGTAGATGTCGGGGTATGGGTGGGTTGCGCTTCGGCGGGGCGGTGTGGACTTGTTGGGTCGAAGGGCCTGTTTCCACACTAAGTAATCTAAAAAAAAATAACAGCACACAAACCAACAGCCACTCTCAGACAACTCACCAGAACGAAGGACCCAGTACCCAGCATGAGCAATACCAATGTAGTGTATAAAATCCCATGCTAGGACTGCACAAAACACTACATCGGACAAACAGGAAAACAGCTAACGATCCGCATCCACGAACACCAACTAGCCACGAAACGACACGACCAGCTATCCTTAGTAGCCACACACGCAGATGACAAGCAACATGAGTTCGACTGGGACACAACACTATTATAGGACAAGTCAAACAGAGAACTGCCAGGGAATTCCTAGAGGCATGGCACTCATCCACAGATTCAATCAATAAGCACATCGATCTGGACCCAATATACCGACCACTGCAACGGACAGCTGGAACTGACAACCGGAAGCGGCAGAGACAGGCCACTATAAATGCCGGAGGAAAGATCACAGAAGCGCTTCACAGGAGGCTCCCAAGCACCGAGGATGTCACCTGGACAGGGGACGAAACATCTGCAACACATATTCCCAGCTGGGCGAACAGAACCACAACAACAAGCACCCGAGCTACAAATCTTCTCTCAAAGGATGAGGTGAATTACCTTTGGACATTCAGTCACCAAAAAGGAAAGGAGTCCAGATGAGAATTCATCAATGACCTTACTGAATGACAAGGCAGAATTGAAGGGCCGAAGGGCCGAATGGCCACCCTGGTTCCATTTCTTACGTTCTCAAAAACTGTTTGACTAATGAAACAGCCATGAGCAGGCACTATTTGCTCCAACCCAATCAATGATTACACACACCCAGCTGTGAATATAAACAAGGACTTTACTTTATTGCTGGTATCAGGTCCATTCTAGGCAGCTCTTTAACTTTGCCAAGAATAATAATCCATCATAAAAACAAATTGTTCGACATGCTACAATCTTGTTTACAATTCTTTATAAGACATTAGAGGTGCACAATTCTGAGAATATCAACAATTTCTTTCCCCATTTAAATTTTACAACATATAACAAAATTAACTACAAGGTCCTGTCGACAGTTACTGGCAGTCAGTGACAGGACAGATGTGAAACTATGTACAACCTATACAGCCTAACATGATTAATCAAAATCAATAATACTTCAACCCCCAATCCCTCCCCCCCTAAACTTTTCATTAAATGCTGTAGTCTAAACAGAATCTGATGATTTTACACTATAAACAGCAGTCCAGGACCTGAGTCTTTAACTGTATTAACGGTGGTGGTAGGGGCAGCTACACAGGAGGAGGAGGAACATTGTGGACATTACAAAGACAGCTCACACACTGTCAGTCAATTTTCTCTCAACATTTTGAAGACACTAATGTGTGGTCTCACAGCTGGACACCCACCTAGACCCTAGTCATGGGTCTCCCAAGTGAGCTTTCTTCATGCATAAGCTCAAGACAAGACTGCTCCAACAGGCTGGTCAGTCACTGGACGGCATTGTTCAATAGCACACATTTTCAACAGGTTTCTGGTCAATATCAGCAGGAGCCCTTCTTCCACATGCCCCCTAGCCCCAGATACCAAGAGACAACAGGAAAATCCCTGTCTTGCACATTATGATCAGAAAGCACAGAGGGCTTAAAGTCACTCTGACTTAACTCTGATAACACAACTGTTTTGCCATCCTCAGATTTAGCATTAACACAGAGCACAGTACAGATGGGCTGACCAGATGACCAGTTACTGTCAGTTTGCTGGTTGGTTCGCTTGGAAGGCTGGAAATATTTCTCTATTTGAAGCACTGCAGGGATATCAAGGGGTCTCACACTTTCTGCATGGTCCTTTTGGAGATATCCCAGATTCTACTCTGCCATTTCCATATGAAAAGGTTGTGTTTTTCCCCCTCACTGCCTGCCCTGGCTCCTAGGAGGATAGGATTCCACTGTAACATTCTGGAACAATACTTGAGGAGCAGATTAATGAGTGGAGGTTGCCTGGGCATTAGGCCCCAATCTGCCTCTGGTTTTCAATGGAAGTCACTCAGTGGTCAGGGGTGACAACTCTAGTTTCCACCACATCACCCACCCCAGCATAGCTAGTGACCTCTGAAGCAACTTATACATTGCACAGCTGACCAGGCAAGACATGGACATAGAATCTTATCTGGGTGGCTCTGAATATGGGGGTCATAGGTTTGAGGACCGAGACAAGCGAATTTTATGCTGGCAACTCTAAGAATTAGATCTTCTGCCACAAAAGCAGACTTTGATTTAAAAGATGTGCAGCTGAGAGGGATAAAAACAAATCAATTTATCTTTTGACGAATTTACAACATTTCTTTTAAAGAGAGAGAAAAAAATACTGTTACGTTTACAAGGAAAGCCATGTTTGAATTCATTAGGACTGTGTAATATTCCTACTTGAACTTCTCCCTGGAAAATAAGGTACTGACAGAGCAATCTGATCGAGGGAATCGATTGGAAATAGCGTGCTTTCTCAGTGAGTAAACCAGTCTCCCAGCTTAACCACTGCATCTAGATGTTAGTAAAATCCTAAGTGTGATTCACTCCAAGATCTCCTGGCATGTAGCAGTAAGGGTGCTCAAAAGGATTTCAGAACAGAGACAAATTTCATTGAAACTCAATCTGCAATCTCACTCCCTTTCCCTACATACTCCTGGCTACAAGATGCTATCCATCCCACCACTGTCCCTCCCAACCCACCTAATACATCCTTTCCCTCAATTTCGGTGAGAAGCACAGTCACTAAATCTTTTGCAAGGTTCAATTGGCACCGATTTTTGTGTCTTAAAATGGAGATTCGAGTCCCTAGTGACAAGACATGAAACACTAAACAAGGCTGAACCCTCAGCCTTGCAGGTAAAAACGAGTATTGCAAAGATCCATTAATACAGAGGTGTGTTCCAGTGAACAGACGATAGACACATGACTGCATCCATTAGTGGAATGTTTGACATGCCTTTTTCATGATTTCCATTTCTTAATCCTCAGTCACCAAGTATATAACAATTTAGACAGAGTGCATTAAAGTGCTCCATGACCTTAAAAAAAAGTTTACTACATGTTTCGTACAGAATAACCAGCTATAAACAAATTGGACAAAGAAATTATGTTCCAGTGCAAATCGGAAGACCCCACTCAAAAGTGAAAAGTTTAAGGTATTTATAGTGGTTAAATCGCTTCTCAATATCTTGAAAAGTGGTTTGACCTGTCTACAATAACTTTGAGATCAGACCAGATCAGGAATAACCCAAACCATTTTGAGAATAAGCGGTTATGTGGTCTCAAACTTTCCGCAAATTAAAAGTTTTAGCTCATTGATATGACCGTGCGAGTTGAGTTTTAAGATCGAGGGATCAAGGGGTAGGGTGGGAAAGAGGAGGAGACACCTGGGAGTGGGGATGCTGGGAGGGAGACATCAAATTAAATCTAACATATACCCATTGGATCCTGTCACTCGGTCAGGCTCACTTTGCCAGCAAATTTCAACGTCTTCACGTTCCTTTTAGCAGAAGCTGGAAGGTGCTTTCCTGCTCTCAGTATGAACACCTCAAGCATACATTCTGCACAAGAACTTTAAAGTAGATTTAGTAGTTTACATCACCCACTCCGAAGCTCCAGCTCAAGGGTTTGAACCTGTCCTGATAACAACTATGTTGCAACCTAGATTCTTCAGGATCAATGCAGACCTGTTTGGTTTGTTGCATTAAATACATGGAAGTAGAAGTTATTTCCTCCTAAAGCACCTGCAAACCTTAATCAACAATTCATCACTGATTTGAGAAATACTCAGTACTTCCTTTTGCATAATTTTCTCACAGAGGAAACAACTTTAAAATAGCCTTGGCTTGCTGACTTCAATATTCCTTCACTGGCTAATGTCAATACAACCAAAAGTTCCTTAAATCTCATAGGAATAAACTAGTAAAGTGCATTGTTCCTAATACACTCCCCATATCTTGGGGTGAGTGTGAACAGGCTGTTTTACTTGCGTTAAAAGGAAGGTGTACATTTGTACAAGGTACAGCTATTAAAAAAACATGTACAAACAAGAAGTTAACTTCAGTAAATTTGGTTTGTGCCCTTTAATTCGCATTCGTTGGCATTTGACACCATTAAACAAAACCCTTTTGTATCCTCTGCTGAATAGACTGCTGCTAAAGAGGTCCTATTGTGTAAGCTAGACTGTTCAGTGGAAGTGAGATGTAATTGTCAGGTTTGTATGGAGACCAAGCCAGTTAGGAAAGGAGGGCATTACAAAGTTACCTTGGTGTTCCTTAACTTTAAAAGAATTAAAGAAAGTTTTCCTCCTCTAGTGACTTCTCTTGGACAGTACGAGGACTGAAGACAGGATCTATAGCACGACACTCTCCTGCCACAATCAATTTGGGCTTCACATGGAGAATGGCTACCTTACTGAGGTGCTAGTGATACCATAACCACAGGAAGAGAGAAGGGTATCAGGACAGGAAGGACCAGCGACAGAACAAAAAGGAACCTGTAAACTACACAGACAGCCCAGAATGAGCACAGTTCTGAAAGATAAAGTTTAGTGGGCTAAATGACCTTTATCCAAAAATGTTTAACTATGCTATTCCCACATAACAACACTGCACATGAAAACTGAACAAGAGGTTTGAACTGGTTTGGGTTCCTAAGCCCTTGCTTTTACTATCTGTGCTGTTTGCTTTTCATTTCTGCAATACCTCCAATCATTCTTACTTTGCCTCTTGACTTCTTTTCCATTATGGCAGTCAAAAAGAGACTCCCTGCTTCTGGGCGAACGATAATTTTGGCAAGTGAGAAGCTGCAAACTCAAACTGAAGTCACTGCTCACTTTACAAATCTCATTGTCCTGGTAGAAAACAGTCAACTGTTGATGACTTGTTCAGGGCCTGATCTGGAGAGTCACCATGGTGACCACCTCATGTTCCCATGCACAGATGCTTCATAAATCATTTGGCTTCGGACCCTAGCAATAAAGGCAAAAGCATTTCCTGTTGCTGATACACTTAGCCATTATCTCATGTCAAAACCTTCACACCCAAGGGCTGAACAGGACCTGTTGTTTCTGTCACAGCTTCTGATCTCTATCACAAAAGCCAGTGAGTGACTCATTTCAACATTGTAACCTCAAAATGAAGTGAGAGAAATCCAAACAATAATAAAAGAAAAAGAAAATCAATCATTTCTGGGGTTTGGACATTGTTGGTTGGTTTGACAAAGCTTCAACATAATGAAATAAGAATTTAAAATATACTCCACCTAAATCAGTCTATAGAATTGTGATCCAGAATAGAGTCAACTTTTCCACTCCCTACACTAGAATAAAACCACCAAATAAATCTCCACAATATTCTCTTTGATCCATGGCAAAAAACTTGGCCAATTTGAAGAATCTCATCATCTAGCTTTGCTCAGGCTACAAAAGGTCAGATTATGAAATAATTGCTCAAGATAACTGCACTCCCCAGCCCCCCACAAATACCATTAACCAATAAAAGCGAGTGTATCATTACAGAAAAGACCAGTGATTTTAATAGAATGGTGATAACGTTTTGAAATGCCCAGTTAAGTTTTTGTCCAAATCCAAACTTCTTGCTGTCTTCTGCCTCAACCCCCTTTGCACCTTAATCATCCATCAAAAATTCAGGAGACAGTACAAGTTTAGTCTGGAGACTGTTTTCCAGCCGAGACACACTGCATATCACTGCAGTGTAACACATTCCCCTATTGGATGAATTAAAAACATTTTTTTTTAAAAAGTCACGGAATTATTTAAAAACAAACATCACTGCCCTAAAGATGTTCCCAATTCCTGACACACGTAAAGGAGTTTCTGTTCGGCAGTTCCTACTGCTGGAAAGGTTGCATCAATTGCATTGGCTATTTCGGTGAGGGGGAGGGGAGGGGAAGTGAAGTGTGAGCAGTCCACAGTTACTACACCAGATATTCACCACCCACAGCTCCCTCTGTGTCCAATCATGATTCGCACTGGCAAAAACGCCTTGAATTACCTGCACACACTTTCAAACATGAGTGGCAATAGCCTCCAGACCGAATCTCCTGATAACAGGTCGAAAGACATGTGCAACAGTCATGATGGTTTCTTTTAAAAAAAAGAGACCCTCCCTCCCAGAAATAACAGAGGTAAAGACAAGTTGTTGCTGGTAAGGATGTGCCAGATGATCAGCTTCTGGTCAGACAATGGGCCCCCTCAGTTTCAAGCATAGTTCAAGTACGCTTGTCTGGGAGATTACTGGCAATGTTTCAAACAGTCCCTGTTTCCATCACCAGTGCCAACCAGCTCCCTCTCCCTCCCTCCCCATTTGTTACTGTGGGATTTTCTGGGCTTGCTGAGTCTGCCAATGACTACACTGGATTTTCTTCTGCTGTCAGTCTGTTTCAGAAGAAAATGATCTCCGTGCCAGATTCGTCCTGCACTCTCTGTGGTGCTGGCTGTTGAGTCACTGTCACGACTGGTGCACTCTGGGGCTGAGGACTCCCACTTGTCAATGATGTGCTTAACGCTTGCTGCGGCTCGTGCTGAATATCCACAGGGACTGAGGATTCTAGGATGGCAAAGGAAAGCTTTGGTTAAGTAAATTGCTCAGAGTGTTTCCCACAACCTGTCCCTTGTGAGGAAAGGGTAGTATCGTGGTAGTGTCACTGAACTAGTAATCCAGGTCCCTCAGCTTATACGGAGGACGTGAACTCAAAATTCAATGAATAAATCTGGAACTGGAAAACTAGTCAGTGGTGGTGATTATGCCAAGCACCTTTGTTTTTGGTCCTTAAAGCCAATAAGATTCATTAATGTCCTTTTGGAAAGAAATCTACCAAGCTTACCTGGTCTGGCCTACACATGACTCCAGGCCACAACTTGGGTGACACCTGCTCTCTAAAACAGCACAGTAAGCCACTCCATTCAAGGATAATTATTAGGAAGAGGCAATGATTAGTGTCCTTACCAGTGACACCTACATCTTAAGATGTAAGTGATTTCTTTCTCCTCCAAAATATAAAATTGGCCAAAGGCCACCCCCAACACGCTGAATCAAACCGACCCAGAATCCTAGCAATCCAATTCAGGAAGGAGCTGAGCAAGGTTAACTGTCTAGTGTCCATACGAGACATGAGATTCAGGGGCAAGGGGACAAAAGAAAATAAGAGAAAATGCAAAATGGACTTGTGATAAAACACCAGTTTATCAGTCCAATGACAGCATTTACATAGCCCCTGTGTCTGAGGAAATTATTTTTGCTTTTAAAAGACGACAGAACACTGATGCATTGTGTGTAGCAACTGGAGACATTTCAAGGAGCAATTTCTGGGCTATAGTTGATGTTGTAAGAGAAAACTTGGCAACCATCTTGCACCTGACTGGGAACAGTAACAGGCTTAATCGAGGCTGGGTCAGCGGAAAGCAGAACTCCTGTTTCTGAACGTTATGACTACCTTGAATATTTTAAGAGTCTAAAATCAAATCAAATCACATCTATAAAGCAACTCTTTCAAACTGCTTTGCAGTGGCTAAGCAGAGAATTTAGAAGTCGTGACCAAAGATGAGTCAAGAGGGACAGGTCCCAAGGGGACTTTCAAACTCCCAAACAAAACTAAAGGGTTGGTGATGGAACTGCAAAGAGCAGAGATTAGTTAGTGGCTACAGGATGCAGCATGGATTGTCCAATGGAGGTCTTTAGGCAAATCATTACTTGTGCACACTCAAAGAGCAAACAGCATAGTGACTGTACTTCAATGCAAGCAACACAAAGTGCAATGGTCTGTTGCTGAGAGAGAGAGAGAGAGTCCAAATGTTGAAGTAAACTTCACATCAGGGTTGAAGTGAGGCATGGAGGAATGTCATAAAAGATTCAAGGCAAAGTGCTGATTATAAGAATGGTGGTGAGGGAGATCATTGAGGGTAGTGCATGTGAAGGAATTGGTCAAGGATGCATAATTGCAAAGAAAGACGTGGAAAAAGCAGGGCTGTTCTTGTTGGGATAGAGGAGACTACCAAGTTATTTTAATAGTGTTATTGAAAATCATGAAAAGTTGGGGCAGTGGCAGTAATAGTGACAGTGGCAAGGGAGGACAACATTAAACGTGTGAACTTTAGGACTGAGGGGTTCAAAAGCCTTTTCTTTGTTTAAAAAAAGGTGGAATATAAGTCTTTGGTCTACATTTTCAAGAGTTGATAAGTGAAGGAAAGATCAGGACAGAGTTTTAAGAATAGGTCAGCTCGGCCTCCAAACAGAGGAGGAAAAGAACATTGAAACACTGGGTATATTGGATTAGGACAGACTTGGATGGAGGATCAACACCAAACTGGACCACTTGTTTGTGCAGGAATGGGCTCAGAAACGGTGAACACTAAAGTGGTCTGTACTCCTAACAATTGGTTAGATAAATAGTTGAAGGAATCAAAGATCTGAAAACAGAGCAGGCATATGACATTAGGGTTGCACCACCATGGACTGGGAATGCTCAAAAGGCTGCTTTCTCTAATTACACATAGGTATTCATCTGGCTGTGTGTGAACACTTGGAGCTTCACCTTGCTGGGAGAAACTTTGGCTGCTTGATATCACTGGACTCGATGATCGCCTGCCTCTCAGTGTCCCGTCATCCTTGGTGAGAAACTTCACTGGATTGTTTGACCCTAAAAATGAGAGCACTTATTTAATTCATGGATTAAGGGAATCAAGAGATAAAGGAGAAAAAGGAGCAAGGGGAAGAAGGAAGAGATAAAAAGAATCAGGGACAGGTTCAGTTTGGAACTGAATCGGACCATCCAAGAACACAATGGGTGGGATTTTACAATCCCCTGCCACACTGGGGTTCACCAAGTGCAGGTCACAGCATTTAGGAGGGGGCAGGTACCTAGCCCCCAACTTCTCTTCCACAGCACAGCTAGTGGATGGTTGCTCGCCCACCATATTTAAATAATTACAGGTTAATTGAGTAACCTGATAAAATGTTGCCTGCATTGTAATAATGTTGGCCTGGGCAGGACGACAGGGGATTTGATGCACTGGACTTTTGAGTTACTGGATCTCAGTCAAGGCAACAATGGGCCACTGTGATCGCTCACAATGCTCTGGGCTAGGGAGGATAAAGATCAGCCAGGGCTCCTGCTCCTGACTTCTATTCAATGATTTATAAACCTTAGACACCCTGAGGATATTGTGGTTAAAGCAGAAGATAGCACTCCCTATGATATTGTTTCAGATTTCTGGCAAGGTTCCCTATGAAAGACTTAAAATGAACCTAAATGCCAAGCAAGTCAAGAGCTGAACATGTGGTCAGTGCAAAAAATGTTTTTTTTTAAGAAACTGAGGCAGCATTCACTCTGATGGGGAAGACTGAAGGAGATTCCTGTCAGTCAATGAAGGGGGCAATGGCACTGTGTTCTACAGGGGTCACTGGCTCAAGGGGCATCAACGTATAAAGTAGATCTTTTAGGACAGAAGCAGATGATGTCAGGATTGGAGGGTGTGGGTGTTGGAGAAATGGGGTTAGTACTGGGGAATGATAGCAACTTTGCTAATTAGATGGAATTGACCTTTATGGGAGTGGGGGGCTTTTGAAGATGTTAATTTGAGGACAGGATGGGTGAAAGACAGTGATTGCATTTATTTGGGCAGGGGGTGGGGCAGTTGGTTGGGAGACAGGGGTGCAATGATTCTGACTAGGTCCTACAGTTCAGACTATAAGGGTAGTAACTACAGGACAACATCACTCAACTATATAAAATATTAAGTGGTGCAGAACAAACAAGGTCGTGCCAGAACACTAGAAATACTGAAATTGTATAATTTGCCAATTTGAGTAAAGGAACTTCATTCCAAAACCATTAATGCAGGCAGAATTTGAAATGTATTCTGCAGAGCAAGGTGCAGCACTAGCAGGTGGTGATCCTTGGGAATGTTAGGTTTCCTCCCACATTGACAGGTTTTTTTTTGAGACTTTTGTCTTTGGAATGGGATGGGTTTTAAGGATGATTAGGGTGCGGGAATGAGGGGCTTTGCTGATGGTTAGAATAACAGAAGGCTGGACTTCAAGCAAGAGAGACTGGTGATATAGCTCTGATAGACAATTTGTAATCCGTGAACATTCTTCAGCCATCGTTTGAAAGTGCATGTACGTTGATTTACAAAGAAAGAACAGAGCTCCCACAATGTAAATACTGCCACAGGGGTGAAGTATCAGGGAGTGACAGCCAGACTTGAACCAAATCCCAGCAAGGAGCCCACACTTTGTTACTAAAACTGGTAAACAAAATACCAATTCAAATTGGATTAGCAAGATCATTAAACTGGAATAGATTTACAAGAACATTGCTGGAGCTGAAGGGTTTGAGTTATAGGGAGAGGCTGGATAGGCCAGGACTTTCTCCCTGGAGCATAACAGGTGACATTATAGAGGTTTATAAAATCATGAGGGGCATTGATAAGGTGTATAGCAAAGGTCTTTTCCCTAGGGTAGGGGGAATTCAAAAAAGGACCTGAGGGGCAACTTTTCATACAGGAAATGGTGCATGTATGAAATGAACTACCAGAGGAAGAGGTAGATGCAGGCAGTTACAACAACATTTAAAAAACATTTGGACAAGTACACAAATAGGAAAGATTTAGAAGGATAAATCAGCCAAACACAGCCAAATGGGAATTGTTTAGTTTGGGAAACCTGGTCAGCATGAACTAGTTGGACCAAAGGGTCCATTTCTGTGCTGTATGACTCTAGACAGAAAGAGGAGACATTGAGCATTACCTGTGCCATGTGGAGTTGAGAAAGAGGCTGTGCCTGAAACAGAGGACTGTCGATCCTTTCCTTTCCCACTCTTCTCCTTGCCCCCTTTCAAGGTGGCAAGTTTGGTGGGAATTTTCTGCTGCACGCCTGTGTGTTTCAGAATCTGATTGGTGGCACTCACAAGGTGGATGGGTACCTCTGTCTTTGGGATAAGGGAAGATCTATTCTCAGTTCTCGCAAACATCGAGGCAGTGCTGTTTTCCCTTTGGAGCGGAGAGTCAGTAGGCCGCTCACCAAGTTCCACCACCATACTCTGCTGGCCCTGGTACTTCAGGCTTTGTTGAGCCATGGCTCCTTCATTTAACAGCATGGGGTTCACTTCCATTCGGTCGCCATCCATGTGAGGAAAGCCTGGGATCTAACAGACATACTGCATGAGTCCAAGGCACCCCAATCAGCAATAGTCTATTTGTACTATGCTTATCTGAAGGCTGAGTAAACCTCATGTTTCTTGGTATAAAGGTCTCATTGAGAAACTGGTCTTGACTAACTAAGCAAATGACCCAGAGCAGGAACAACTGGTGAACACGATACTCGCCTGTGGCTCTGCTTCCAAATACACTTTCATCTTTCAAGTTCATAAGACACAGAAGCAGACTATTCAACCCATTGAGTCTGCTCCACCATTCAATGAGATCATGGCTGATTTGATCATCCTCTACTTCACTTTCCTGCCTTTTCCCCGTAACCCTTAATTCTTGAGGATTCGAAATCTATCGATTTCAGCCTTGAATATACTTAACAAACCAGCCTCAGCAATCCCCTGCAATGAACCAAAACATCCCACAGATTCACTACCCTCACAGAAATCCCACATCTGTTTTAAATGTGCAACTCTTTATTTTGAGATTAGGTCTCTGGTCCTAGGCCGCCCCACAAGGGGGAAACAATATTCCCACGCCTATTCTTTAAGCACCTTAAGAATCTTGTATATTTCACTTCTCATTCTTTGAAACTCCAATGAGTACAGGCCTAGCCTATTCCACCTCTATTTCTCTGTACCCGCTTTCAACGAACCTTCTCTGGACCATCTCCAATGCCAGTACATCTTTCTTTAGCTAAGGAGCACTAAACCGCCCACACTATTCCAACTGAAGTGCTGGCCCTTTCAGATAAGTTACAAATGGATTTGAGATACTGTGTATAAAAATGTGGGTTCACCATTTACAAACAGAAGGGAAGGGAACAGCTACACTCTGTTTGAAATGCACAAAGATATACTAAGATGCAACTTCAGTTACTGCATTGTTTGTCAGGACAAACATGCTTTGATTACTGGTTAGCAGCTATATTCCAGGGACAATTATCACTTAGACCAATTGACCATTCCACACCGACATGCCATGAGGAGCTGAATTAACATAGAACAGAAACCTTCCCATGACAGTATTCTGATTAAACAGTCATTACTGCCCCCTGGTGGACTTTCACCTCTATCTGCAACAAACCAATTTTCTGATTGGTATATAAAGGCCTGCCTGGCAGATCACCTGATGACATTTTGCAGCAATAATTCCAATTATTTCTCTCCTTTTCCAGTTCTGAGTCAAAAGGTTCTAGGTTCAAGCATCAATCCAAAGCAGGAGTGCAGAACTTCAACGTTGAGGGAGTGCCACATCAGAATATCAATGATGCACTGACAGAAGAACCAACTTCCAGGTGAGATATTAAATTGAGGCTTCACATCTTCTGCTCAAGTAGACACACAATACCACAAAACACCACCACAAAGATTATCTGGTCAAATAGCTTGCTGAATGTGGGAGCTTGCTGTGCATAAATTGGTTGCCTTGCTTCCTACATTATGACAGTGATTACACTTCAGCGGTACCTCCCCTTGTGTGTAAAACTCTTTAGGAAGCCTGGCAGTCATGAAAAATGCCAAATAAATGCAAGTTCTTTTTCCCCATCTTTGATAAATGTGTGGTGAGTTTTAGCAGCTATACTGCTTCCTAGCGCAGATCAATGAACTTACTGCAGATCAGACAATAGTTTATTCACTCAGAATGTAGGCCAATCCATCCCTAATGGCACTGGAGAAGATAGCCATGATCTGGTGGAGGTGCCAGTGTTGGACTGGGTGGACAAAGTCACAAGTCACTCAGCACCAAGTTTATGGTTCAAACAGGTTATTTGAAATCAGAAACTTTCAGAGCACTGCTTCATCAGGTGACTTCACCTAACTAAGGAGCAGAGCTCCAAACTTTAGCGGTTTAAAATAAACCTGTTCAGACCATAACCTGGTGTCATACAACTTCTGGCTCTGGAGAAGGCCAGTGGTGAGTCTTTGAGAGTTAAAGGGAGTGCAGAAAGGAAGAAAGGGAGTGCCAGGATTTCAACCCAGTCGTGGGCAGCACGGTGGCACAGTGGTTAGCACTGCTGCCTCACAGCGCCGGAGACCGGGGTTCAATTCCCGCCTCAGGCGACTGACTGTGTGGAGTTTGCACGTTCTCCCCGTGTCTGCGTGGGTTTCCTCCGGGTGCTCCGGTTTCCTCCCACAATCCAAAAATGTGCAGGTCAGGTGAATTGGCTATGCTAAATTGCCCGTAGTGTTAGGTAAGGGGTACATGTAGGGGTATGGGTGGGTTGCGCTTCGGCGGGGCAGTGTGGACTTGTTGGGCCGAAGGGCCTGTTTCCACACTGTAAGTAATCTAATCTAATCTAATCTTGTATCAGAAGAGCAGTGATATATTAAATCAGGATGGTGAGCAGCTTGGAGGGGAACACGCAGGAGGTGCCCTTGTCATTTTAATGGTCAATGTTATGGATTTGGAAGGTGCTATCGGAGCAGCCTTGGTCAGTTAACAGTGTGCTGGAAGTACTCTGCTCCATGTAGCTCTGTACCTCACTGGCCAGCATATTCAGCCAGTAACTACACAAAAAAAACTACAGTGTGTTTGGGGCCTCAATTGTAACATACAAACAATATCAATTAAGAGAGGGCAATTAAGAATCTCCCTCCCTTGGTCTTAAAATTATTCAGTGAAGAATTCTGAAGAATTGTACCGAACTCAAAAACGTTAACCTTTCTTATCTCACCACAGATGCTCCACTGCTCTCTGGGGAGTTGGCTGCTGCACTTCCTGCAACAATGGCTGCATTTCAAACTTGCTTCATTAGTTGTGAAGCATTGTCTGACATTGAATTACACCACAAAAAGGGTTTGCAAACATTTTTTTAAAAAAAATTCAGTCCTAGATAACAACGCAGGTCTAACTTTTTATTCCAATTGTGTACAGTCCAAGGAGCATCAGAATTGCAGCTGTAGGGCGTGAAGGCTCAGGAGAGCTGATGAGTTCAAGGTTAATTTGTATGCAAGAAGATTCCTGCAGCTGATCAACTTACTGGTACCCAGTAGGCATCAACATCTTTAGCAGACAAGAACAGAGAATTAAGACACAAGAAGTAAGACTTACATTTATATAGCACCTTTCATGATCTCAAAATATCCAAGTACTGTGTCATGTAGTCACTGTTGTAATGAAGGAAACAAGGCAGATAATGTTCACACCGTGGGCTCCCACACAAACATCAATACAATTATAACCAGAAAATCCATTTTTGGTGATAGTAATGGCAGAATAAATATGGAGCAGGATATTCTGGGGAAAAATTCCTTGTTTTCCTTCAAGGCAGTGTCATTTGGAACCTTGTGGGTTCAACATAAGGGGGAGGGCTTGGGTTGACATCTCATCTGAAGATAGGACCTCAAACAGTGCTGCTCTCACTAATTACCGCGCTGTTCTACCTCAACTGTCTACAACCAACCACAGTAGCTGTGATGTTCTGACTCACTCTCACAGCCAGCATCCCAGTGAAAACACATCCCAGCGAGTTACCTGCCCAGTTTCTGTCGGAAACAGGACTGGGTTGTGCTTCAATTGCTTCCGCTGACGCTGCTCCAGACGCTCCCTGTCCTTTTCCACCGTCCGCTGGGACTCTCGGAGGCGTTCCAGGTCCTGCTGGTATTCCTGCCGGTGTCGTTCCAACTCTTCCTTATCCTGAGCTAACCGTTCCATCAGCTGCTGCAGGGACTTCTCACGGTCCTGGAGCCGAGCCTCCTGAATATCCAGCTCACGCTTCTGGCGCTCCCGATCACGCTCCCATTTCTGCTGCTCCTGCCGCACCTGGTTCTGCAGCTTCTGGACGTTGGCCCACTCCTCACGCTGCTTCTCAACATTCCGCTGCTTCTCCTGCTCCAGAAGCAAGCTCCCACGTGAGGCCAGAAGACGGGACTGCCTGTCCCGCTCTCCACTTGCACCTGTGTACCGCTGCGTTTCGATGTAGCTGTCATACTGGGCAATCAGAACCTAAAGTATAAACAAAGGTACAGGTCATGAACAACCAGAGGCAACAAATGCATACTTTGTTTTTACTCCACGAAAACCCCCAATCCTTCTGCGCTTCTATCCCGTGCTGAGACTCATTTTCCAAGAAACGAACAGCTTTCTAATGCGAGGAGAGAGAGTGAGGACTGCAGATGCTGGAAATCAGAGTCGAACAGCGTGGTGCTGGAAAAGGTCAGGCAGGATCCGAGGAGCAGGAGAGTGGACATTGAGCATTCCTGATGAAGAGCTCATGCTCAAAACGTTGATTCTCCTACTCCTCAGACGCTGCCTGAGCGGCTGTGCTTTTCCAGCAACACACTCTCCGATAACTTTCTTTTGTAAGGAGAGAACCGCCCACTTTCCATTCTGAGATATAATATGGGAAACAGGACCATTAATCCTAGATGACAGCTTGATTGAGGGTTAAAAGTTTTCATTAAGCGTGTCAAGCCCTCTACTTATCTTTGACCATCTTGCGACTTTGTACTTTTAGAATTCTTTCTCAAGGCACTCACCTTCAATTTGTACAGCTGTGATGTCAGCGTCTGCACACTCTGTACAAACTAGAGAGAGAAAAACCAGACAGTGGTTAGAGATATTATGCAAACTTCCGATAGCAAGAATCTTTGGGCTATGATGAGAATCTGCCAAATGTGCTTGCAGTATTGCTCCATCTCTCGACATTCACCTTGTACTTGTCAGTATCTTTAAATGTACATCCAGAAGTGCACTCTCCACTCCCTTCATTTCCTGAGCTTCCCCTTCCGCTAACAACCAAAAGATCACTTTTGTTAGCCAAAGCTATTGAGAGATATGGGCTTAAAAGCAGTATACGCAATCACATTTTACACCAGTTTTTGTCTCTTCAAATGGTCATAGTCATAGTCAAAAAGTCAGATGTACAGCATGGAAACAGACCTTTCGGTCCAACCTGTCCATGCTGACCAGATATCCCAACCCTGACTTGAAGCCTCCCCTTGCTTCCATGTTCCAACCACAAGGTTTAGCACAGTGTCAGTCATCATTAGTGCTTAAGCTACCTCATCTATCCTCCTACACTTTTCAGGTTTGCTTAGGTACTTTCTGAAAATTTATTCTTTGGACACAGGTACCACCAGAAGGTTTGATTCTCATCCCTAATTGAGCTGGAGGTGGTGGCAATGAAATACTGCAGTCCAAATGGGGAAGGGATACCCATAGCAGTATTTCAGGAATACCAGGAATCACACCCAACAATGAAGGAATAGCCAATATATGTCCAAGACAGGTTAATGGAAACTTATTGATCCTAAACCCCAGCTGCTTTCCCTTGAAGAGGCTGCAGATGTGAGTCGTGGTGCTGAGGCAGTTTTGGTGAGTAATTGCAGTGTGTTCACTGTAACAGTGGAGTAGCAACGATCAAGAGTGTGAATGCTTCAGAGTTCAGAAATACCTGTTCTGAATAATTACAAATATCTTTCTTATTATTGATTTTATCAGATAGCATTGCCTTGCTTTATCAAAAAAAATTTTAAAATACAGTAGTAAGAATACAGACACTTACCTCTGCATCGTGCAGAAAACTGCTGGTACTAATGGTGTACCACCTGGGTAGATCACTCTGAAACAAAAGGGAATGGAAACATTTAGATGGACACTGCAATGGATGGCTAAATGAGAAGTAACAACTGCTCAACCACGTCCCTGGACACCATGGTCAATTTAGCATGGCCATCTTTGGACTGTGGGAGGAATCCACAGACTCTGGGAGAATGTGCAAACTCCACACAGAATCTTGAAGCAAACCTATCACCAAATGCTCAATATTTAAAGCACTAACTTTCTGCATGAATGAGTGCATTCTCTTCTGTTCACGAATGCTAGATTAACCACGTTTCTTTATACCCATTAATTAATGAAGGAAAACATCGCCCCATTTTAATGTTAAAGGCTCTTCAGAATTACCGCCCGTCCACTTTCACCGTCACTGCACACGTCCTGCAGCTGTGGTTCGGAACTTGCCCGAGATCCAGCTTTCTCCTTCACCTTCAACTCACTGCTGGAAGACAGTGTATTTGACTTTCTTTTGATGGAACCATCTAAAAACAAGATGAGAAATCAGGAGCTAAATGTAAAACTGCGGCTGACAAGAAACGACTGTAAATGTTCAGAGTCAGACACTCCAACTCACCTTTACTGGGATTGGCAGAACTGCTGTCATAGCCTCCGAAAGTCTCTGCTCGCCGTGGCAATGCTGAGGAGCCTAAGCTATCATCCAATTGCCAGCTGACATTGATGGGCTGAGCAGCAATCAAATTCTGAAGGTTTTCGACTGAAACACAATACAAGGTTGTGCTGTTTATACAAGACTTAAATCAGCAAAACCTCAGGCACTACCCACACACACATTGGCCACTCTCCCTTTCTAAATATACTGTCTCTTTATACATATGAAAAGAAAGCTGCTGGGATCTGTCTCGCTTCTGCTCATTTGGCCTTGAAATTAATATTGTTTGGGAGGAGAGCTGGACTGCAGCATTAAATCAAACAAAGACACAAGTCCACGGGGACATCACTGACTATGCTGAGCATCTTTTTGGAAAGGCAGCTGTAACTTCTATGCTGAAGAAATGCAAGTGGGCATTATAAGGAAAGCACATTTTTCTTTAAACCCTGGAGGTTACAAGGAAAGAGTAGGTGATTCAGCTCCTTCTCCACCATTCGATTAGACAGTGGTTGACGTGAATGGGTTTCAAAACCATACCACACATCAGATGTCAGAAACACACCATGTGTCTGGGTCATTTGAAATTGTATTGATCTAAAGTCACATCCTAGAGATGAGACACACAAATAGCCAGTACAAGGATTTCCTTTTAAAGATTTTGTTTAAAATTCCTAATTATGACTATTTAAAACAAGTTGTTGAGAACTACTCAGGGAATTAACAGCACAGCACACTTGATCCATTACATTTATCAGTAACTTTACCCATTTTCAATGTTCAGAGTTTAAGACCAAGCAGCACAAACAAATCCATTGCCAGCACTAGTTAGATGCAGATCAGGAAGATGAACAGTAAAGCTTGCACAGTGAATTAGCTGAACGTAGTCACAGTAGCAAGAGGGGAAGGCAACAATTAATCTCAGTGCACTGGGCCATACATTGGAATGGGGAAAATCAGACAGGAGGCTTCAATCGGATTAGGATTTCATTTATTTATTGTTGTCACAAGTACAGTGGAAAGTTTTGTTTTGCAAGCAGTACAGGC
This sequence comes from Chiloscyllium punctatum, assembly GCF_047496795.1. Lineage (NCBI taxonomy): Eukaryota > Metazoa > Chordata > Chondrichthyes > Orectolobiformes > Hemiscylliidae > Chiloscyllium > Chiloscyllium punctatum. The sequence continues at coordinate 82,410,964 of NC_092762.1, read as the reverse complement.
AAATCATAGCAAATAAGGACATTCAGATCATAGCATACTTAGACAGAGCGAGTATACAGGTTACACTGCACAGGAGGTGCAAGATAATTGAGGTTTGAAAGTGCGGAATTGTTGTAAGAAATGAAAGAATACCATCTGCTGCAGAGGTCTTGCGAAGAGTTGCCCTGTGTCATTGCCAACTTGAATCAAGAGTCACAGTCAAACAGCTGACAATGCTTTAGCTGAAGCAATGAAGAACAGCCATTCACTTGAGCTGCCAGAGAATGGATGTTCTTTATGGCAGGAGTGCAGCAAGTTGAAAAAACAAAGGAATAAACAAGGAGCAAAGGGCTGGCACGAGGTGAGTCAGTTCCCTATTGGATAGGATTTTGTGGCATGCCTGCATTCTTAAAACCACATTGAACCCAGACTCTCTGCTCATTCCAGATACACAGCTCTAACTCACCTTCTTTCAGTGCATCATTAAGCGTGGAATCTCGCTGAGACTCCAGGGCATCAGCTCGAAGCAGCAGACGTGGTCTTCCTGCGTCCGTATACCCATGGATTTCCGCTATTTCACCGAAAATTTCCAGCTTCTCACTCAGGGTGCGCTTCAGTTCCTCATCCTTTCCACCCAGACGTTCTAGGAACAGGACAGACAAGAGCTATGACACAAAGCTGCCAATCACTGCATCAAGCTGAAAAATGTGGGGCACTACCACAATGCAAGACTTGGCAGTCCAAGAACCACATTTCAGAATGAAAACTGGGAAAAACGTTTTGGACAATCCTTGGGGTGCAGTGTTTACAATGTGACTTCAGATTCAAAAGCCAAAAACAAGGTCTTGTGCTTTATTTACTGTTAACAAAAGTCAAAAAAAGGAGATGTTTAGAAAGAGATAAAATAGATGTGTTGTTTTTGCTGGCCTGGTCGACAGAGGAACATTAGGGTACAGGTTGCTTAGCAACAGCTTTTGGACTGTTAGTTTGTGTTTTGCTACAGAATGGAGATGGATACCATTGAAGAGTCACTTCCAGGATGTCTAAAGCGGAGGCAGGTCACTTTGCCTCTTCCAGGAAAAAAAACTCTTCAGGTTTTACAAGTGTCTGTCTTCCTCATGCTAAGTAAAAGACAACATTCAACGATTCTGCAGACTGAACAACCTAGATCTAATTGTTTAGATATCCAACTTCAGGATCCTCCACATCCCCCCTGCCTGAAATGCATTCGTAATTATATTCAAATTAAACTAAGTACTCTTAAACACACTAGCATACACATGCTAATAAACAAACAGGGACAAACATTACAAAGTTAGAATGGGTAGAAAAAAAGTGCAATAAAAAGAAACTCATATGAAGAAAACAAAACAAGGGAATGAAGTAACGTTTTCTCAATTCTTTCATTTCCACTCGCAAGAATATGATGCTAGTGGCAGTGAGTAGAATCCCAACCTTTTTAGCTTTGCTCATATAACAATCTCTCCATACCAGGATCATTCCAGTAAACTGTCTCCAATCAAATAATATCTTTCCTTGTATCAGGGGGCTGTACTCTAGATGTGGGCTCACCAGCACCTTGTACAGTTTCAGGAAGACTTCACTACTCTTATACGCCATTCCCTTTGAATTAGACTTGGATTACCTGCTACACCTGTGTACTAGTTGTCTATATTTCAAGCTCAATTCTATTTGTGTTTCAGCTTTCTGCATGTTATGATTTCATCATTGCCTGTGGACTAGCAAGAGCGAGCAAGAAGAGACACAGAAAAAGAGAGAAAAAGTTTGCCATTGTACAATAATGTCCAATGACCCCTGAACTAAATACCAGTGCACACTGTGAGAGGGCTGCACTGTATTTAGCTGTGTTGCCCAGCATAGTGAAATAATTGGCCAACACTCAGTCTTCAGGCTCACAGGTAAAGAATCACAGCAGGCTTGTACCATCACAACTCAGACATGAGCCAATACCTACACTTCTGGGTCTCTAAAACACACAATATTTCAAATGCCCAAACAAACTTTGATAGAGTGACTGAAAAAATTAACATATTAAAAAGAATGGTTTAGTATCAGAGCCCTAGCAGCAGGTTCTCTAATACTATCTTACGTTGGAGCTCTTTGATTTGAGCTGCTTTTTTCTCATCCTGCTGCTGATCTTCGTTCAGGGCAGCCTCCTCTATCGGGAATCTGAGGGAAAGGAAAATCCATTTTACCACTGACATAAAATCAGCTAACCTTATCTGACAAGAGAGTTTCTTCGCAGTTTCTACAAAGACATTTTAACACAAGTTTCTATTGAGCCTTTAACGATCTAGGGCACCTACTCAAAGCATTTCACAGGCAACTAAATGTCGTCACCACTTCTATTGTTTGGTTGGAGAATGTGCACATTGCTGGCAAGGCTGTTATTTCCCATGGTGCACCTGGAGTCACATGCTGGCCAGATCCGCAGGTCCTGAACAAGGACATTAAGCCACGTGGGTCTTTACCTGGTGTCTCCAGAACATTTGCCTGAAGTTCTGATGTTCAAGTCCATGGCATTAGTGCCACATGGTGGCTCAGTGGTTAGCACTGCTGCCTCACGGCACCAAGGTCCCAGGTTCGATTCCAGCCTCAGGCAACTCTGTGTGTGGAGTTTGCACATTCTCCCTGTGTCTGCATGGGTTTCCTCTGGGTGCCCCGGTTTCCTCCCACAGTCCAAAGGTGTGCAGGTCAGGTGAATTGGCCATGCTAAATTGCCCATAGCGAGAGGTGCATTAGTCAGAGGGAAGTGGGTCTGGATGGGTTACTCTTCAGAGGGTTGGTGTGGACTGGTTGGGCTGAAGAGCCTGTTTCCACACTGTAGGGAATCTAATCAAAACCCCTTCCATCATAATATCAGAAAAAGAGCAACCAATTTGCACTCAGCAACTTTCCAGAAAAAGCAATGTGATAACAACCAGATATTGTGTGAGTGATATCAGGAATGTATTACAGATACATAGGTGAGTAAAAGAGAATAGGGGGCTTGAGTGTGTTAATGGGCCCAGGTTCTGAGAGAGAATAAGGGGAGGGAGAACTGCTCAAGACAGCAATACTAGCAGTTTAAGATAAAAGTAATGGTTTTAAATATGTCATTATGTATTAGAAGGGCAAGAGATTAGCAGGGTAGATCGGAAATGAGTAAAGAGACTCCTATAGGTTGGTACTACCCTTCATCAAATGGATATACCATAATAGACACAACACTAGAATTTAGTGACAGGGAGTAGACCTTGTACTGCAATGCTACCTGTTTATCGCATCCCGGATAACTGCCATCCAAGTATTACGCTCCTCCTTGGAGTTGGTGTGGATCTCGTACATCTCAGGACCTTCATCAGAAGCACTGATGAGGAACATTCCTTTTTCTTCATTGGCTACTTCCCGGACAATGAGCTTTTGCAACGAAATGCCAGCTGGCTTCTGGTCCTGAGAAGTTAGGAGATACAGATACCAAGTTACAGCAAGTGTAAAATGATTCAAAACAGACCTTTACCAGAACCATTTTCTTTATATTTCTTTCTTTTCATCTTTCTCCCCTTCAATCTCAAGTCAAACCCTATTTCAGAGAGTAACGAACTGGCAGCTTCGCCTCCTATGCCACACGCAAACACAATACTCGGTTCACCCTCTGCGACTCACCTCGGAGTGTGACCATTTTAACTGACCACCCAGCTGGCTTCCACCAAGTGGACAGGGTTAATACTGCCCCTATACTGACTAGGCTGATCAAACAGCAGGTATTGGAGGGCTATCAATATCCAAAAAGCCACATTTCAGGTGGGACTGACCCAGTTCCTTCAAGAGGTCAGGATGTACAGAGCAGTGCTGATGACTTGCACTGCCCAAGGCTTACGTCCTTAGCTCATAAGTAAATGGACAAATATGTCCTAAGAAGAGGGTGGACTTTTCAGTCTGTACTTACTACTGTAGCAAATGAGTACTTCTGATCCTTTTCCTGAAGTAGCAGAATCACATCTGTCAAAACGAGGGCCAGAATATCTAAGAAATGGAGCACAAACATGTTAATGAAATAAAGGTAAGGTCGCCATAATCCTATGGGACCATAGCGCTGCACTGTAAACCACCACTAGTTCTGTCTGAATCTCAGGATCACCACACCTCAGGCGAGGGGAAAGGCTGAGAATGAGTGTCCTTCATTGTATCTATATGGTCAGTGCAAAAATTGAACCCACAGCTTTTGCGTTATTCCATAACGGTTAGCTCAGTTGGTTGTATGGTTGGTTTGCGTTATTCCATAACGCAAACCAACCATACAACCAACTGAGCTAACCGATGTACCACACACACCAAGAAAAAATGTAATATCTTTGCTTCCCAATTTCAAACTGATAAAGACAAATTCTTCAAGGATTTCAGGCCCTCCCCAAACTGGGTTCCTGAGAATCTCAATGAGGTTTCCCTGGGAAAATTGTAACCCATCATGGTGCACCAGTTCTGATGAATATGAAACATGAACTCTGCTTCCACAGATGATGCCTGATGAGCTGAGTACTTTCAGCATTTTCAGATCTGTATTTCAAATTTCCTTCATCCGCAGCATTTGCTTTTGTCAGAGTCTCATTTTTAATTCCATTGATTAGTGTCATAATGAATTTGCCTCTAATCCACCCAGGTATAAAGTGTATGAAGACCTTTTCCTTTAGTCCACAGATTCCTCTGTTTATTGTTATCTGCCAAGTGTCAGTCCACAGTGTGAAGAAATACATCATGGGTTGAAATTGTTTTATGAATTTATAATGAATGCTGGAGCCAATTTTGAGGGAGTGCACCGTTAGCAGTGTTAACCCTGGAAATTAACGGCAGACTGCCCTTTTCATGTTCAGGGGAACATAAAAAAGTGCTCTAGCAGCAAATATTTATTCCAAATGACCAAACACACAAAAGGTGTCCATTCAGCCATCAAGGCCCTGCCAGCTTTGTAGAGCAGTCCAGTCATTCTCATTCTCCTGCTTTATCCCCACCAATTACAAATTTCCCTTGAGTGCCTATCCAATATCTGTGTGAAATCACTGACTGCCTCAGCTAACTCCACTCTCACAAGAAGCGAGTTCCAAAACCACACTCAGCATTAGAAGGAGGAAAGTTCATGTCCCTCCTGCACCTCTTATCCACACCATTAAGCTGTGACCGCCAGTCCTTGTACCATCAGGTAATATAGTACACATCATGGCCACCATGTCTGCCTAAGCATCAGGTATTTTGAGTGAACAGAAGATGGGAAAGCCAATATATAAAAATAATGTTGCTTTTTTTTTCCCCTGTTTGGCAATGTGTTCAATTCCACATCATTCACATTCGCAGTAAGGTCTCCAAGTAGAATTCTAATCAATATTTACACCTTAGAAAATTGCGCTCTGCTTTTTCCTGTTAATGACCTAATTACTGTCTCTAACATCTTTGCTACCTATTAATTTTAGTTTGCAAAGAAACCACAAGTCGTGTTGATGAGAAAATAGATGGTTAGCCCTGATGTTGAAATAATGTCAAATAAACAACAGAATATAGTGCTAACCATCAATTTGGGACTTGTCATTTCTCGGCTTTTTTTCCCCTGGATTAATCAAAGGCAGTAGTTTTCTGCTCCAATTCAGTCGCCCTATGCTTTCACTCTCGTCGCTGTCAAACAGACCACCTGTCCTCACTGCAGCTGTGAAATAAAAATCGCAATGACAAAGGGATTTCTACCTTTTAGCCGTCCAGATGCAGCCTTCCAACAGACCACTCCTTCATACAGAAGTCTCCTCTTCGACCTCAGCATGTCTACCTTACGGAAGGCATCACCATTCTTGAGCTTGGCTATTGACTTGGGTTCCATTCGATTTGCAATCTCCTTCAGACGCCGAGCTTTCTCACATACGCTTACCCTCTCATCCACATCAGATATTGTGTCCTTTATCAGGAGCAAGGCCTTGGTCAATTCATCATGATCCTCTGAACCAGCTTTGAAAACACAGGAGCACTCGTCAGAATCAAGAATGCAGACCAGCTGAAATCGCTATTTGTGGGATACAGTTCCCCATTTTATTTACTTCTCGCATTGCTCAATAGCCACAAAGCTGACCTGTCTCCCCATTCCTCTCAGGAATGGCATACAACAGTGAGGCAATGTGGCCTCTGCCTGCAATTCACCCAGTTATTTTAATTAGAGGACAGGCATCTTTTAAGTGTAACCTCAACATTTTCCCCACTGCAAGAGTGAAAATGAAACACTTAGTACTATTCAGTAGCTTGTTTTAGTGATTCTTTGTCATACAATGTATATAAAGCCACATCCTAATGCCACGCCTTGTGGACCAATGAAAGGGAAAGGATGAACACTGAAACCCGGCTGAGACAACAATTTGGACAGTTCAGCCTGCTGAACGTAAAGATCGAGACACACTTGGGGCAACAAGATGCTAGAAAAGAATGAGTTCAGAGTAGGAAACAATACAATGAATCTTGACTTTAACACAACACAGAGGCACAACAGCCAAAGTATGAGGCATGTGAAGCCAATAAGGAATAACAGAGGTAACTTCAGCATGGTAGGAACATAATGGAGCTTGTAAGAGAAAAAAAGTTTGCCTTTTTTTGAGATGCATTGTGCAAAAATTAAACCTTGCAATATCCCAGTTACACAATAAACATTGCTTCATCTTGCTTTCTTTTTGAAATAGAGTCATACAGACCAGAAACAGACACTTCAGTCCAACTTGTCCAAGCCGACAGTTTCCTAAACTAAATTAGTCCTATTGCCAGAGTTTGGCCCACATCCATCTAAACCTTTCCTAACCACATATCTGACCTATCGTCCTACATGTTGTAACTGTCCCTGCATCTCCCACTTTCTCTGGCAGTTCATTGCACATATGAACCACCCTCTGAAAATGTTGCCCCTCAGGTCTCTTTTAAAGCTTTCTCCTCTCACCTTAAACCTATGGCCTCTAGTTTTCCCCCTATCATGGGGAAAATATCTTCGCTGTACACCTTATCTATGCTTCTCATGATTTTATAACCTCTATTAGGTCACCCCTCAAACCCCTATGCTCCAGGGAAAGTTGTCCCAGCATATCCAGCATTCTTATAACACACTATCCAGTCTTGTTATCATCCTTGTACATCTTTCTTTGCAATCTTTCCAATTTCATAATATCCTTCCTATAGAACTGTATGGAAATGCACAGTGAAACAATGCAACTTCAATTATAAAGTAGTTGAGTGGCTGCTTCTACACACCGACATACCTTCAGTATTCTGAATAATCCTTTCCACCAGGACAGGGTACTTAGTTATTCGTTGGGTAACCAGTAAAATGCACTCCTGCACTCCAAGCCGCCTCACTACAGCGTAATTACTTAATTTCTGGAAAAAGAAGCAATGTGAAATTGGTGGGCCGAATGCCCTACAACTATTGTGGTAATAAACAGTGAGGCTTTTCTATTTAAAAAAAAGGTATGATTTTCCACTATAGGAAACTGGGATATGCAATACATTAGATGCTCAGTGTGTGTGTCTTCCTACAACAGAATACACACCTTGATTAGATTTTGGAACTTCTTGTTCTGCTGGTACATCTCTTTGTAATAATTCACTGCCTCGTTGTGCTGACCGCAGAAGTTCCCATACTGCACCTTCATTTCCTCTCCATATTCACCTGAAAACTGAGGCAAAATACATTTGTAAACACTGCAAAAATTATTTCAGATTACGTTGTTAAAAGCTTTGTTGAAATTTTTATTTTTCAGAAGAATAAAGGTGGCTTAGTGGTTAGCACTACTGTCTCACAGCGCCAAAAACCCGGGTTCAATTCCAGCCTCGGGCGACTGGGTGTGGGGTCTGCTCATTCTCCCTGTGCCTGCGTGGATTCCCTCGGGGTGCTCCAGTTTCCTCCCACAGTGGAAAGGTGTGCAGGTCAGGTGGATTGGCCATGCTAAATTACCCATAACATTCAGAGATGTGTAGGTTAGACGCGTCAGCCATGAGAAATGCAGGGTTACACGAATAAGGTAGGGGGAACAGGTGTGGGTGATATGCTCTTCGAAGGGCGGGTGTTGACTCGATGAGCCGAATGGCCCATTTCCACACTCTGGGGACTGTATTTTTTTAAAAAACTGACTGACTTATGGAGAATTGGACATTTGTCCCCTCTAGGGATTCAGCATAGGTTAGGTACAGATTGCCCCAAACATTCACAGGACAAATATAGCACAGATCTATTAGAAACATTCCCTCTACACTAGCCCAAAATATGATTGAGTTACAAGTTTTTCTCTTCCTCCTTCAGCAGGGTGGCCCTTACCCATTTCCTGCAATCAGGAGCCTTCCTAGTGTAAGAATGGTGATTCAATGCAAAAAAGGCCACTTTTGTACTCAGGTCTATCTCATGTCAAATTAAAAAGATACTGTCCAAAACTTGTTCTCTGCAAGATCTGACTTTAAATTTTTGATCAAACCAACAAAGAGGCACAAAACCAAAACATTAACAGTGACGATGTAAAAGTTTTTTTTCATCATTTGGTCTTTCAGACTTTTGTTGTGGGTTTACTCATGAGTCAAATGTGCTTTTGCACAAATGACATCTTTCACAGATTTACCACATGCAAATTTGAAGATTCTAAACCTTCAGTTTCCATGCTTCAACAACAGTGTCTGCATTAGTCTGAAGGATACATGCACATGTCAGTCTACGATCAGGGTCAAGTTAATGGATTATCACCTCAGCTCTCCCAGGATCCCTTAAGCATTACAACATTCTCAGTCCATAATTCCAGTTCCTTTTATTATTTTTTTAACAAATTAGGAAATACTTAAAGTTTGACTTTCACTACAGTTTTACTGTAGTAGCATAAAGCTCTGAGTCAGAAGTCTACTGCACAAAAGCTTCCATGTATAACTCCAGTTAGCCAACAAACATTCAAACACTGACTCAATGAGAGATATTATTGAGTTAATGATACATTTGTCCTGTTTTATGAACACATTTTTGAGCCATCCCACTTTTCTCCTCAATTGAACAGACTACCAGATGAGGTTACAGTTCCATAGGGACTAATGGTTCTCTAGTGCTGTGATCTTGCTGAGTGATTATCAGCATCAACTATCAGGAGTTCAGCATGATTAGGATCCAGTGCAGATAGCAGAAGGGATGAATCAGTAGTGACAATAATGTCTTGTTGACATGCTCTCTCTGCAACTCCAAGATATCAAAAGATAATAAACAAAGCTTTGCAAAGCATCAAGGCACCACAAATGCTTTAGTCAACCAAATACAGTGGTTCTCTTAATTTCAAGGGCTGATTGTAACATCCCACCATCAAATCAGTGGACAAATTGCTTTCAAGCTTTAATTTGCTAAATGCACCTTGGAAGGCACACAAACAGCAGCTGCTTATCACGTGATAAAGAGTTTTCCACCTCTGTCTCTAAACCCACAACCAGAAACTAAACATAAGCCGAAAGAGTCAGAAGATCTACCCCATTTCCAGAACTGCATAACTTAATAGAATGTGATATGTGCACTCAATGCCAGAATACAGTTTTTGGGAAAATAATTTATCACAAGTTGTATCAAGTTGTTGATAACAGCAAGGAGGGAGATAATGGCAGGGCATAAAATTTTTATTTATGAGACACGGATATCTCTGAACTGCTGTAGTTTAGTTGCGATTCAGAGCATCACCACCAAATACCTGCCTTCAAATTATTCCCAGGTCATACTATTCTCTGTACAAAGCAATTGGAATCTGCGAGAGAGATTAAGATCCTTCAATCATTGCAAAGAACCTGCCCTCTCCAGCGTTACTCACGGTGGATTGAGATGGTGACCATTAGCAGGGTATTCAATCATGGGAATTATCAAGTAGGGAATTTCTGGGAGAAATCACAGGTATATGGCAAAAATCGGTTGATTTCTCCATCCTTGGGGGTACTAAAGGTAACTGCAACAAGTCCTTTCAGCCTTCCTCAGCTCACTCAGTGCAGATGTCAACATCCTACCTTTGCTCCCTACCTGTTGAGAGAGAACATCACCAATTTTCTGGATGAGGTAATTCCGGTCACTCCCTTCCTCCAAGGAGTCTTTCCGCCGCTCCTTCAGCCTGGAAAAGAAAACTCCGTGGATTTCCAGCAGCTGGTGTAAACAGGGAAAGATTTTGCCAACAAGGTGTCTGTCGCTGGGCTGGAGCTCCTCCTTCATTCCCCGATTGTACACGTGCAGCATGATTTTCAGAGTTCGGAGATGGTGCATCTCTGTCTGCATTAGTTCTGAAGGAGGCGGGTTTGTTTTAGAAACAGAGTTATGTCAGAAGATAGGAAAGTGATTTAGTCCAAACCATTACAGGGTAGTTATAGAACAGAATGGCAAAAATACAACAAGTTACACAATCCCACTCAGACCCATCCTCTATTCTATTCTCATAATCCCACATTTCCCATGGCTAACCCACCTAGCCTACACAACCTTGGACACTATGGACAGTTTAGCATGGTCAATCCAACTAACCCACACATCTTTGGACTGTGGGAAGAAATTGCAGGAAACGTACACAGACACAGGGAGATTGACTGAGTGGAGTTTGCACAGTCACCTAAGGTCCCTGGCGCGGTGAAGCAGCAGTGCTAACCACACCACTCCAAACAGGAGATTGCAGGGGAATTTCTGCAGTGGAAAACAAGACTACACGTTGAATTTGTAGGGACATGTTGTACTGTTGAGTGAAAGTATTGGGTGTTAAGATAGAACACATACGCATTACTTCAACTTCACAGCACTGGCTCCAGTGACGGCTTATTAAGGCATATTATAGCCAGTGTGGAACTAAACAATGCACATATCAGGGCAGGGGAGAAACACACCCAAATATGCTTGGATCACAGCCAAAATTTCAACTCTTCAGCCTTGTCCAATGAGTGATAGAATAGGCATGGGCATAGAAAGGGTGAGGTTAGGACTAAACGCCGTCATAACTTTGATCATGGAAGTAACTGATAAAAATCATTCAGGAAATCAAATGAATACTGGTGAGGTACCTGAAGGCAACATGCTTGTTGTTTGCACATCTTGACTGCAACAAAAACTACACCAGAGGGGGAGAAACCACATGCAAAAACCACAACCATCAACTGAAGACCTCTCCATACATGTGTGAATTTGTAAAAACTCTCACTAAGTCTCAGTGGCTAGAGAAGGAAATCACATCGAGTCCCAAGTACAGAGCAACCTTAGTTATCCGAACGTCAATTATCCAAACTTCGGATTACCCGAACAAGATCAAAAGGTCCCAAAAAAATGTTAGCACTTATCCAAAAAAAAACTCCCCGCCCATCTCGTTCGGATAATCGCGATTGTTCTGTATAGCCCAGTGCAATTATCGTATTTAATTGCATGTACATTCCTGATGGTTTGCTAAGTCCAACTACAAGGTTAGGTAGGAAACGTAGCATGGAAGTGAGCGGTTGTTAAGTTTAACCTGCTTTCAAAGGAATAGTCCCACATCAGGTTTGATACTGTAACTCACTGAGCCACCATAGGGCAACGAAATGAAGCCCGCTGGCTTTTTCACTGGACGCTGAGCAAACACTCAAGCACATTGAATGACAAGGTCAGCTGAACACACAGTGCACAGACAATTGAGTGCTGATGAATACTGCAGTCTTACCATAAATGACATCCTGTCTTTTGATGACTTCTTTGCTCTGTTTCTTTGCGTATGCCTGGTCCACTGCAAGACTCCACGATTCAGCCTCAAAATCTTGGCCATCTGCCTCCAACTCTGCCTTTAGAGAGGCATAAATGGTGTCTGAAACATGACAGGAAATTGAAAATAAAAGTTAGTCAGTCAGGGCACCGTCTTCCCTTTGCCTCAAAGAAGTTTACAAAGCACTTCCTGGTCTCACCTGGTGCTGTGCAACCAGCACAAGAACGAACAAAACTCCCATTGCAGAGCTGTGGAGACTGGGGTTCTCCTCCTCCAATATGCTAGATACAATTCATGACACTTGTCCACATCAGATCATTCAGTTCTCCAATCTCATCTCCTCCTGCCCTATTTCCCAGCTCGTGCACTTTACTTTTTTTTAAACTGTTTTGTTTAATTGATTGAAGCAATCAGGGTTTTATTTCTGGAGGTTCTATCTTTTATGGAACTTCACCAAGTGGGAGCACAGCTGACAGGAGGTTTAGCTTAATTCAAGCACTGTGCACTCTACTATGCTGCTGGTGGCAGCATTATGCAGCTGTCCCTGGATTGGATTGAATTGAATTGAATGCATGATACCCTCCCTCATCTGCACGCGTCACAATTACCTTCTGCCACAAGTGACTCAATGGATGACGAAACTAGACTCTGGGTTTCCTCAGCAGAAGTCTTGGTTTTCGGTATTCCATTCTCCACTTCCTGCTCCATCTCCCCTGCAGTTATTCTAATCATAAAATGCAAAAGCATGTATCAAAAAATAGGTGCGACTTTAGGTATAAGTACAATTCCATTCACCTCTCCAATCAGATCAGACCTAAATATCTCCCAACTTAGAGGAACTGAGTGACATTTTTTTGTTAGTGCCAATCCGCAATACCCCTATTTATTTATTTGTACTAACTTTATTTTTGATATGGATTTTATGGCTAAAACCTTGTCGTTTGATTAACGTCACTGCCTATTTCTATAGCCAAAACTAAATGGATCAGACTAGATCCCATTTTGTAAATGGCTTTTTGCTCAACATTTAATCCATCATAAATGTTACGATTAGCTTCCAGCTTGCTACTGTCTCCTGGGATCCAATGTTCTCGGTGTGGTAGATTTGAGGGATTTAGTTGGAATTGCTGTGTGGCTTCTAGTATCACTAATGTAGGTCAGTGAAAATAATAGAGATGGTGTCACGATCATGGCACTCCAAACTGCTTCCCAATAGTTTAATTGGGAAAAGTTATAGTCCTCAGAACAACAGGGACATCTTTTAAAAAAAAGATATAATCATTCTCAACTAACTGGGACTTCACCTGTTTATCAATGTGAGTATTTCCTAACAATGTAGTAAGTTGTGCTAACCCGTGATTGGTGTAGCTAGTAACACTGGTTGAAGACGGTTGGGAAGGTCTCCTTGGTGGAACGGTCATGCCGATACTCCGCACAGCTCCAGACGTGCCATCAGTGGCCAGCGGTAAGCACCGAGGCTGTTCCTTCACTAAAGGCGCTGCAAAGGGAATGTTAGGTGTCAGAAAGCAAATTTAACCCTTTCTGCCTCTCAGATTGTCCTAATCTGCTATTCCTGCTTTGTCTCAGCCCCTTCAGCCCTAAACATCCTACACCCCAACTCCACTTCTCCAAATCCTGCACCCCTCTCACTATTCTGTTCCCCACACTTTGCCCCTGACAATCTTGTAAAGATCACCTGGCTACAAAAAGACCAGGGCATATTTTCTAATCCACCAGCTCAGATGTTATTCCACACCTCTGGAGCAGGTGGGAATTGAACCCAGGTCTTCTGGCTTCAGCTGCTTCATCAATGACTTCCCTCCATCAAACATGCAGAGTGGTATCTTCATGGATGACTGCAGATTGTTCAGAACGAGCCGTGACTCCCCAGACACTGAAGTAGCACAAGCTGATAGGCAGTAAGACCTGGATGAACTCCAAGCTTGGGTTGATACATGATAAAACAACATTTGTGCCACACAAATTCCAGGCAATGACCATCTTCAACAGCCAATCAATCAAATTCTTGCTGTTCAACGGCACTACTACTGCTGCATCTCTCACTATCAACGTCCTATTAACAGTGGTCATAAACTGAGCTGGGCCAGCCATTTAAATAATACGGCTCCAAGAGCAGGTCAGAGGCTGATAATTCTGTGGTGGGTAACCAACCTCCTGACTTCCCCAAAACAAGTCCACCATTTACAAGACAAAGTCATTTTGGGAAAGCAAGTCTTCGCAGGACTTCTATACTTAATGGTAAGGTCCTAGGGAGTGTTGCTGAACAAAGAAACCTTGGAGTGCAGGTTCATAGCTCCTTGAAAGTAGAGTCACAGGTAGATAGGATAATGAAGGCGGCATTTGGTATGCTTTCCTTTATTGGTCAGAGTATTGAGTACAGGAGTTGGGAGGTAATGTTGCAGCTGTACAGGACATTGGTTAGGCCACTGTTGGAATATTGCATGTAATTCTGGTCTCCTTCCTACCGGAAAGATGTTGTGAAACTTGAAAGGGTTCAGAAAAGATTTCCATGGATGTTGCTAGGGTTGGAGGATTTGAGCTATAGGGAGAGGCTGAACAGGCTGGGGCTGTTTTCCCTGGAGTGGAGGCTGAGTGGTGACCTTCGAGGTTTATAAAATCATGAGGGGCATGGATAGGGTAACTAGACACAGTCTTTTCCCTGGGGTCAGGGAGTCCAGAACTAGAGGGCATAGATTTAGAGTGAGGGGGGAAAGATATAAGAGAGACCCAAGAGGAAACTTTTTCAGAGGATGGTGCGTGTATGGAATGAGCTGCCAGAGGAAGTGGTGGAGGCTGGTAAAATTGCAACATTTAAAAGACATCTGGATGGGTATATGAATAGGAAGGGTTTGGAGGAATATGGGCCAGGTACTGGCAGGAGGGACTAGATTGGGTTAGGATTAGGATATCTGGTTGGCATGGACGGGTTGGACTGAAGGGTCTGTTTCTGTGCTGTACACCTCTATGACTCAGTTCGATGGAATATTCTCACTTGCCTGGATAAGCATTACTTCAGCAACATTCAACAAGCTTGACATCATCCAGGACCCAGCAGCCTCAGAGATTTGCACCACATTCACCCCCTTTCCACATCAATTCTCTTCACCCACAGAGGCAACAAGTGCATATTATCTACAATAGTGCACTACAGTAAGTTACCAAGGCTTTTCTGACAGCAACCAAACCCATGATGTCTAACACATAGATGGACAAAGGCATATGGGTGGTACAATCACCATCTTAAAAAGGGACCTAAGAGGCAACTTTTTCCACAGAGGGCAGTACGCGTCTATGGAATGAGCTACAACAGGAACTGATAGATGCAGGCACAGTTACAACATTTTAAAGACATTTCAACAGGTACATGAACAGGAAAGGTTTACATGGAACATAGAACAGTACAGACCCTTCAAGTCAATGATGTTGTGCCAAGTGCCTAACTACACACCTGTCAATTTACTGCCATCCATGTGCTTGCCCAGCAGTTGCTTTAAATGTCCCTAATGTCTCTGAGTCTACCACCACTGCATTCCACACACCCACCACTCTCTGTGTAAAGAACCTACCTCTGACATCTACCCTATACCTTCCTCCAATGACCTTAAAATCATGATCCCTCATGACAGCCATTTCTGACCAGGGCGAAAGTCTTTGTCTATCTACACTTCTCATTATCTTGTACACCTCTATCAAATCACCTCTCTTCCCTCTTGTCTCCCGTGTTGAGGCATATGGGTCAAGTACAAGCAACTGGGACTAGTTTGGTTTGGAAACCTGGTCAGCATGGACGAGTTGGATTGAATGGTCTACTTCCATGCTGCATGGCTCGCATCAACTTGAATTGGAACAAGTTGCCATGCCTTGACAATTACTGGGTCAACCCCTTTCCTGACTACGTGTGGGCGTACCTACACTCAAGGAGTGCAGCTAATCAAGAAGGGAGCTCACCAGCATCATCTGGAGGGAAATTTGGGATGGGTAATAAATAATGGCACCCACATCCAATGATTGAATTTTTTTTTAAAAAGTCTAGCTTTCCTCTTGGCTCAGTTCATGGCAACTATGTTTCCAAACTACACTTATAGTTGGGACAAGGTGGCAATCTGACTCAGAGACTCCAAGATAGATTGTGGAAATACAACATTGGTAAGATAAGGAAGTAATCATCTACAATAGGGGCTAAGACACACAGAATGAAGACACAGCTTCAATGTATAAAACCCCAGGTTGGTATCTATCTACAACTGTGCAATGCTGCTTGCTGCCTCAATATGAAAATGAGTAATACATCACCTCTACAGGCTAAAAGAAAACGTTTTTCACTGTGCAATCCATTATTCGCACAGGGCAACACAACCTGAGGCTGCTTGGAGATATAATGTGTTTTTTTTAAATCAGCACTGGCTGACAGCTCATAGGCTACAACTCCACATTCATTAATACTGCAGCCTCTGAGAAGACTTGGAACAGAGTGACCCAAATGGTACAATCTGCCTCTGAGGAGAATGAGTGATGTACATTTAGCAATTTCAGAAACTCAAGCTCAAATCAGCCAGCGTTCTCAATTTAGTTCAAACCACAGGATTGCTCAAAACTCTTGCAATAGCTTTCTTTGCTGTACAATCTTATTTTTAAAAAAGCATGCAGTTTAACCTTGATAGGAGTAATGAAACATTTAGACAGAAAAGGTGCTGTATAAATACGAAAGTTATAGCTTTAATGATAGCTCTTCCACAACATTGGCCACAGAGACAGGATGAGGTGATCTACCTCCCGAGTCCATGAGTCATTCCTGCTGGTACAGCTAAGTGATTTGCAGTTCAAAGAAGCTGAGTTTCTAAAGGCACAACTAAGTAGAAGACAGCTGTAGACATGAGCAACATTGAATCATGATCCCCAAATAAGGAGTTGTTTCTTTTTTCTTAATTATTTCATAGGACATGGACAGGGACAGAGTTTGCAGCACATCCCTAGTTACCCTTGAACCAAGGCTCAGCCATCTCAGAGAGCAGTTAAGAGTCAACCACATTGCTGTGGGTCTAGAGTCACACACATAGGCCAGACTAGGTAAGGATGGTAGAATTCCTTCCCAATAAAGAACATTAATGAATCAGGTGCTTTTTTAAAAAATGTAACAATCAATGTTAGTTTCAGGGCTACTATTTCTGAGACAAGTTTAATGTTCCAGGTTTATTAACTGAATTTAAATTCCACAAAAATCGGTGATGGAATTTGAACTTCTGTCCTTAGCTTTATGTCACATGTCAGATTTTAAACCATTTCTCTAAACCAGTGTACAATGAGACATAGTGCAGAAACATAACCATGGAAGATGTTTTCACAAAATAAAGCCTTTTCGTGTCAGCAAATCACCAGCATTGATCTTACTGTGAGGTGATAAATGTTCAAAGTGGCACTCCTGCCCTGGTTTGGGATGTGGGCAGGTGCCAAACTATGCTACATTGCAACATTTACCCTCTAAACTAATCATCCACAACTCCATTATCCTAACTTGTACCCATTATCACTGACTCATCACCCATGCTCACTGACATGTAGTTGCAACAGCTTTCATAGTCACTGTAACCTCTGCCAGTTTAAAATAATCACCAACATATTTGTGCTACTATAACTCTGACCTCTTGTTTAAATCTGATTTTCATTACCCCATCCTGCACAGGAAAAGCTCGAGGGACAAGCTGGTCTTCACTGTCCTTACTTACGAGGTGTTGGGGACAGAGGGGGAAAAACAGGGAAACAATAAGGAGATCAAATCCAACTGTCTCCTGCATTAGATAAATATAAATTGTTCAGAAAACTCACCAGGCTGGGCAGTGTTCTGTGGACTTCCAGAATACTTCTGCTGGGAATCCTTTTGCTGTTTAAACAAAGAATAGAGTTTTGACCAGAAGGCATCAATTTACTGGATTCCAACACCACACAACTAGATCTCAGTATTCACTTTCTAGCTTATGATCACTGTCACCAAAGACGACTGAATGCTTTCATAACAATAGCAGAGTTTCTGGTATTGTCTTTTGAAAATTAAAATGTGGGGCCAAGAAAGTGTGTGTGTGTGTGTTAAAGGTTACTGAGCAAACTATGTACTTGGGATCTCCAGAGAGGTGTCAATATTCAGTTTAAAAAAAACTATTTATTAAGGTCTCTCATACAAAAGTTTGAAAACAGTCAAGTGGCTTTTGAAGTTACAAAGAAACTTAATAGAATGAATAATGAAAATACTTTGTTGCTGGAGATTTAGCATTAATGGATCAATTTAAAATCAGAAGCAAGGTGAACATTTAGGAGAAACAGCTCTGCAATGAGATGTTGGAGTACAGAATGTTTTACTGAGATAATGACTGAGGCAGACACGATGGGCCAAATGGACTCCTCCCGTTGTGTAAACTCCTATGGCTGAATAACAGAGGATGTGCCAGACAGAACAATAGCAGAACCGCGTCCTGGGAACAGTGAAACATTCTGCTCAGTGATGACATTTCTGGTTTCCAAGCATCTGCACATCATTAGGGCACTGAAGAGTAAATTTAGGAGGTTTCTTTATAGCTGGTAAATCACCCAATTATGACATATTCCAAAAGACTGCAGTTTGCAATACATACAGTTGTGTGCTCACAGAATATTGCAGCCACGGAGAAGAACAGCAAATAATTGGGGGAAGCCATACTGCTATTGTCACTGGACTAGTAATCCACAAGGCACAGACTAATGCTTTCAGGAAATAGATACTAACCCTTGTTGGTGATTAAAAGCTAATCTATTGGAGACCACAAGGCAACTGTCATAAAAACCCATTTGATTTACTTGTGCCCGTTTGGGAAGATGATCTGACCGATGTGAGATAACAGACCCACAGTGTGGTGATGTGGTCCACTCCTAACTGCCCTCTGTGATGGCCTAGCAAGCCACTCAGTTGTATCAAGTTACTGCACAGTCTAAAGAAAGAAAAAAGTCAGATGGACTCAACATCAAATGAGGCACTTGAAACGACTCTACAGCTCTGGCGTAAAGTCCTTCTTATTAAATTCTGGAGACGTGAGCCAAAACCGGAGAGCTGTTCTACAGACCTTTTTTTTTTATTTCAAAAATATACTTTATTCATAAATGATTTGATGGTCTGTACATTGGATCATGCCATACATATGTCCATATTTACAAACACAGATTCGACTTTATTCTTGTCCTTTACAATCCTGTGCATTTTTTCAATCTTGTATATATACATATATTTGGCTGGGGCATCAGCAGAGCCCAAAAATACGTCTGTATGGGCCCCCTGTTCTTCTTTCGGCAGGCCGATCTTACACGGTGGTCTTTCCCCACCGCGCCTTGGCGGCAGCTGCCCCAAGCTTCAGCGCGTCCCTCAACACGTAGTCTTGGACCTTGGAATGTGCCAGTCTGCAACACTCGGTCGGGGTCAACTCCTTCAGCTGGAAGATCAACAGGTTTCGGACCGCCCAGAGAGCGTCCTTCACCGAGTTGATGATCCTCCAGGCGCAGTTAATGTTCGTCTCGGTGTGAGTCCCGGGGAACAGGCCGTAGAGCACGGAGTCCCGCGTCACGGCGCTGCTCGGGACGAACCTCGACAAGCACCACTGCATTCCTCTCCAGACTTCCTCTGCATAGGCACATTCCAGAAGGAGGTGTGTGACAGTCTCGTCCCCCCCGCAGCCACTTCGAGGGCAGCGTGCGGTGCGGCAGAGAGTCCGGGCGTGCATAAAGGATCTCACAGGCAGAGCCCTTCTCACCACCAGCCAAGCCACGTCTTGGTGCTTGTTGGAAAGTTCTGGCGATGAGGCATTCTGCCAAATGGCTTTGACAGTCTGCTCAGGGAACCGCTCGACAGGATCCGCCCTCTCCTTTTCCCGAAGGGTCTCAAGGACGCTACGTGCTGACCACTTCCTGATGGACTTGTGGTCAAAGGTGTTTTTCCTCATAAATTTCTCCACGAAGGACAGGTGATACGGAACGGTCCAACTACTCGGAGCGTTCCGCGGCAGCGAGGCCAGGCCCATCCTTCGCAACACCGGGGACAGGTAGAACCTCAGTACGTAGTGACACTTGGTGTTTGCGTACCGGGGATCCACGCACAGCTTGATGCAGCCACACACAAAGGTGGCCATCAGGGTGAGGGTGGCATTGGGCGTGTTTTTTCCCCCATTGCACCGGTCTTTGTACATAGAGTCTCTTCGGACCCGGTCCATCTTTGATCTCCAAATGAATTGGAAGATGGCCCGGGTGACTGCGGCGGCACAGGTCCTGGGGATAGGCCAGACCTGTGCCACATATAGCAATACTGAGAGTACCTCACACCTGATGACCAGGTTTTTTCCCGCGATGGAGAGCGACCGTTGCCCCCATCTGCCTAGTTTCTGTCTCATCTTCCTGATCCGCTCCTCCCAGGTCTTGGCGCACGCCCCAGCCCCCCCGAACCAAATACCCAGCACCTTCAGGTGGTCAGTCCTGACGGTGAAGGGGATAGAGGATTGGTCGGCCCAGTTCCCGAAGAGCATGGCCTCGCTCTTGCCTCGGTTTACCTTGGCCCCCGAGGCCCGTTCGAACTGGTCGCAGATGCACACGAGTCTGTGCACGGACAGCGGATCCGAGCAGAAAACAGCGATGTCATCCATGTACAGGGAGGCCTTAACCTGCAGGCCCCCGCTGCCAGGAATAGTCACCCCCCTCAGGCTCGCATCCTTCCTGATGGATTCGGCAAATGGCTCTATGCAACACACAAACAAGGCGGGTGAGAGGGGGCATCCCTGCCTGACTCCAGATCTTACAGGGAAGCTATCTGATTCCCACCCATTGATTGAGACTGCATTGACAGACCAGTCAAGCAGCAGCTGGACAGTCTTCATGATTTCATGAGTGACAAGAGCTGAAAAACCACTAACACTGTGCCTTGGCATTCTCTGTCACAGTGACTAGACCCACGTGATGTGACAGCATATTAGTACACGGTTGATAGGGAACTGCCTTGCAAGTTCTCAATATTTACTCCAGATGATATTAAGTTTCTTGGCTTCAGGGTAAACTTGTGTAAGGAAACCTCCTGCTGATTACCACGGCAACATGGAAAATTGCTCAGGTCTGTCCTGTCCACAAAAGGCAGGACAAAGCCAAACCAGTCAACTACAGCCAAACTGTTAACAATCGAACCATCAGCATAATGACAGAAGGGATCTTTAACAGTTTTATCAGGGCATTTGATCTCAAATAACTTGCTCACTAATGCTCAATTTGGGGACAAAACAGTGAGAAAGACAGACAAATGACTTTGATGCCTCTGGTTCTAGTTACAGATTGCAGATGGAGAAATAAAAATCAATCTTACAATTGCAAGGAGACAGACCAGCTAAGAAATGATGATGATCGTGCTTGTGATGCACAGCTGTGGAACAGCCCAGACTTACATATGACAAGTTAGATGAATGCAGATTGAATCATTTGACAAAATGCACAAGTCATTTCCTCTCTGTCAATGTTGCTAAAACTTGAACCCAGCTTGTATTAGCCTCAGGACAGAAGGTATGTTTGAAACAAAGTACATGTGAAATATTCCCGTTCATTAAGCAGCTGTAAATTAAAATGTATCTTGCTTCAAAATATTTGCCCATTTTGACCTGAGGATATCTAAAGCAACTTTTCCTCTGTCCTTACAGCTTTCAGTAGCAAATTGTTCCAAAGGCCTACTATCATCCTATGCAACTTCCTGCAAGACTCATCTCCCTGTGACTTCCACAGGGCTTCAGCCCACACACAAGCCTCCTTGGAATACAACACAATTAGCAGATTCAGAGAAAAGCTGGTACAAGAAAAGGATGCCATTATGTTGAAAAAGTAAGATCTGTTCTGCTGTAGATTACAGATATAGCACGATGATGGAAGCATTACTCTACTTTGAGCCCATAAAAGGATCCTCAGCTGGGAATGATTGGCATCTGTTCCTAGTCAGTGGAATCAATCAAGTTGAAGTGGCTGAGAGTTACGAGTGACCTTCACAAGACTGAAAATCACTTGCAATGTCTCAGCAGTATGCCAAACACTTAGACCTTTGAACATCAACTGACTTAATCTAAAACACCAGCTGGGCGCGTAGGTTTATCTGTGTATTTAAGCACAATGAATGACTGCTTGCACTTGAGGGTGGGGGGTGGGGTATGTAGGGGTGGGGGGGGGGGGGGGGGGGGGAGAAAGAGAGAAGGAGAAGAAAACAAAATCAGGTAATGATTACAACCAGAGCCTTGTAGCATTTAAGATATCTTCACTGCAGTTGGCTAATACGTATTGTGGAGACTTATGTTAATCACTGTTTACCTTGAAGTGAACATATCATTAACACTTTGACACTCCTAATTAATTGGACCTTTCAGGAAGGGTCAAAGCTCTGGCAGTGCCATGGTGACAGAGACCCACAGGCACACCCTGAGCTCATGCTACATTTATAACACAACTATATCACAAGTTATTGTGATTGTCGTTGGCCGGTAAGATCAAGGAAAACCATAAAACAGGTGTATCAGCAATAAACGAATGACTAGAAAAAGATTAGGGCCAAAGATGGGAAGTTGTGAGAGAGTCCGAGGAGATAGGGGAAGTGCTAAATAAATATTTTTCCTCAGTATTCACGCTGGAAAAAGACAATCTTGTTAAGGAGATTACTGAGATACAGGCTAATAGACGAGACAGGATTGAGGTTCACAAGGAGGGGGTGTTTGCTATTTTCACACTGTCCAGAATTGCTAAGTCCCCGGGGCGGGATGGGATTTATCCAAGGATTCTCTGGGAAGTCAAGGAGGAGATTGGAACCTTTGGCATTGATCTTTATGTCGTCATTGTCTACAGGAATAGTGCCAGAAGACTGGAGGACAGCAAATGTTCAAGGAGGGGAGTAGAGACAACCCTGGTAATTATAGACCAGTGAGCCTTATTTCTGTTGTGGGTAAGGTGTTGGAAAGGATAAGAGATGGATTCATAATCACCTAGAAAGGAATAAGTTGATTAGGGATAGTCAACACTTTCATCAAGGTTGCGCCTCACATACCATATTGAGACATTTGAGATGGTGACCAAACAAGGTGGATAATGGTAAAGTTGTTGATGTGGTGTATATGATTTTAGTAAGGAGTTTGATAAGGTGCCCCATAGTAGACTATTGCACAAAATATAGAGGCAGGGGATTGAGGGTGATTCTGCGGTTTGGTTCAGAAATTGGTTAGCTGAAAAAAGACAGAGGGTGGTGGTTGATGGGAAATGTTCATCTGGGAGTTCAGTTATAGTGGTGTACCGCAAGGATCTGTTTTGGGGCCACTGCTGTTTGCCATTTTTATAAATGACCTGGATGAGGGTGTAGAAGGGTTAGTAAATTTGCAGATGACACTAAGGTCGGAGGAGTTGTGGATAGTGCTGAAGGATGTTGCAGGTTACAGAGGGACACATAAGCTGCAGAGCTGGACTGAGGGGTGGTAAATGGAGGGGTGTGAGGTGATTTACTTTGGAAGGAGTTAAAGAATTAATGAATACTGGGCTAATGGTAAGATTCTTGGTAGTGTAGATGAGCAGAGAGATCTCTGTGTCAAAGTACATAGATCCCTGAAAGTTGCTACCTAGGTTGATAAAGGTTGTTAAAGAGGCATATGGTGTATTAGCTTTAATTGTAGAGGGATTGCATTTCAGAACCATGAAGTCATGTTGCAGCTGTACAAAACTCTGGTGTGGCTGCACCTGGGAGTATTGCGTACAGTTCTGGTCGCTACATTATAGGAAGCATTGGAAGGGGTTCAGAGGAGATTTACCAGGATGTTGCCTGGTATGGAAGAAGGTCTTACAAGGAAAGGCTGAGGGACTTGAGGCTGATTTTGTTAGAGAGAAGGTTGAGAGGTGATTTAATTGAGACATACAAGATGATCAGAGGGTTAGATGGGGTGGCCAGGGAGAGCCTTTTTCCTCAGATGGTGATGGCTAGCACGAGGGGACATCGCTTTAAATTGAGGGGTGATAGATATCGGACAGATGTTAGAAACAGTTTCTTTAGTCATAGTAGGAGGGGCGTGGAAGCCTCTTTCTGGAACAGTAGACAACTCGCCGCTTTAAGGGCATTTAAATGGTCATTGGATAGACATATGGATGAAAGTGAAAGAGTGTAGGATAGACAGGCTTCAGATTGGTTTCGCAGGTTGGCGCAATATCTTGGGCCAAAGAGCCTGTACTGTGCTGTAATGTTCTATGTTCGATGCTGCTGGTGCCAGTGCCAATCCAAATGAGACATTACAGCTGGAGAAAATCAAACCTGCCAATACAGTTTACTTTGCCAGCTAAGGCAACCCTGCTAATCCCAATCTATATTAAAATCCTCAATCTTGGTGTCCAGGGCACAATTTCAATACTTTTAGATGGCACACAATCTGTAAGCATTGTGAATCATGAGGTGGTTCAAGCTGGTGAAATGGGCAAACAAAAATGGCAGATGAAACTGAATGCAGAGAAGCATGAAGTGACTCATTTTAGTCAATATAAAGTACAGAAACAAAAAGATACAATTCAACTGGTGGTGTTGAAGCAGTGTGACCTGATATATCTGTTAATCATTGCCAGGCCAGAATACGAGCACGGTTACTAAAACATACAGCACCCTGGAAGGGGTCTTGTAGTGCAGTGGTACAATCCCTGGACAAGGTGGCTTGGGTTAAGTCCCGAGGTAAAAACAATGACTGCAGATGCTGGAAAGCAAATACTGGATTAGTGGTGCTGGAAGAGCACAGCAGTTCAGGCAGCATCCAACGAGCAGCAAAATCGACATTGCGGGCAAAAGCCCTTCATCAGGTCCCACCTGCTCCAGAGGTATGTCATACCATCTCTGCACAGGCTGGTTAGGGAAATATCTACAGCATTCTGGGGTTTTCTGAATTGTGCCATAAAATACAGCAGCAAGGTAGTTCTGTTATACCTGCATAATAATCCCGATTTGGTTAAATAACCATATCGTGTCAAGTTCTGGACATCACACTTGAAAAATGTAAACGTTATTAGAGATAATTCAAGAGAGTGGAGTTCTCATCCCTAGAACCAGTTATGTAAATAAATCAATAAAGTTGGGAATGTGTTATAGGGTGAGAGAAGATTGGATATGGGTTTTCAAATCCATGAAGTGTCCATACAAAGTCAGTAGGGAGACACTACTCATTAGCAGAAGGTTTGAGAACCAGCAGATACAGATTTAAAGCTGGCTGGCAAAACAAGCAAGATTTACATAGAGGTATGCAACAAATATTTCAGATCTGGAATGTAGTGCCGAAGAGCGTGGCAGAAGCAGGGCCAACTGAGGCTTTCAAATATGAATTGAATCATCACAATCAGAGCCAGACAGCATGGAAACAGACAGCTTGGTCCAACCAGTCCATGCCAACCATAATCCCCAACTACACTAACCCCACCTGCCTGTCCTTGGCCCTTATCCCTTCAAACATTTCTTATTCGTGAATTTATCCAAATGCTTTTAAATGCTGTAACTGTACCCACATCCACCTTTCCTCTGGAAGTTCAGTCCACATACAAATCATTGTGAAAAGGTTCCCCCCATGTCGTTTTTAAATCTTTCTCCCCTCACATTAAAAAATATGCCCCCTAGACTTGAAATCCCCCACCCTAGGGAAATAAACAGCTGCCATTCACCTTATGTACACCTCATGCTTTTATAAACCTCTACAAAGTCACCCCTCAATCTCTTACGCTTCAGTGTAAAGTCCCAGCCTATTTTTAGAACTCAAACCCTCCATTCCTGGCAACAACCTGGTAAACCTTTTCTGAAACTTGTGCAGCATAATATGCTTCCTGTAACAGGGTGACCAGAACTGGACACAGTATTCCAGAAGAGGCCCTACCAATGTTCTGTACAACCTCAAATGACATCCTAACTCCTATACTCCAAAAGGTTTGAGCAATGACGGAAAGCATGCTAAATGCCTTCTTAACTATATGTGAAACATTATCCTGAAAAGAAAATAATCAGTGGAGACAGGGGAAAGGTAGGGGTTGGCACAAGGTGAAACAGCTCCTTCCGTGGACCAGGGAGACAATGATTGACTGAATGACCACTTTGTGCTCTAACCATTCGGTGATTCCTTGGGGCAAGGGGGATCTTTGCTCGAATGCCAAGTGTACCTTTCCCACCCAACCCAGGAAGAACCTACAGTCAGTTATTCAAAGTCACAGTTCACAACCAAACAAATTCAGGATTTGGAGATGCTGGTGTTGGACTGGAGTGTACAAAGATAAAAATGACAACTCCAGGTTATAGCCCAACAGGTTTATTTGGAAGCATTAGCTTTTGGAGCTAATTTAGGGTTGTAACAAATTCAGGTTCCATTTAAACCATTTCAGAAGACTCTAGTCACAATTTATACAATGAGTACCTTCCGACTAGCAAAGTTTAGACTTTCTGCACATTTAATAAGCATTCAGCAAACCCAAAGGTCACCTTAAACAGCCTCAATATCTAATTTTGAATTTGCCTATCCCTTTAAACAAACAGAAGCTTGAATATGCATAGGCTACACGTTCACCATTTCCAACCATTCCCATTTTGGTAGGTCTAAAGCAACAATATTCAACAGCATTGAAAAGTGAAATTTTAAACTTAATCCAATCAAAGATAAAGCATTTGACAGGGGGAGGCAATGATCTAATGGTATTATCCATTAGACTATTCATCCAGGAGGTCAACTAGCGTTCTGGGAGTTGGGTTTGAATCCTGCCACAGCAGATGGCCGAATTTAAATTTAATAAAATATTTAAATGATGACAACGAAACCACGGCCAATTGTCAGAAAACTCCACTTGGAGAGAAGGAAATCAACCATCACCTGGTCTGATCTACATGCGACTCCAGGGCAAAAGTGAGGACTGCAGATGCTGGAAACCAGAGTCTAGATTAGAGTGGTGCTGGACCTGCTGTGTTTTTCTAGCAGCACTCTAATCTAGACTAGATGTGACTCCAGACCCACAGCAATGTGGTTGACTCCCAACAGCCCTCTGAAATGGTCTAGCAAGCCACTCAGTTACAATAATTGCTAGGAAGTTTAAACAAAAACCACAAGTGGACTGCAGCAATTTAAAGCAGCAGCTCATTACCACATCCTCAAGGTCATCTGGGGACAGCCAATTACTACTGGGCCTAGCCAGCAATGCCCACATCCCAAGACTGAACTTTAAAACAAAAAGACAGCAAAGAGCCAATTTACAGACGAGTAGCATGTTTGAAACTTTTAGTACATCATGCTCAATATGAAATCCATGAATGAGATACACAAGGAGACCCTACTTTAGTGTGTAGTTTATTTTCCAAACTATTACCACCCAATTAGAGTAAAGTTGCCAGAATATTTTAACTGGTGCCAATGTTTTAGAAAATGCCATTCTGCCTTCAGTCTTTCAGATGGTAAGTAGAAGGTTGTCAGTATACGGAAGCAGGATATAGTTCTGGTCACACAGGGTCTGTCACTGTAAAAAAAAAAACTATATACATCTGTCAGATGCAGGGTCTGAGAGGGTGTAAAACCAGGATGCAGTTCTAGTTGTCCTAAAACAAGGAGAGTACTTCAAAATATTAAAAATGCATCAGTTTCAATGAGACTTCACTGGTGTAATTCCTTACTTGAAAATCAGAGAAACACTAAGATTCACAGTATGAAATGAAAAAAGTTTACAAGAATCAAAAGCAGGAAATCTGAATTTTCAAGAGGTGACAGCAAGCCTGCCTGATTTTGGGAAGTCTGAACAACTGGACAAAAACACAAATAGAGAAATAAGAAGTTACAGGGATAAAATCAGTTAGACAATACGAAAGGTCTCAATTTCAACAGCAAGGCTACAATCTGCTAAATGAAATAACTTCATCGAAATCATGCACTTACCTGCACAGAGCATTGATAAACTTCATGCTATTTGACTAATTTGGGGCATTTTACAAGAAAATATTGGCTTGAAATGAGAAGCATCTTCCCAGCTCTCAGACAGAAGTGAATTTCTCCAGGTTCCAGCACTGAGCCAGTGAGGTAATCCGTGCTACTGGAAAGCTGCCTATTTCAGTAACTGATCACTCACTGTGCAGTGAGAATGGAGCTGGATCTAGGCTCACCTCTTCAGAGTTAACATGACTCCAAAGGAACTACCTGCATCCCTCTCACGAAACCAGGATAGATCACTATTAACAAAATAAACGATGCACCAGCAGTACAAGTAGAATAAATAGTAGCTAAAATAAGAAAATCAGACACACTAACCTTGCTCTTAGGAGTGGTACATTCAGCTAGAAGCATCCGACAATTCTTGTGTACATTCACTGCACAATCTGCAAAGAAACATACAACCATCAACATAACTCATCCCACCTTACATCAGCCAGTAACTATTAGTTTGTACAGACCACTTGAAGTTGTTAAGAGTAAAACACTACCATGGGCCTTTGTGGTACAATGATAGTGTCCCTTCCTCTTGGCCAGAAGGCCTGGGTTTGGGTCTGATCTCCTCAACAGGCATGTCAAACCACGACTGTCGCTGAACAAACTATAACCATCCAGCACAAAACTGCATTGTTCACTCACTGCGAGCCATCACTCCCTCGAAGTAACTCAGGGGAAAGAGGGTACTGCTGCAGTAATCTCATGTTGCAGTGAAGTCTAGACGGCGAGTGCCTGAAAGCCATTGGAAAGGAGGGCTGGGGAGGCAGATGCTGAATCATCCAGCTGGATTGAGGGATAATGGGCAGTTACCTGCTGGGTTTTCTAGACCCCATCTCTAGCAGCAGAGTTGACAAGTAGTGTCAGTCCTGCCGGGCTGAGACAGGGGACAAATCTTCTCAAACCTTTATGGTTTTCATTTGAGTGACCCTTCCCTTATCTATGGCACATTTAACCAGTCATTGAGCCAATAGGATGAATTTTAAAAAGGACAGAAAATTTAAAAAATTTCACATTGCAATTTTATTGTCATTCTATTAACACATCTGCACACAGCCTTACTCTTAAAGCAAATGGCCATTCATTTTACTCGTGCAATTCCAACCTTAACTGCCAAACATGCCCAAGCAGGAGTTATAGCAGGGAAAAGATAGGAGGGAGTACTCCTTTCAAAGCAAGTGAGCAGCTTGTGCTTGATTCAGCTCCCAAATAATAATTGTTGATAAACTCTCAACAGCTGGCAATTACACATCAGACAAAAGCACCCAGAATTAAATGTTCAGTAGTGTGCATGTTGCATGATTTAAGTGAACATCTCACGTGATCGCTGAAGCTGTGGAAACATTTCTCTGGCTGGTTATTATAGTTGAGAGTGTGGAACTGGAAAAGTACAGCAGGTCAGGCAGCATCCAAGGAGCAGGAGAATTGACGTTTTGGGTATATGCCCTTCATTCCTTTTGAAGGGTTTATGCATGAAACATCGATTCTCCAGCTCCTCGACATGCTGTGTTGTTCCAGTACCACACTCTGGACTATAATCTCCAGCACCTGCAGTCCTCACATTCTCCTGGTGTTTATTAGATTTAATTATATTTGAGATTTTGGAGAAGATATATTGTTCAGGTTAAGGTTTAGGTTGTAAGTTTGCTCGCTGAGCTGGAATGTTTGTTTTTAGACGTTTCGTCACCATGCTAGGTAACATCATCAGTGAGCCTCCAGCGAAGCGTTGGTGTTCTGTCCTGCTTTCGATTTGTGTGGCTTGATCTCTTAAGGCAGGGGATATCATTTCCAGTTCTTTTTCTTAGATTGGTAAGATATGTACATACAGGCGAAAAAGGACACTATTTCAACTGGGGCAACATAATAATCATAGGATAGGCTAAACAGACACGCACAGGAATTTCTAGAGGCCTGGCATTCAAACCGAAGCTCCATTCATAAACACATTGATTTGGACCTCATTTACCAACCTGAGAAAAAGAACCAGAATTTATATTTACCCACCTTAACAGACCAAGACACATGATGTTACCTAGCATGGTGACAAAATGTCTGAAAACAAACCTTCCAGCTCAGCGAGCACAATTACAACCAAATAATTAGATGGTCAGAAATCTCACTGGCTTGACTGCTTTGTCCCGTTCAGTTCACATCTCACTTTGCTCTTAATGGGATTAATCCTTTTGATGCAGGTCATTGTTTCAAAACCTGGACTATTGGAGGGCCCTCTTGTGGCTCAGTGGTAGTGTCTTACCCTTGGACTGAGAGGCACAGATTTAAGTCCCATGTCTGAACAGGCTAGTTAGAAAGAGAAACCTAAAAACAGGTTTAAAAAATGGATGATTTGCTGGCTGACAATATGTCACTAGCTTTCAAACAGGAAAAACCCTGCAAAACCCCTAGGCTTGAACATAATGGTCAAACTGGAACTTTCCTGCATAAGGAGGCACAGCAAAGCCCCAACAGTATTGTCAAAGAGTTAAACACACTTTATAGCTCTGTCACTAAGACCAAGCAGCCTGAGGAAGGAGTGGGTGCTCAGAAAGCTTGCAATTTCAAATAAACCTGATGGACTATAACCCAGTGTAGTGCGATTTTTGACTTTGACTAAGACAACAGACAAAATTATCATTGCAACTTTTGCAATGACAACAGTCATTGCTTTAGGCCAATTGCACCAACTTGTAGATTTAAGTCCCATTTCAGCAAGTCAACTACGTCAACATCTCAGAGTACTGCACTATCAGAGTTGCCACGATTTTGGACTAAAAATTTAACCTAGGACCCAAGTCACCTGTTCAGGTAGGTATAAAAGAATTTTATTTAAAACATTCTTCAAAGAGAAGGAAACACTCCCGTGTCCTGGCCAAAACTCCTCTCAATATCAAAAGACAAATTAATCAAATGTCTAATTCTGCACCTTGCTGTGTGCAAATTAGCTTTTGGATTTGTCTAACAAATATTGACTTACCCTTCAGAACGAATTGACACATTACTTAAGGGAGGACTTTATAAACCTAATTAACTGCTTATTCAATCTTAGCAAAATAAAACAGCAAAAAAAATGCACTTGAAGCTAATAAAAAAACCACTCGACGATGACTTATTTCAATAGTTTATTGCTAAATTGAACTCCACAGGAACTTTAGCAGATCTTAGAACTGAAAGTACCAAGTGTGACCAAAACCAAAAAGACAAATCAAGCTAATATGGTAAATATTTACTTAAATTACTGGCTGCTTTCAGTTGTCGCTTCATGAAAGGATATTCCACTCTAAAATACCTCAACATCTGAGGCATAGTGGTATCGCAGAAGGCCCAAATTCAAGTCCCACCTGCTCTAGAGGTGGGTTGTAACACACCTGAACAGGTTGATTAAAAATACTTATCAGAAAAGTCTCAATTTCTAGCACAGGCTATTTGCACATGGAGGTGACTGCAGTAGGACTGAATGTCTTCCTTTTTTAAATAGGGGTGCCACGTAAACACAATGCTGAAAGGCCTGGGGCAGACTTTGACTCTCCAGCATCTGGCTCCTAGAGTGGATAAAGTGTGGATCTGGAAAAAGCACAGTAGGTCAAGCAGCAGAGGAGAAGGGGAGTCATTGTTTTAGTTTGGGACCTTTCCTCAGTCCCGACTAAAGATTCGACATGAAACTTCGACTCCCCTTCGCCTCTGATGTTGCCTGACCTGTTGTGCTTTTTCCAGCTCAACATTTTAGACAAGTTAAAAATTTATCGTAATATAACAAATGAGACTTTAACATTACACTAATGTATTGGAATTTATTACTTACTTACAGATATGAGTACTTCTAACTCTCCCCCACTACCAGAAGGGCTTGGTTAGGCTTCAGGTGTCACAAAACAGGGCAAGGGAGCCACACTGTCCTTCTACACAATATATTGTATTCATTTTACCTCAGGAGGCAACATTCCCAATATACGAGTCAGCAGACTGGGGATTCAACCTTACTCCTTGAGCTCCAATTTCAAGGCGGTGCTATAGTACAGTACCAAGAGCAGTGCTACACTGCTAAAGGTACAGTTATTGATATTTTCTATTCAACCTGCTTACAAATGTTATTACACACTAAAAGGTGGGTGATGAACACATGCCTCCTGGCTTCAAGGTTGGAGGGTCTGACCTATAGGGAGAGGCTGGATAGGCTGGGGCTTTTTCTCCTGGAGTATCAGAGACTGATGGGTGACAGTATAGAGGTTTATAAAGTCACGATGGGCATGGATGGGTGAATAGTCAATGTCTTTTTCCCAGGGTAGGGGAGTCCAAAACTAGAGGGCACGGGTTTAAGATGAAAAGGGAAAGATTTAAAAGGGACCCACTCAAGGGGCAACTTTTTCATGCAGAGGGTGGTGCATGTATGGAACAAGCTGCCAAAGGTGGAGGAAATTTACAATATTTAAAAAGACATTTGGATGGATATATGAATAGGAGGGGTTGAGGGGGGATATGGGCCAAATGGAACTAGGTCAGTTTAGAATATCTTGTCGGTGTGAATAAGTTGGACTAAAGGGTCTTTATCCGTACGATATAACTCTATGACTACCATGACACTAAAAGAGTCCTCAAATGGTACCGACTCTCAATACCCCAGCCACTAGAAATCATGGAGTATATTTAAGCCTGAGGCTGGTCTCCCAGGGAAGTAACAAGTCAGGGAGTAGAAGGGAGATTGGAGTTGAGGTAAAAGATTTTACCACGATCATACTGAATGGAAGGGCAAAATAAAGGAGACGAAATGGCCTACTCCAACTCCTATTTCTTATGCTATTATGTTCACTTGAAATGTAATAGTAAAATAAGGTGATACAAGTTTCAGATATAAATGCTTAAAACTTTACATCTTTTTAAAAAGTGGATAATTTAAATGGAAATCAAGGATTCGGCATGACTCAAGTCTGGGAATCCTAGCAGGCAATATTCTTGTGTAGGATATAGACTGAGAAATGCTACATACAGTAACAACACCCATCACAAAAGGTGTCTGACAAAAACTGCAAAAGATTTCAATTTTTTTTAAGCAATTGCAAGTCTGGGGATTTAATCATGGAACTCCCTCACCTCCATCCAAGGCCCCAAAGGATCCTTCCACATCTGGCAGAAATTTTCCTGCATCCCAAAACGCCTCACCTACTGTGTCCATTGCTCTTGATGTGGTCTCCTCTACACTGGGGAGACAGGATGCCAACTAGTGGAACATTTCAGGGAACAGAGTCATAGAGATGTACAGCATGGAAACAGACCCTTCGGTCCAACCCGTCCATGCCTGCCAGATATCCCAACCCAATCTAGTCCCACCTGCCAGCACCCAGCCCATATCCCTCCATACCCATCCTATTCATATAACTACCCAAATGCCTCTTAAATGTTGCAATTGCACTAACCTCCACCACTTCCTCTGGCAGCTCATTCCATACATGTACCACCCTCAGCGTGAAAAAGTTGCCCCTTAGGTCTCTTTTATATCTTTCCCCTCTCACCCTAAACCTATGCCCTCTAGTTCTGGACTCCCCAACCCCAGGGAAAAGACTTTGCCTATTAACCCTATACATGCCCCACAATTTTGTAAACCTCGATAAGGTCACCCCTCAGCCTCCGACACTCCAGGGAAAACAGCCCCAGCATGTTCAGCCTCTCCCTGTAGCTCAAATCTTTCAACCCTGGCAACATCCTTGTAAATCTTTTCTGAACCCTTTCAAGTTTCACAAAATCTTTCCGATAGGAAGGAGATCAGAATTGCACGCAATATCCCAGCAGTGGCCTAACCAATGTCCTGTACAGCCACAACATGACCTCCCAACTCCTGTACTTAATACTCTGACCAATAAAGGAAAGCATACCAAATGCCGCCCTCACTATCCTATCTACTTGTGACTCCAATTTCAAGGAACTATGAACCTGCACTCCAAAATCTCTTTGTTCAGCAACACTCCTTAGGACCTTACTATTCAGTGTATAAGTCCTGCTAAGATTTGCTTTCCCAAAATGCAGCACCTCGCATTTATCTAAATTAAACTCCATCTGCCACTTCTCAGCCCATTGGCCCATCTGGTCCAGATCCTGTTGTAATCGGAAGTAACCCTCTTCGCTGTCCACTACACCTCCAATTTTGGTGTCATCTGCAAACTTACTAACTGTACCTTTTATGCTCGCATCCAAATCATTTACGTAAATGACAAGAAGTAGATGACCCAGCACCGATCCTTGTGGCACTCCACTGGTCACAGGCCTCCAGTCTAAAAACAACCCTCCACCACCACCCTCTGTATTCTACCTATGAGCCAGTTCTGTATCCAAATGGCTAGTTCTCCCTGTATCCAGTGGGATCTAACCTTGCAAATCAATCTCCCATGGGGAACCTTGTTGAACGCCTTACTGAAGTCCATATAGAGATCACATCTACCGCTCTGCCCTCATCAATCTTGTTACTTCCTCAAAAAACTCAACCAAGTTTGAGAGACATGATTTCCCACACACAAAGCCATGTTGACTATCTCCAATCAGTCCTTGCCTTTCCAAATACATGTACATCCTGTCCCTCAGGATTCCCTTCAACAACTTGCCCACCACGGAGGTCAGGCTCACCGGTCTATAGTTCCCTGGCCTGCCCTTACCGCCCTTCTTAAACAGTGGCACGTTAGCCAGCCTCCAGTCTTCCGGCATCTCACCTGTGACTATCGATGATACAAATATCTCAGCAAGAGGCCCAGCAATCACTTCTCTAGCTTCCCTCAGAATTCAAGGTACACCTGATTAGGTCCTGGTAGATTTATCCACTGTTATGCGTTTCAAGGCATCCAGCACTTCCTCCTCAGTAATATGGACATTCTTCCAAGGTGTCACCATCTATTTCTCTACAGTCTATTATCTTCCATATCCTTTTCCACAGTAAATACTGATGCAAAATACTCATTTAGTATCACCCCCATTTTCTATGGCTCCACACAAAGGCTGCCTTGCTGATCTTTGAGGGGCCCTAGTCTCTCCCTAGTTACCCTTTTGTCCCTAACGCATTTGTAAAAACTCTTTGAATTCTCCTTAATTCTATTTGCTAAAACTATCTCATGTCCCCTTTTTGTCCTCCTGATTTCCCTCTTAAGTATACTCCAACTTCCTTTATACTCTAAGGATTTACTCGATCTATCCTGTCTATACCTGACATATGCTTCCTTCTTTTTCTTAACCAAACCCTCAATTTCTTTAGTCATCCAGCATTCCCTTTCACCCCAAGAGGAATATACTGCCTTTGGATTCTTGTTATCTCATTTCTGAAAACTTCCCATTTTCCAGCCGTCCCTTTACCTGCAAACATCTGCCCCCAGTCAGCTTTCGAAAGTTCTTCCCTAATACAGTCAAAATTTGCCTCTCTCCAATTTAGAACTTCAACTTTTAGATCTGGTCTATCCTTTTCCATCACTATTTTAAATCTAATAGAATTATGGTCGCTGGCCCCGAAGTGCTCTCCCACTGTCACCTCAGCCACCTGCCCTGCCTTATTTCCCAAGAGTAGGTCAAGTTCTGCACCTTCTCTAGCAGGTACATCCACATACTGAATCAGACAATTTTCTTGTACACACAAAGTGCAAATTTCCCTGCCAGTATATTAGTCCCCTTCCAAATTAGGTGCAATCTGTCCTTCTTGTACAGGTCACTTCTACCCCAAAAGAGATTCCAATGATTCAAAAATGTGGATCCTTCTCCCATACTCCAGCTCCTCAGCCATGCATTCATCTGCTCTATCCTCCTATTCCTACCCTCACTAGCTCGTAGCACCAGGGGTAATCCAGATATTACTACTATCGAGGACCTCCTTTTCAGATTTCTGCCTAACTCTCTAACCTCCCTTCAGACTCTCAACCTTTTCCCTTCCTATGTCGTTGGTTCCAATGTGGACAATGACCTCTTTCTGGCCCCTCTCCTCTGTGAGAACATTCTGCACCCTCTGAGACATCCTTGATCCCGGCACCAGGGAAGCAACACCATTCTGATGTCTCCAGGACACACACACACACCAATCATCTCCACCGCCATGTGGCCGACCACTTCCACTCCCCCTCCGACAAGGGCATGCAAGTCCTGGGCCACCTCCACTGCCAAATTCTGGCTGAGGCCTGGAGGAAGTACACTTCATCTTCTGCTTTGGGACCCTCCAACCACACAGGATCAGTGCTGATTTCACTAATTTCCTGATCTCCCCTCCCCCCACCTTATTCCAGATCCAACCATCCAACTTGGCTGCACCCTCTTCAACTGTCCTTCTATCTTCCCACCTATTCACTCCGCCCCACCCCGACCTATCATCATCACCCTTCACCTTCATCTACCTACTGCATTCCTAGTTGCCTTCCCCCTAGCCCCACAACCCTCCCATTTATCTCACAGCCCCCTTGGGCCCTTGCCCGCATTCTTGATGAGGTGCTTATGCTCGAAACATCAACTCTCCTGCTCCTCAGGAGGCTGACTGACCTGCTGTGCTTTTACAGCACCACACTATTTGAGTCTGATCACCAGCTTCACAGTCCTCACTTTCTCCTACTCAGTGATAGAGGATACTAAGGAAACAGTAAAACGATTAACCACAGTTGGGAACCTCTGGCACACACTACTGTCGAAGATGTGCACTTCAAGCAAGTAGCCAAGACTCCCTTGCTTAAAAAAACATGTCCAGTTAAACTCTCCTTACAACAAATACTGAATGAGTGGGTGATATATTCCAAACACTTTGTTTAGCCTTCCAAGTACTAGGGAGTTTGCTCTTGCATAAATGAACATTACTTGATAAAGTTCCATTCTTCAATATACCAGACAAAAAAAACTATTTAAAGCAAGAGTAACACTATCTTTTACAACAAATAGCTTTGAGACAAGTGATTACATAAATTCAACACTTGTTACCTGAATGCCACTAAGATATAACTGTTTTGTAAAATGCTGACGTATGCTCACTCATACAATGAAATACACACAGCAGTTCAATTGCAGATTTTGTTTCCTGAAACAGGGTGGCACAGTGGCTCAGCACTGCTGTCTCACAGCACTGGGTACAGGGGACTGATTCCACTCTCGGGCAACTGTGTGTGGGGTTTAAACATTCTCCCAGTGTGTGGGGTTTGCTCTGGGTGCTCTGGTTTCCTCCCTCAGTCCAAAGACATCTCATGAGGGTATTGCACAAATACTCAAGATCTTACACAAGCCTTCAGATAATGACACATTCTGTTGATTTGATTTATTGTTGTCACACGCACCGAAGTACTTGCTTTGTGAACAGTACAGGCAGATAATAGCAAACAAAGACATACAGCTGGTTAGATATAGCAAGGCATACTAGGTTACAAAGGCACAGGAGGTGCGCAAAAGCAAGGTCAACGTTAGATTTGAAATTAGAGGGGTCCATTCAGCAGTCTGATCACAACAGGGAAGCATCTCTTAGAGACAATCCCTTATCTCACCTCATACTCAGGAACTTCCTGCAGATAATTAAACATTCACAGGGACCCTCTGTGGAAATTAGAGAGCCTGTTAATGAGTAATGTCAGCTACCCGCAAAAAAAAAAGTGTTTTCTTTCCAAAAAGAATGACCCAAACCTTCCAGTCTCTCGGTCGGAGATGACTTCTGTCTAGTTCTGTTGAGTAGATGACTAGCGTTGTGCAAAATAAAGCCAGTATCATGGGTTCAGACCCCATAACTGGGTGTGGTAATACATGGTAGCTCTGCCTGCTATCCTTACCCCTGCTTGTGCAACAGTTACTCTCAAAACACACGTCAGAACTGTCACTCTAATGGAAAAAGATGCCAATAACCTTTTGCTGACAATGGCTCCATAAGCTTGCACTGGGGGAAGAGGAGTTTTTGAAAGTTGTTTTTGGATGTAGCATATTTCTGCCCAA
Source organism: Chiloscyllium punctatum (assembly GCF_047496795.1). Classification (NCBI taxonomy): domain Eukaryota; kingdom Metazoa; phylum Chordata; class Chondrichthyes; order Orectolobiformes; family Hemiscylliidae; genus Chiloscyllium; species Chiloscyllium punctatum. The sequence goes on along the minus strand of NC_092762.1, from coordinate 82,373,349 downwards.
ACCAAGCATGGAGCGCAGAAGTAACACTAGGGGCCCTGCTACAGTAACTGCCATTTAATACCAGACAATTGCTATTTCAACTGCCAAAACAATCTTACTCAAATTAAGCACAAATTAACCAGATGCTTACTGATTGCCTATTATTAACATAGCTTTCCATTTTCTGCTCCTCCCTCAGTGCCACTGTACGAAATGTGATCCTACAAGACGTTGCCCTATAGATAAATGTTATCAGACCTTCAGTAGAACACTGGACTACAGTACCATTTAAATAAAAACTGAAAGAACTGATGCTGTAAATCAGAAACAAAAACAGAAATTGCTGGAAAAGCTCAGGTTGGCAATATCCATGAAGAAAAAAAATCAGAGTTAATGTTTCAGGTCGAGTCACCCTTCCTAGTATGCTTTCCTTCATCGGACAGGGTATTGAGTACAAGCATTGGCAGGTCATGTTACCGCTGTATAAGACTTTGGTTCGGCCACACTTGGAACACTGCATACAGTTCCAGTCACCACATTACCAAAAAGGACGTGGATGCTTTGGAGAGGGTGCAGAGGAGATTCACCAGGATGTTGCCTGGTATGGAGGGTGCTAGCTATGAGGAGAGGCTAAGTAGATTAGGATTATTTTCATTGGAAAGATGGAGGTTGAGGGGGAGGAACCTAATTGAGGCCTACAAAATCATGAGGGGTGTAGACAGGGTGGATACCAATAAGCTTCCCCCCCCCCCCCCCCCAGAGTGGGGGGCTCATTACTCATGGGTTCATGAGTTCAAAGTGAGAGGGGCAAAGTTTAGGGGAGATATACGTGGAAAGTTCTTCACGTAGAGGGTGGTGGGTGTCTGGAATGTGTTGCCAGCAGAGGTGGTAGGGGCAGGAACGATAGCATCATTTAAGATGTACCTAAGCAGTTAGATGAATGGGCAGGGAGCAGAGGGACATAGATCCTCAGAAAATAGGCAGCAGGTTTAGATAGAGGATATGGATGAGTGCAGGCTTGGAGAGCCGAAGAGCCTGTTCCTGTCCTGTAAGGTTCTTTGTTCTTAAACGCTGGTTCAACCTCAGCTAGAGTGATGCATCCAGTACTGGCAACCACGCTCTAGGAAGGATATTAAAGTTTTAGGAAATACAGGAAAGATTCAGGAGATGGTTCCAGGGATGAGAAGCTTCAGTTACATAGAATCATAGAATCCCTACAGTGTGGAAACAGGCCACTTGGCCCAAGTTCAGAGCAACCCTTCGAAAAGCATCCCACCCCAAACCCATTCCCCTACCCTATATTTTACATTTCCCCTGATTAATGCACCTAACCTAGACATCCCTGAGCACAAGTGGGTAAATCAGCATGGCCAATCCACCTAACCTGCACATCTTTGGACTGTGGGAGGAAACTGGAGCACCCAGAAGAAACCAGAGCACCTGGAGGAAACCCACGCCAACACGAGGAGAACGGACAAACTCCACACAGTCACCCGAGGGTGGAATCGAACCCATGTCCCTGGCGCCGAGAGGCAGCAGTGCAAGCCACTGAGTCACTCAGAATAACTGAAGAAGCCAGAATTATTTTGCTTGGAGGAGAGGGGTTGAGAGGAGGTTTGACAGAGGTATTTAAAATCATGAACGATCTGGATAGAGTAAGCAGGAAGATAATGCTCCCACTATTGACTCAAGAACCATGCAGTCAAACTTCCAGTAATTGGCAAAAGTGACATGGTGTAACACCTTTTATCATGCAGTAAGCGATTAGGATCTGGAACGTACTGCCCAAGAGTACACTGCAAAGGTTCAACTGAGGCTTTCAAAAGTGAATTAAATCATTATCTGGAAAGGAAGAATGTGCAGGGCTGTGGGGTGACTGAAAGGGTAATGGCACCAGATGAACCACCCCCTTCAGAAAGCTGGCAAAGAAACAAACCAAATGGTCGTCTTCTATTCTGATTCCATGGCCAAAAGGAGAGGCTTAATACAGAAGAGGGGCACAGGGCAGATGGATTTTGGGAAGAGAGTCTTGACAGAAGGCAGGGCAATCAAAAGGCAAGCAGCAAAAATCAAGCAGGCAACATGGAAGCGGCATAAATATCAAAGGGTTGTACAACCAGAGAAGATTCTAAGGTTATGGAGGGATGGACCAAGGAAGGTACTGAAATCTCAGCCAGACCCGCAGGGGTGATCTGACCTCACAGTCACCTTCCATTTTAATTCCCCTTCCTCCTCCCTTTGCAACATGACCATCTTTGGCCTCCTCCATTGCCATAACAAATCAGACAGCACATTGGAGGAACAACTCCTCATATTCCATGTGGGCAGCCTACGGCCTGGAGGACTCAACATGGAGTTCTCCCATTTCAAATAACCTCCCTTCCCCTCACTCTATTCCCTTCCCAGCCCCTCTCCCCTTCCATTCTGCTCATCAAACCTTCTTTCTAGCCACCATCCGGATTCATTCCTCCAATCAAGTCGTGCCCTCTACCTACCTCCACTTCACCACCCTGACCCCACCACCCCCTTTATCTGATGCTCCCCCGACACCCACTCCCAGTTCCTGAAGAAGGGTTACATCCGAAACGTTGACTTCTCCACCGCCTGGCTCACTGTGTTCTTCCAGCTTCCTGCTTGTCTACCTTGGATTCCAGCATCTGCCGTTTTTTTGTCTCTGATCAATGCCGGTGGGGGTGAAGGTGGGGGTGGGGGTGGGGGTGGAATGTAGAGGTGTCAAGCTTTGGTCAGCCTCAGTTTCACGAAGGGTAGAACATGGAAGGCAAGCCCAGGTGTGCTTTTGAATAATCAAATCTAGTGTTAAGGGTCATGAATGACAAACTTAGGTTGCAGCAAATGACACACAAAATGAAGCAGGGGAAGAGTCAGGAGGTGATGTTACACAAGTAGAAAGGGGCAGTCCTAAATTGGTGGGGGCGTTCTTAGCTCAGCTGAAGTCGAGGGCCTGGCTGATGCACAATTGGGTTCGTTGCCACGATGGCATCAGAGACCCAAATTACTGACTATTTGAGTTGATATTTTGTAAGAAAGCCAGTATCAAAGAATCAGACTGTTGGCATGCGCCCATGGTGTTGGACTGAATCTCAGCAAGATTCAACACCTTCACAGCCTAACAGGGAACAGAAGCATGAAAAGAGAAAAACAGCAATATTTTACCTTCAAAGGAAATGTTATATCTTTAAAATAAAGCAACTTACCTCCTTCCCAAAGGGAATGACTCATGCTGAGACAGTATTTCAAGGACGGAAGATAAACAAACAAGAGGTATACAAATGACAAGCAAGATCTGACAAGAGTAACAGCACTTTAATGGCTTCAGCTGAAAGAACGATATGTACAAATAACCTCCTGCCAGACTAAGCCGCAACAGAAGTAATATGTATTCCTGAGCAAGCCTCTTTATGGTTATAAGGAATACTAAGGTGACCCCAATAACATTTCATATTTTCCTTAATAAGCATACTGCCCTGAGGTAACCACTGACATGCAAAAAAGCATTACGATCAAACTACACTAAAACAAGCAGTGTAAACAGTGTGAAGAGGCTGCGAGGGATTTAAAAGCTGTGGTAAGGATACTCAAGGCCAAAATCTGTCCCTAGTTACTAAGGTCTCAATACGTCCAGGGCTGCAATATTGAAATAAATGTGGGCCTCCTGGATGGTGTTATTTGCATTAAGAATTTGTGCAATGCACAGCAGATAAGCAGCCAACACTGCTAGGATTCTGTTAGTGTTGGCCTTAACAACATACAGGGGCTAAAGTAAATCACACAAACTGATGCACTGCAACATTCTGCCCTAGCGACCTTAATTTGCAATTCTTCCTTCATCCAGTCAAACGCATCCTGTCAGTGTCACACAGCACCACACCTATTTATTGCCTCCAATACTTTATTCCAGGATTACGCAATTTACAGCACAATCTCTGCACACAATGTTTGCATACTGACTTCTCCAGGAATCTCTGCACCCAAGATATACCAAAGCAATCACTGATTAGGGATAGTCAACACAGCTTCATGCGGGGGAAATCATGCCTCTCAAACTTGATTTGAGTTTTTTGGAGTAGTAACGAAGAGGATTGAGGAGGGCAGAGCGGTGGATGTGATCTATATGGACTTCAGTAAGGAGTTCAACAAGGTTCCCCATGGGAGACTGGTTAGCAAGGTTAGATCTCACTGAATACAGGGAGAACTTGCCATTTGGAAACAGAACTGGCTCAAAGGTAAAAGAGAGAGGGTGGTGGTGGAGGGTTGTTTTTTAGCCAGGAGGCCTGTGACCAGTGGAGTGTCACAAGGATCGGTGCTGGGTCATCTACTTCTTGTCATTTACGTAAATGATTTGGATGCGAGCATAAAAGGTACAGTTAGTAAGTTTGCAGATGACACCAAAATTGGAGGTGTAGTGGACAGCGAAGAAGGTTACCTCAGATTACAACAGGATCTGGACCAGATGGGCCAATGGACTGAGAAGTGGCAGATGGAGTTTAATTCAGATAAATGCAAGGTGCTGCATTTTGGGAAAGCAAATCTTAGCAGGACATATACACTTAATGGTAAGATCCGAGGGAGTGTTGCTGAACAAAGAGACCTTGGAGTGCAGGTTCATGGCTCCTTGAAAGTGGAGTCGCAGGTAGATAGGATATTGGAGGCGGCATTTGGCATGCTTTCCTTTATTGGTCAGAGTATGGAATACAGGAGTTGGGAGGTCATGTTGCGGCTGTACAGGACATTGGTTAGGCCACTGTTGGAATATTGTGTGCAATTCTGGTCTCCTTCCTATCGGAAAGATGTTGTGAAACTTGAAAGGGTTCAGAAAAGATTTACAAGGATGTTGCCAGGGTTGGAGGATCTGAGCTACAGGGAGAGGCTGAACAGGCTGTGCCTGTTTTCCCTGGAGTCTTGGAGGCTGAGGGGTGACCTTATAGAGGTTTACAAAATTATGAGGGGCATGGATAGGGTAAATAGACAAAGTCTTTTCCCTGGGGTCAGGGAGTCCAGAACTAGAGGGCATAGGTTTAGGGTGAGAGGGGAAAGATATAAAAGAGACCTAAGGGGCAACTTTTTCATGCAGAGGGTGGTACGTGTATGGAATGAGCTGCCAGAGGAAGTGGTGGAGGCTGGTACAATTGTAACATTTAAGAGGCATTTGGATGGGTTTGGAGGGATATGAGTCGGGTGCTGGTAGGTGGGACTAGATTGGGTTGGGATATCTGGTTGGCATAGACGGGTTAAACTAAAAGGGTCTGTTTCCATGCTGTACATCTCTATGACTCTATAGTCACAGGGGCTCCATGAGTACAATCAGACATTTTATTGGTATTTTAAGGGAGTACAATCAGTTTCCCCTCAGTCACAGCAGCCTACTCTCAACTCAACCAAGCAAGGTTGTGATCTGAGCTTTCAAGCCCCACTCACTTAGTAATAACCTGCACACCAGTTTGCAGTTCATGTTCTAATTTGTTCCTGATCTCATTATAGCTCTGACACAACATGAACAAACTTTCAGCTAAATTCCAGAGGTGCAAAGTGTTCTGTACCATTTGCAACTCCTCAGATGCTGAAACAGCCCATGTACAAATCAGCAGGACCTAGACAACATCCAGACTAGAGCTGATAAACGACCAATAACAATGATGTCACACAAGTGTGCCAAGCACTGACCATCTCAGACAAGAGAATGTAACCATAACCCCTGACATTCAGTATTATCATTGAATTCCCCACTATTAACATCAGAAGGGTCACCATTAACTCTAAGCTGAAACAGACTACCCATACAGTTTGTGTAGTTTGCGGTAAGCATAGGTCTAAGGCTAGGAATCTTCCAGCGAGAAACTAACATCCTAGTTCCCCAAAGCCTGTCCACCATCTGCCATTCAGTCAAGAGTATGATGGAATACCCTCCACTTGCCTGAATGTGCATAGTTCCAATAACATAGAAATTAGACACCATCTAGGGCATAGCAGCTCACTTATTTGACACTATATTCACCACTATCCAATAGCAGCAGTGAACAATCAACAAGACGCAACATAGAAATGCACCAAGCTAACTAATTCGCTAACTGGAGTTTGTAAAAGGAAAAACAGTTGCGGTTTTTGGAATCAATCAGCTCAGCCTAAAGTCATTTTTGCAGGAGATCACTGGGGTAGATCCTAGGTCCAATCATCATCTGCTACTTCATCAATCCTGTTCCTTTCATTCTAAGATCAGAAGTTTATTATTGATAGATGATTGTGCAGGTTCACTGTCATTCGTAACTCCTCAGAGACTGTAGCAATCTGAATCTAAATGCAGCAAAACTTAGAAAGCATTCAAACTTGGGCTGATAAATAGCAAGGAATGTTTGCACCACACAAGCGTCCATCTCCAACAAGAGAATCGAAACCCCTCAACACTCCATAGCTTTATCATTGAATCCTTGATAACAATTTGCTGTAAGTTACCACTGATCAGGAACAGAACTCGGTCAGCCATTTACATATTGTGGCAAAAGAACAGATCCAAAGTTGGGAGATCTGCAGTAAGTAAATTCGCCTTCCAAAGCCTCTCCATCATCTACAAAGGTAGAAGTCAGGAATGTGGTGGAATACGCTCAACTATTGGGTTTGCAAGTTAAGGTACTTATCACCACCTTGGTCAAAGCAGCCCACTTCACTGTCATACCATCTACCACCTTAAGCATTCAATCATTCAGTTATGAACAGTGACAGCAGTGGGTACAGTCAACAAGATGCACTGCAGCAACTTGCCAAGCCTCCTTCAATAGCACCTTCCAAATCCCTGACCTCCACCAGCTAGGAGAAGAGCAGTGATGTATGGAGCCACTGCAGCATGCAAATTTCCCTCTAAATCACATACCACCCCAACTTAAAAACGTGTCGACTGTTCCTTCACAGCTGCTGGGTTAAATGTGAGAATGTCCTCCCTAACCTCAATGGTGCACTTGCATCATTGGGCTGAAGTGGCTAAATAAATACAAGCACAAATAAATAAAGTAATGCCAGTAGCAGAAATAATATTTCCATTCATAAACAGAAGCAATCGCTAGCATACAGGAGAAAGCATAGAAAGCTAATGGCAAAGGGGAACCCCAGGGACACACTAATTAGAAAACCTACTTTCAAGGTAACAGCCTTGCAGAAGGTCGGACTGCAGGGAAATCTAACACTGGTGAAAGTGAAAACAAACCACTCAAAATATCAACACCTTTTACGAACACTGCCCATTCAGCAGAACAACAATCAATTACGTACTCATCCCCTAACGTAATAGCCCATCCTTTGGTGAAGGGATATATCTTTGCTAGAAGCAGAGAAGCCTTTGATTCAAATTGCTTTGCTTCTCAATTAACATCCAAATTATTTTTGAGCTACTTTTCATGGAACATAACTTTCGTGACTCTCAATCCCAGAGTCCGAGATCCTATCACCAGCCTCAATGAACCCCAGAGGATTTAACCAGCTTAACCAGCCTCGTTTGTCGTGCAATTTAATAGTGATTTTGAACCAATGAGATTGAGCCTTCATTCAGCAGTCTTATGGTTGTCCCTCAGACAAATTCAAGAGCAGCACTGTCAAAAAAGGCTGATTTTCTTCACTTTGCTGTGAAGAGATTTATTTTGGAGAAATTCTGTTTTGCCAGCAGTGAATGGCTACATAGACAAGATCATCCAAGTGTTGATATCAACAGTTATAACGGGGACAGTCACTGAAGGAGCTTGCTGCCTTGGTAGGACTGGAGACGTCAACAAAATTTAGCTGCAGTGGAGTCCTGTTCTCCCTGCTGGAGTTTGTTGTGCCAAGAACCAAAATTAAGTCACATGTCATTTACTTAAAGCGGTGAAGAAAATAAATAATTTTAAATCAGACTCCATCTAACATTATAACCAAAACATTACCGTGTCTGGAATAATATAAGGGCATCAAACATGATCATAATAAATATCACCTGAGTCATCTGCTATTTACATTCCAGAGTTGTTTCCCATATCTGAGAGAAAGTCTCTTCCATTGCTAAAAGGCCTAGTCTGACGTAGGAACAAGGGACTCCAAAGCAGGAGAACGCCAAACAGGATTTCAGTACGATCATGGCTGTTCTGATGATGGTCTCAACTATCTGCACAGTGCTCCTCCCCCAAGCTCGACTCGCTTGCCTCCTAACTCAGTCTTGAATAAATTCAAGGACACAGCTTCCTCTGCATTCAGGGGAAGTGATTTGTCACTGTCTTATGGGGGAGACCACTTATTCTTAAAAGTAAGTTCCCTCATTCAAATCCCCCCTGACCCCCAGCCAAAGGAAGCATCCTCCCGGTATCCACTCTATTAACGTTTCAATACAATCAACTCATGATTCCAAAACCCAATGGAAATAGGCGCAACCAGTCCAACTTTTCTGCTCAAGTCCCTCATCCCAAAAAGTGAGTCTTATCTAAACTGCTACTAACAACTATATCTTTTCTCAAACAATGGAGACTAAAACAGCTCAAACAATTCCTGGTGTGGCCTCAAAGTTTTGTGAGCTCCAATAAAACATCTTTACTTTTTATTTTCCATTCCCCTTGCAATAAGTGCTAACATTCCATTTGCCTGCCGAATTATTTACTGTACCTGAACAGTAACATTTTGCATTTCGTGCTCTGGGATCCAGGTTCCTCTGTGCTCGAGTTCTACAATCTGTCTGCAATCACTTTTTCCACTCTTCCTGCCAAAGTGTAAAAGGCCACCTTTTTCTAAACATCTGCAAAATGTTTGTCTCCTACCAATACCCCTTTTAGGACACTAAAACAGAAATGACTGGAGAAACTCAGACCGGTTGCACGTGTGGAGAGAGAAACAGAATTAATACTTCAAGTCTAGCGACTCTTCCTCAGAAGCCACTGGAATCAAAGCATTAACTGTTTCTCTCTCCACACTTGTAGCCAGATCTGTTGAGTTTCTCCAGTCATTTCTGTCTGTGTTTCAAATCTCCAGTTTCCACACTTCTCGGTTTTATTACGTCCAGTTCAGGCTCTTCATTTCCACTTGAGAATGGAATTTTCCTACCTATCCTCAGTGCCATCGTCAAATTTCGCAACAATACATTATGGATGAAGAAACTAATCACTGATATGGATTATAAATAGTTAGGACCAGCCCCCAAGAGGCAGGTGAAGAAACACTGGCTTCTCGCAATAGTGTGCATTTGGCAAGTACGTTCCAGTGAAATTTCTCATTCTTCACTTACTCAGTCACAGACTCTGCACGTCAAAGAGTCAGAGAGATGCACAGCGCAGTCCAACTCGTCCATGCCGACCAGATATCGTAACCTAATCTAGTCCCATTTGCCAGCACTTAGCCCATATTCCTCCAAACCTTTCCCATTAATATAGCTATCCAGATGCCTTTTAAATGTTGCATTTGTACCAACCTCCACCACTTCCTCTGGCAGCTCATTCCATACACGTACCACCCTGTGTGAAAAAGTTTCCCCTTAGGACCCTTTTATATCTTTCCCCTCTCACCCTAAACCTACACCCTCTAGTTCTGGACTTCCCCACCCGAGGGGGAAAGACCTTGCCTATTTCCCCCATCCATGACTCTCATGATTTTATAAACCTCTATAAGATCACCCCTCAGGTTGCGACACTCCAGGGAAAATAACCCCAGCCTATTCGGCCTCTCCCTGTAGCTCAAATCCCCCAACCCTGGCAACAGCCTTTTAAATCTTTTCTGAGTTTCACAACATCGGTTTGCACACAATATTCCAAAAGTGGCTTGTTTCCACCTCATAAGGGAGTGTTCTTCAAGAGTGAGATTCTTGGGCAAAGACTCCTTTGTCTGGATGCAGTGTGCAGGAACTGCACAGACACTCCTCAAATTGTCTGATTGGACCAGATTTTTTTTTAAATTTCCAAATTGGTCCATCCATCCATCAGGCAGTCAAACTGGTTTCCACTGCAGGCTGCTGACACACTGTACAAGTCAGTTAATCAAAACATCAGCTGAATAACATTTGCCAACTTCTACCCCATACGACCTTTTGACATGCCAAAAGCTCAATCTGCATTCTCAGCAATTGTATTAAATGAGGTCGCGCCATTAGTACTGGATATTTTGCAGGTACTCTGTTCATCCTGACGTTCCCAATATTACACCATCTGTCTGTCACCTTATTGTCCCTTATCTCCACCTCTATGCCTGCTGCATTACCAATTGTTAACTTCCAGAGCAGAGTACCAGCAGTCAGAACTGATAGCATGGCACACTCCCACTCTGCCTCTTGCCACTGAAGTGTTACACTTGTAGTTTCTGTTTTAACTTTGTCTGTGGTACCTGGAGTTTAACTCCCCCCATTGTTCAGAAGTACACACTTCTTGTACCTTCTCTTCCACCATCTATTTGTTTTCTCTTCTTCTTTGGCCATTATTTATCTTTTTGCATCACCTGACACAAGGTCACAACCCGAATCATTAACACCGTCTCTGTTGCCTCCCTCCCTCCCTGCCATACCTGCTGAGTTTTTCCGTCATTTTGTACATATGTACAGATTTCCATTACCTGCATTATTTTAGCCACCTCGCCACTTTCTAGTAAATAGTTTGAGTGTGAATTGACTAACTGCACGGTTTGTGCATTTTTACCCCACATCTTTCTTGTTCTACTTTTTCCAAATTTAACCTGCTAGCCTTCAGCTTAAAAAAATTACAGGCGCTGGAAATCTTGAAATGACAGAAAGGACAGAGCAGTGTTTAGCTCCTGTGCTGAGAATACATCTGATCCCATCACAGATATTAAACCGCGGTGTTTCCGCATTTTGTTTATATTGCAGATTTCCAAAACACACAACCTCCCTTTCTACTGAAGCACAGACGTTCCTCTTCATGGACATACAAATGTAAAAGCACAGCTGGAATTGAGGTTATTGCAAACAGTCCAGTTCACAATATTCTAACCTCAGAGTCAAAAGGCTGAAAGTTCAGGCCTCATTTTACAAAGGAAGCACAATCTCAGCAGACACTCCAGTGCAACGTCTCTACCATTTGTGTGTGCACGGCCTGTTCACTTCAGCACGCTGTAACTTTAACTGTTTTTGCCCAGCCACAGGGACATGGCACCTTGGAGACCATGACTCATGAATAGCCTGTGCAGCACCTTAGTGGAAACATTAGCACCAAGGCAACACACAGGTTTAAACCAAAAACCTGCTTTATGTTACTGCCCCTCCTTCAACAATGCTTGCTTCATGTTAAACACCTCTTGGAACACTGGACAGCAAGACCACAGAATGTACTCTGGGGAACGTCAATGCTAATCATTAAGGATAGTTCATTAGCACCACGAATGCATGAACGCAGAGGACAAATCTGGCAGAATGGGCCTGCACCAAGAGGGGAGCAATCAACAAGGGGAGACCTATGGGAACTTGCCCTCACTAGGGTCATAGGTTTAAGGTAAATGGGGGAAAGCTTGGAGGAGATGTGAGAGGTAGTCTTTTGTTGGTTTTTTTTAACAGAGGTCAATAAGTGCCTGGAATGCACTGCCTGAGAAGGTGACAGAAGCAGATAGAATAGCAACATTTAAGAGGCATCTTGACAGATACATGAGTAAGCAGGGAATAAAGGGATATGGACCACAGAGGCTAAAGGGTTTTAGTTTAGAAAGAAAACGTGTGCCGGTGCAAGCTTGGTGGGTCATAGGGCCTGTTCCTGTGCTGTTTGTTCTTTTGGTTTGAATAGACACAAATAATTCTGTAGCACTTACTGAAGAGGAGCAATAGGTCCTCCTAATGTCTTGGCCAACTATTTACCTAAAAGAAAGTGAGGACTGCAGATGCTGGAGATCAGAGCTTAAAAATGTGTTGCTGGAAAAGCGCAGCAGGTCAGGCAGCATCAAAGCAACAGGAGAATCGACGTTTCGGGCATAAGCCCTCCTTCAGGACTATTCACCCTCAACCATCAACAGATCAACTAGTCAACTCATTTCGAAATAATAATATTTACAGTCTCACATACAAGTAATTTGTGATAATGTATAGTGAGAACCATTAGCCTTGGGAGGAAAGATATCTTTAGCTCCCCCAAAGTGCTCCAACTATTAGAGAACCTCTCTTGCCTCTCATCTACATCTATGGTAACTCAATCAACCAACTCCAATATTGTTGTATCACGTAGCTACAAGATTCATAGGGGACTTGACAGGGTAGAGATGCTCCCCATTATGGGAGAGATTAGAACCAGAGATAATAATCTCAGTATCAAGAAAGACCTATTTAAGACAGAGAAAACATCTTTTCTCAGAGAGCAATGAATCTGTGAAATTCATTACTACAGAAGGCTGTCAAGTATATTCAAGGCTAAGATAAACAGATTTAAAAATCAGCAACTGAGGGGTATAGAGAAAAGTGAATACGAGAACTGCAGATGCTGGTGATCAGAGCCAAAAAGTATAGTGCCTGAAAAGCTCAGCTGGTCAGACAACATCCAAGGAGCAGGAGAGTAGATGTTTCGGACAAAAACCCTTCATCAAAAAGACAGGAAAGTGAAGTTGAAGGTTATCAGATAAGGCATGATCTAAATGCATGGCAGTGTAGACTTAATGGGCCAAATGGTTTACAATTTGTTCTACATTTATGGTCTTAGCAGCATGGTGCCTGGAGAAGCAGCTGCCTCTCAGTCTATGTCAGCTTCCCAATCTCATCACTAGTTTTAGGATGCTACCTGACCTCCTGCACTTTCCCAGCAACACATTTTTCAGCTGTTTTTATACTGCACCAAGATCCTTCTGCTCATTGCCCTTCTAACAGAAAATTCCCTGCCCTCTATAACCCCAAAAGGTAAATGATAACAGACAGCTGGGAAGAACTACTCTATGATGCTTCATGTAACTATTCAGTATGGACCAACTAGGCAGGAATGCTGTTGCTATTTGACCATGAAAGTATCACATTCAAGTCTCACCTCAAATCTCCCAACTTCAACCCACATATAGACAAAGCATATCATGCTCACAGATAAAAATCTCACAACACCAGGTTATAGTCCAACAGGTTTAATTGGAAGCACACTAGCTTTCGGAGCGACGCACTATCACCTGATGAAGGAGCGTCGCTCCGAAAGCTAATGTGCTTCCAATTAAACCTGTTGGACTACAACCTGGCGTTGAGAGATTTTTAACTTTGTACACCCCAGTCCAACACCAGCATCTCCAAATCATGCTCACACACCTAATCTAGGAGTAACAAGTGTACATTAAACAACTCACTTTCATATAGTGCCTTTAACATGGAATATTCGGAGCATTTCAGGCAACAGTGAAACATGATCCTAAGTATATGGTAAACACCAACAATGCCTTCAAATCATTGTAGGGTATAACTGCAAAAAGATCAATAAATTTGGAGAAGGCAGGAAAAGAGCAAATTGCAGCAGATGCAAGTCTATCCAGAACTGAAAATTCTTGCAATGCATTTGTCTGACATGTACTAACATTGCTGCTTTTTGGCACAGAAACATGATAGAAACATCAGCTCGGGATCAGTAGGTAGTGCTCCTACCTGCACCAAGGTTATAGGTTCAACTCTCACTTTGGAGATGTCAGCACAAAATTCTGGGCTGGCACTCCCAAGACACTAAACTGAGCAATACTGCTCTCTCAGAAATGTTAGCTTTCAGGTGAGGTTAATTTCTCAACATAAAATCCCATGGTACTGAAGAGCTCACCCCAGTGCCCTTGCTAACATTTAACCTTCAACCAACACCATGAACACAGATTATCCAGTCATTATCTATCACCTTGCTTAAATAAAACAAAGAACTGCAGATGCTGAGTGAAGAGAGGCACTGAAGTAAGGTCACTAGACTTAACAAGTTAACAGTTTCCTCTGCACAGATGCTGCCAGATCTGATGAGTTTCTCCAGAAACTTCCGCTTTCATCATGACCTTGCTGTTTGTCAGAGGTTGCTTTGCACAAATTGGATGTTGTTACAACAATGAATACACTTCAGGAGGTACCAACTTGCTGTTAAATACTTCAAAAGAAAATTGCTTGTATTGATATACAGCTTCCATAACTTACTAAGCTATTTCAGTTAAGAGTCAACCACGTTGCTGTGTAGGTCACTGCATAAAAATGGCACAGATCCTTCCCTAAAGGACATTAGTGAACCAGGTGGAGCTTTGAGTGTCTTCTTCTGAAACTAGCTTTGAATGCTATATTTTATTCACTGAATGCCATGGTGGGATTTGAACCCATGTTCCCAGCACAGCTCCCCATCACCTTTAAAAAGCATGAGTGAGCAATAAATATTGCCTAGCCAGTGACTACTCATTCTCCCAATAGATTTTTAGAGATTAGCCTAAATCTCCAAAATATTAATCTGACTGTGGTGCCGTGTTGATATCAGCCTCTGCAACATGATAAACAGAGAAACTAATCTGCACACTGCACATGCCAATAAACAGCAAGGTAATAAATCAGTAGATAATATGCTTGTGAAGGTGCTCAAGAGCCAAATATGAGTCAAGGACACTTGACAGGAAGGGGTGAAGAGGTAGTATGGCTAGAGAAAGGGTTTGCAAATAAAATAGGGGGCCAGGGAGAAGGCAGCATGATAGGGTTTAGGGTTTGGGGTGGGGTGGGGGGAAAGATAGGATTCAGAGAGGACACAGGACAAGGTGGGGTCCAGAGGGGACAAGGTGGGGTCCAGAGGGCAAGGTGGGTCCGGGGGGAGGAGGGGTGAGGTGGGTCCGGGGGGGAGGGGGGGGGGAGAAGAAAGGGGGAGGGGGAGGTGGGTGCGGGGGAGGTGGGTCTGGGGGTGGGGGTGGGGTGGGGGGGGGGGGGGGGGGTTGGGGGGGGGTGGGGGGGTGGGGGGGGGGGGGGGGGGGGGGGGGAGGTGGGTCCAGGGGGGGGGATGTAGGAGGGCAGGTGGGTCCGGGGGGGGGGGGGAGTGAGGGGGGGGGGAGGGTGGGGGGGTGGGTCCGGGGGGGGGGGGGGGGGGGGGAGGTGGGGGGGGGGGGGGGGGGGGGGGAGGTGGGGCTGGGGTGGGGTGGGGGGGGGGGGAGGGGGTCGGGGGGGGGGGGGGGGGAGGGGGGGGGGGGGAGGGGAGGGGGGGGGGGGTGGGGGTCGGGGGGGGGGGGGTGGGTCGGGGGGGGAGGGGGGGGGGGGGGGGGGGGGGCGGGGGGGGGGGGGAGGGGGAGGTGGTGCAAGGTGGGTCCAGGGGGAGGAAGAAGGTAGGGCAGGATGGGTTTCAGAGGGGCAGTAGGATGAGGTGGATGGGGATAGCACAAGGTGACAGAGCTTACACAGAGGAGTTACTGGGGATTGAGAGGGACTGGGGAGACCACAGGGTGTTTGGTTGGGATGGGGTGGAGTATCTTGGGCCCAGGGGGTTAGTGACAAGGCTGCTCCCGGCCCATACTGAAAGACACCCCCCCCCCTCCTAACGGTGAAGGGGGACACTGCAAACACAGTGACACCCCACCGCCCTCTAGGCGGAACCAAGTGCCGGGGTCCCCTCTCGGGGAGACGGGGACCGGGGCCTAGACCCCTGGGGACACTCCCCGCTGCCGGTACTCTGCCCCCCGGCCACTACGCCCGGTTTGGTTGCCCTTACCTGTCGGGGGCGGCTACAGCGGCTATCGGGGTGGTGTCGGTACCAGGTCCGGGGTCTCTGTGCCCGGTGTCCGGGATCTAGCCGCGCGCTCTCTCACCCTCACCGTCCCCGTCTCCGTCTCCCCCAGGAACCACCCGCAAGGGATTCTGGGAGCCGCCGCCTATTTGCATAAAATCTGCATATCACAACATACCATCGCTTAAAGGGGCAGTCCACCCGGAAGTGTTGCGGGGAATTTAAAGGGACACACACTACTACCCCACCCCTCCCCACAAACACATACACACACACAACTCACAAACATAAACACAAACACCCACAGACTTGGGGAATTGATGGCCTAATGGAGTTATCAATAATCTATTAATCCAGAGGTTTAGGTACTGTTCTGGAGACCCCAGTTTCAAACTCCCCAATAAAAGCCTGAAATTAAGAGTCTAATGGTGACCATGAAACCTTTGCTGATTGTCACATCTGGGTCAATAATGCCGTTTAGGTCCTTACCCAGTCTGGCCTATATGTGACTCCAGACCCACAACAACATGGTTGCCTCAAATACTGGTCTGGCCTGCAATGTTCACATTTCATGAACAAATGAAGAAAACCCAGAAACACACATACACACACATGTATTTGGCATGTATTTCTGGGGATAGAATTGATCTTGGGCATTGAGGTTGCTGATACTACTATCTCAAGTTCCTTTTCCATACTTTCCCTTGCCAACAGGTGTTCTCAAGGAATTGTTTCTCTTTGAACAGGAGCTTGCTTCAAGTCAGTTTTCTGCCGAAGGTCTCCCATGGTTAACTTTATATGTTCACACACTCGCACATGCACAGAAGGGGAGAAGGTCATCATGTGTTCCATCAATCCTATGCAATCTGATCTACACCAGCTATTTGACCAATTGAACCATTTGGAATAAAACAATAAAGGGGATGCTAGAGATCTGAAACAAACAAAAACAGAAAGTGCGGAAGAAACTCAATTGGTCTGGCAGCATCTTTGAAGAGAGAATCACCGTTGCCAGTGACCCTTCAGAATGCTGTTCCTTTCTCCACAGATGCTGCAAGATCCACTGAGTTTCTCTAGTAATTTCTGTTTTGGTTTGAATCAACTGGACCCCAAGAAGAGCAGTAAAACCGGTGAATGAGACATACTGATCTGACTTGTCTTGCACTATTCAAAACTGAAGTCCCAGTACATTCATTTCAATGTATTATTGGTTTTTCTCTCTGAGAAGTCTGAATTGCTGTGACAACGTATACATATGTTGTAGCCTGGAGCTATGGTAGAGCCTCCAATTTATTAATCCATCTGAATTTAAGATCTTGTTAGAGTTTAGGCTGGGCCATTAGGTACATTTAAAGCTGAGACAGACAGATTTCTTAATCATTAAGGGAATCAAGGGATATGGGGAAAAGACAGGAAAATGAGATGGAGAATTATTAGATCAGCCATGATGTCATTGAATGGCTGAGTAGACTCAATGGGCTGAATGGCCTACTTCTGTTCCTATGTCTTATGGTCTCTGTCTCTGAGCCATTAGATTCGAGGCTCACTTCAGGATTCAGTGGCCAATGAAACATGGCCAATTAGGTCGTATGTCAACTTGTAAACCTTTCTGACGCAATGCAAGTGATAGGTAGTAAGACTGAGAGAGTTAATAAATTGGAGCCTCTACCACAGTTCCAGGCTACAACATGCATGCGTTGCCACAGCAACTTCCCAGAGGGAAGAAACAGGACTTTGAAATGAATGTACTGGGACCTCAATTTTGAAGTGTGCAAGACAAGTTGGACCAGCTTGTCTCTTCTACAAGTTTGACTGGTTTCTCCTTCCAGGTTCTCTGCTTGGCCCAGTAGGCTGAACAGCTGATGTGAATCAGATCAGACAGAAGTTAATCCCTGTTCCCTGTGATTGGGGTGAACTCAAGATCTGTGGTTCAGCAGCATCCGAGGAGTGGGAGAATCCATGTTTTGGGCAAGAGTCCTTCATCAGGAATAGGCTATTACAGCACCACACTCTTGACTCTAATCTCTAGCATCTGTGGTCCTCATTTTCTCCTGAATTCAAGATCTTACTGTGATGGAGATTACAGAACTGTGTGTCAAATATGTCCTGAGGCAGAGAACTTGAAGAATAAGGATAAAAACACACAAAGGTGGGACAAAAATAGAAATTGCTGGGAAAGCCAGCAGATCCGGTAGCATTTGTGAAGAGAGAAACGTAAAGTAACAAAAGTTCACTGAAAAAAGATCTCTGATCTGAAATGTTAATTCTGCTTTCTCTTCACAGATGCTGCCAGACCTGCTGTGCTCTCCAGCAATTTCTGTTTCAGATTTCCAGCATCCACACTTCTTTTTTTTACATGAAGTGGGAGATGGTGGCACACTGGTCATTCTATTGGACTAGTGATCCAAAGGCTAGGCTAATGTTCTGGTGACAGGGGTTCAAATCTGACCATTTCAGTAATTCAATTTATAACATCTGGAATTGAAAATTTGTCGTAGCAATAACCCAGTTCCTCTTAGATGCCAACTGAAACAACCTACAAATACTGCCTCTAAAGAATGAATTACCGATAGAGGCCATTTGACCCCTCAAGTCTGCACTGAGCCTCAAATGGGCATCCTGCCCAGACCCACCCCATTCTCGTAACTCCGCATTTCCAGTGGCCAATCCACTTAACCTGCATATCTTTGGACTGTAGGAGGAAACCAGAGCAAACACAGGGAAGAATGTGCAAACTCCATACGGACAGTCACCAGAGGCTGGAATTGAACCTGGGTCCCTGGTGCTGTGAAGCAGCAGTGCTAATGATGTGCCACTTATGTCTATGAAAGAATAAGGAACACGCCCTCCCCATTTGCACATACATTTGTGCAGCACCTTTTATGATCACAGAACAGTCCAAAGGGTTTCATAGCTACTTTTAAAATGTAATCACTGCTGATAGCATAGTAATTTAAAAAAAGACCCTAGCTGCACCTTCCCTTACTAACAAAGAGGTTTGACAACTTTTCCTAAACATGCTTTCCAGATATACTACCTTTCCCCAGATATATTTACAGATTTGTTCTGATTTATTATTTTTATGTGACTGTTGATAGTTTCTGTTGCATCTCCTGCCAAGCATGCTCCAACCAATCAGCACTCTTCTGGTTCTGTATAAGTTGTTGTTCACTTTCTAAGTTAGGTATTCTTGTATTCAAATCCTGATGAGTGCAAGATGAAACACTTCAATAACGGGTCTCTCTTTTAGCAGTAAATTACATTTCCTGAGTCTAGTTCAACTGTTCCAGAATTTTGAATCTTCGCTGTTTAAATTTAAAAATAAGTCTGTATGTTTAGTTTCTCAGACCTTTGATCCTGATTTGTGTTAAGGCAACTGTCTTGTGAAGCCTTACTCAAATTATTCTCATGTGAGTTGAGGGAGTGAGCACTGGCTGACGGTTCTGTTGTGAGGATCCTCATTCACTTCCTTCTAATGACCACTTATTTAAACTTTGCACTGGGGTCACCTGAGTGTCATTTTGCGCTCGCCTTCTTCTCCAGCTCAATGGATTGGTGACCATGTGTAACACTGCAAATTGCCACCCTACCTCTGGTCCCTCAGAGCAGATTGCTGATGATGTCCAAGATCAGTGGATCTCTCTGATCAGTATGACTCGGTACCATCCTGTGTTCTACATTCATTGACAGGGGTGGGGCGGTGGGGTGGGGAGGGGGGAGGGAGCAGAAGAGGCAGCTAAAACAGAAGGTACTTTTTAATTAATTGTCAAGACCGAGGCTTCAAAGGAGATTTATCAGAATGTGTTGTGTGCAGTGTGTGCCACAATGGGATTGTTCTCCAGAGAGCAGAGAGGGTCAAGGGGAGATGTGATGAAAATGTTCAAAGTCAAACAGGATTTTGATAGACTGAACGAGGAGAAATTGTTTTTGGTGGCAAGAGAGCCGGTAGGGGAAGACTCTAGTTTAAGATAATGAGTAAAAGAGCCAGAGAGCAGACAAGTTCTTATTGTAGTGAATTCCTGTGAACTGGAATGTTCTGCTGCAGAATCAAAGGCAAGTTTTAGCAGGAGGAACAGTTGTAGGACTACTGAAAAAGGGACAGAGAGAACAAAACAAAGAGATAGTGTAGACATGATGGGAGAGGGCTTGTGGTGCAGTGATACTGTCCCTACCTCTGATTCAGGAGGCACAGCTTCAAGTCCCACCTGCTCCAAAAGCAAGTAATAAGAGGTTGATTCGAAAATATCCAAACAGTGGATAGAGTGAGAGTCCTCAAATTCCCAGTGACTTGTTGAGGAATGTTGGGTCATAAACAGTTCTGCTTCAAAATCTTGATCGGATTTGAACTCTTGCATCCGGTGCATGAGATCCCAGTCTTTTGGATTGTTAGTCTAGTTATATCAGCCTTGATGGGCCAGATGGCTTCCTTCAGCACTCTATCATTCTAATGCTAATTCAACGTGGTAGTGGGTGCGAGAATAGATCCTCAGAAATTTACCCCAGGTAATATCTTATCTTACATCTTTTGGAATGGAAGTATGTCACATCAAATAAAATGTAAAGATAAAGTGGCCATTGTCCCAGAGGACCATAGGGTTGCTCTCCGAATAGAGAGAGATGACTGGTGGTGGTTTATTCTTCTGGGTCACCTATGATAGGGTTAGGGTAAGTCTAAGTCTAACAGCTCGGGTGAGGGGAGAGGTTGAGAAGGAGAGTCCTTCATGGGCACTGAGCCGGTGCGGGAATTGAACCCAAGTTTTTGGTGTCACTCTGCTTCGAAATCCAGCCATCCGGCTTCACATCGAATAGTTTATAACTTTATCCTTAAATTGTTCCCAATCAAACCTAGATCTGATCGAGGATTGGCTGACTGGCAGAAGGCACAGAGTGGGATAAAGGGATCTTTTTCAGGGTGACAGCTGGTAACTAGCAGAGTTCCACAGGGGGTCAGTGTTGAGACCACAACTATTCATTTACACCATATATTAATGATCTGGACAAAGGAACTGAGAGCATTGTTGCTAAATTTGCAGATGACACAAAGATCGGTGGCAGACAGGTAGTGTTGAGGAAGAGGGGAGGCTGGAGAAGGACTTGGACAGGCTAGGAGAGTGGGTAAAGAAGCGGCAGATGGAAAGTGGGAGACTGTGAGGTAGGAGAAATAGAGGCATAAACTACTTTTTAAATGGAGAAAGGCTTCAGAAATCTAAACAGCAAAGTAACTTGGGAATCCTAGTTTAGGATTCTCTTAAGGTTAATATGGCAGGTTCAGTTAGCAGTTAAGAAGGCAAATATAATATTAGCATTAATTCCAAGAAGGCAGAGCTGTACTGCTGAGGCTGTATAATGCGCCCATTAGACTGCATTTAGAATATTGTGAGTAGTTTTGTCCCCTACATCTAAGGAAGGATGTGTTGGCTTTTGAGGGGTTCCAGAGGAGTTTACCAGTACAATCACAGGGATGAAGGGCTTGTCATGTGAGGAGCATTTGAGGGCTCTTCATCTGTATTCAACAGAGTTTAGAAGGATGAAGGGGCATCTAATTGAAACTTACAGAATGCTGACTGGGCTGTACAGAGTGGAGAAGGTGTTTCTTCTAGTAGGAGAGACTAGGACCCAGGGCACAGCCTCAGGGTGAAGGGATGATCCTTAAGAACCGAGATGAGGAGGCATTTCTTCAGCCAGAGAATGGTGAATCTGTGGAACTCATTGCCACAGGAGGTTAAGACATTGAGTGTATTTAAGACAGAGATAGATAGGTTCTTGATTAGTAAGGTGATCAAGGGTTACAGGAAGAAGGCAGGAGAATGGGTTTGAGAATCATATCAGCCATGATTGAATGTCAGAGAAGACTCAGTGGGCTGAATGACCTCATTCTGTTCCTATATCTTATGGTCTAATATTATAGGTTATGGTCTAAACCTTCTGACATAGAATATGACTCTTCATTACTCCTGCATATTCTGAAGACAGGGTTATAGGTTATATCGAAAAAAATTCAGAGTTTTGGAATAATAATCTGGAGGCATAAATTCAAATCCTACAATGACAGCGAAGTAATGTAAACTCAGTGTACTTAAAATTAAAATTAAAATTAATTTCCAGTTAATTAAACAAACCTGGAATATAAAACGAGTGTCAGTAATAGGGACCACAAAAAAAGTCTCAAAAAGTCGTCTGTTTCACTTAAGTTCTTGACGGAGGGAAATCTGCTGTCGTTACTCGGTCTGGCCAACTCCAGACCCAGGCACTTAGCTGCCCCCTGAGGTGGCGAAGGAAGCCACTCAGTTGCTTTTAAAAAGGCAGCTCACCACCAGCTTCTCAAGGGCAAGTCAGGTTGGTAGTAGATGCAGGCCTTGTCAGCACGGCACACACCCCATGGACAAATAAATCAAATACCTGTATTGGTTTGAGAAATGGTTTAAATGGACCATCTGGATCTTTCTCTCGCTGTGGTTTGTTCACATGTGTTCTGATAAGGTGTTGAAACCAAAGAGCAGGGATGGGCAGCATTCCGAAAGGATTACCACACCTCATTCCTAATTCTCTTAATGATCCAAACTGAGTCATTCAGTACATTGACGACCAGAATCTGGACCAGCGATGCCAGACGTTCCAAACTTCATGGCAACAACCATTCCTCCACATGCTTCCCTCCCAAATCCAGGCTTACCATCTCCCACATCCTACATTTATACCTCATGATCTCTCTCCCTGACAGCCACGTGGACAACCCTGTTCAAAGTCACAAATGATGGTCCCTCTGTCCCCATCCTCCTTTGACCCCTTCACAATGTCTGACCCTGACTATGTCACTATCCTGTCAGTCTAGTGGCATTGCCCTTGCTATCGACTTTCCTCTATGATAAATGTGGGCAACACTGAAAAGGCCAACATCCCTAACTGCCCTTGAACCAAGTGGTTTACTAGAGGAACACAATAGCTGAAGATCCAAAACATTAGTGTTCAAGGCACAGGTAAAGATGTAAGACAGAGCAAAAGCTCCAGAAACATGAAGGAAGAAAACTCAGTATCTTTTAAATTCATAAATGGGTTGTGGGTGCCTCTGGCTGGGCCAGCATTTATTGCCCAGCCATAATTACCCTTAATTTGTTTGGCTTGCTTGGGCAGTTAGATTCCCTACGGTGTGGAAACAGGCAATTTGTCCCAACAGGTCCACACCGACCCTCCGAAAGGTAACCCACCCAGATCCATTTCCCGACATTTACCCCTGACTAACAACACTATGGATAATTTAGCATAGCCAATTCACCTAACCTGCACATCTTTGGACTATGGGAGGAAACTGGAGCACTTGTAGGAAACCCACGCAGACGCGGGGAGAATGGCAAACTCTACACTGACTGTTGCCAGAGGGCAGAATCAAACCCGGGTCCCTGGTGCTACAAGGTAGCAGTGTTAACCACTAAGCCACCGTGCAGGTAAGAGTCTGCTACATCGCTGTTGGTCTGGAGTCACATGTAGGCTTCAGCAGGTAAGGATGGCAACTTTCTTTCTCTTAAGAAGGTCAGTGGACCAGACGGGTAGCTAATAACAGTTACTGTTCAGCTATGGTTTCAATCCAGATTGTATTGGATTCAAATTTCACCAGCTGGGATTTGAAACTATGACCCAGAGTTTTAGACTGGAGTGCTGGATAATTAATTCAACAAAATTACCAATACACCAACACCTCCCTCTCATTGGACTCAATGGAAATTCGCTTGAGACGTGGTTGTGTTGTGGAATAAGCTCTGGGTTGATTGGCAGCTGGATTTAGAGTAAAATTCTATTTTGTCCTTTAGTTGCACTGAGAAGGTTAGATTTCTAACAGTGTGGAAACAGGCCCTTTGGCCCAACAAGTCCACACCGACCCTCTGAAGAGTAACCCACCCAGACCCATTTCCCTCTGACGAATGCACCTAACACTATGGGCAATTTAACGTGGCCAATTCACCTGGCCAGCACATCTTTGGGCTGTGGGAGGAAACCCATACAGACACAGGGAGAATGTGCATACTCCATACAGACAGTTGCCTGAGGCTGGAATTGAACCTGGAACCCTGGTGCTGTGAGGCAGCAGTGCTAACCACTGAGCCACTGTGCCACCCAAGCTGGCGGGGGCCTTCTTTTTGAACAACCGCTCCAACGGCTAGAATACCACAGAGTGCAGTTCTTTTGTTTATTTGTTCATGGTATGTGGAAGTCACTATTTAGGCCAACATTTATTGCCCATCATAATTGTCATCGAGAAGCTGCCTGACTGTCCTTAGAGTGTAGGTACCCCGATAGGGAGTCAGGATCTTGACCCAAGACATGGCAGGCTGAATGGCCTCCTGCTGTACTGTAACAATGCCATGATTCAGTAACAGTGATCATCTAGTGCTCCAACGCCCTTTAAGGAAGGGAATCTGCCATCCTTATCCTGTCTGGCCTGTGTGTGACTCCATATCCACAGCGATACAGTTCAGGGAACATGTACACGTAAGTGTACATGAGAACATGTACGTGAACATGTACATGTATGTGTACATGAGAACATGTATGTGAACACGAGAAGACCACCTCCGTTTCCCTCCAAACGACTCACCATCCTCTGAAATGGTGGAGCAAACCAATCAGTTTGGGATGGGGGGGATGTGGGGGTTGGGGGGATGGGGGGATGGGGGGGATGGGGGGGTTGGGGGAGATAGGCACTAGCTTTGCCAGAGCTGCCCACTTCCTGTGAATGGATTAAGTCGGTGAAGATCTGGATGATTTTGTTTCATGGAAAAGTGCTGGAGGAGATCAACAGATAGAGCAAGAACTTGCATTTCAGTAGCGTCTGTCTCGGCCTCAGGACATTCCCCAAGTGTTTTATAATGAAGTACTCTTGAAGTGCTGTTACCGCTACAACGTCAGAAACACCCAGCAACCAACTTGTACACAGTAAGATCCCACAGACAGCGATGTGACAGTGACCAGATTGTGTTTTAGTGGGGTCAGTTGAAGGCTAAGTATCACACAGAACTCCAGAAAGAACCTCCACCCCTCTCGCTCCCCTAGCCCCCTGTTCTTCTTCAAAACAGTGGCTGTGAGAGCTTATGCAGCCACTCAAGAGCTCAGATTTATTCCTGGAGAAATGAAGGGTGAAGACTCTAAGAACAAGCATGTAGATTTAATTGTCAGCGGCATTCACGGTTAATGATTTTAATACTGGCCTTAACAACATGAAAACTAGAAAGCTGAAAAAGTGGCAGGAAACCTCTGCCAGACCTCGCAGCCAGATCCGAAAAACCATTAGGAGAGAGAAAAAAATAATAAACTATCAGAACAACGTTGGAGGGAAGGAGAGTGAAGTGGGGCCTGAGTAGGTTTTGGATAAAGGTTTCCAGCTGCAGTCTGTTTTCAGTGATCCTAGCTTTAGTAACATTGCCCTGCAGAGGGAGATACAATCTGTGTTAGCATGATGCTTCTGCTGTCAAAGCCTGAAACTACCCTCGATCTCCCGCAGCTAAGTTTCCACAATTACCATTGTTTTTTTAAATGTCTGCTGCAGCCAATTTGCTCCACTGGTGAGGGGGGGGAACAGAGAAGGGACAGGGAAGTGGGAGGGATAGGGGGGAGGCAGAGGGTGCTGCCTGATCAGATACAATGCAGTAAGTATTAAGAGGGGCAGGTCACTCATGTACACTCCTACAGAAGCCCTTGTGCCTGACAAACAAGAAGTATTGTCTGAGAACCTGTGCCTGGCTAACCTTATAGTCAGATAGAAGTTTTGTAAATTGTGGGAGGATTTAATATAAAAACAAAACTTGTATTTACAGAGAGCTTTAAACACACCATAGCGAGGCAAAACCAGACACAGAGCAGTGATGGGAGGACAGGTCTGCAAAGTGACTGATGGGAGAAGCCCATACTCATTCAGAGTACAAAGTTAAAAATCACACAACACCGGGTTATAATCCAACAGGTTTAATTGGAAGCACACTAGCTTTCGGATCGACGCTCCTTCATTGACTATCACATGATGAAGGAGCGTCGTTCCGAAAGCTAGTGTGCTTCCAATTAAACCTGTTGGATTATAACCTGGTGTTGTGTGATTTTTAACTTTGTACACCCCAGTCCAACACCGGCATCTCCAAATCATTCAGAGTAGGTAGCTATTTGTTTCATCAGGCCCAGCCTCTGTAAATCTCTCCTTTTTTCAATTCCCTTTTGAAAGTTGTCATGAAATCTGCTTCCTTTGGTTCAGCCAGCACATTCCAGACCAGAACAACTCCCTGTCCCCTCCAGTTATTGATCCTCCTAGATGTACAGACACAAAGCTGGATTCTGAGGTGTGAAAGGTGGCGAGACAGAGGGAAGATTAAAAGCTGATCAAATCAAATTACTATTAGACATAAAGAGAGATTGACACAGAGAGTGTGGAAGAGAAAGTGAGATGGTGAAGTAGACACGACAGTGGTTAAGAGAGAGAAAGAGATAGAGAAATCTGCATGAATCTATGTAAGACTCTGTTAACTCATTTGTTTAGATTAGAATCAATCTAAACATTATGGCACAGACAGCACCACACAGGGGGGCAACACCTTCAACACATTATCTGCGCTGACACCAAATGTTAAAGTTAACCTGAGAATGTAACTTTTTAAAAAGGTTTTGTGATTTACATATGAAAGAAGTGAAACTAACATGGTCATTCTAACAGATGAGAGACTTAATAAACAATCAAGGTATTTTTCAATGTATTATTTCAGTTACATCACACTGTAAACTTTTGCTTTAACTTCTGTGTCTTACACAACCACCTGATGAAGGAGCAGGTGATTCCAAAAACTAGTGCTTCCAATTAAACCTGTTGGACTATAACCTGGTGTGTGATTTTTAACTTTGTACACCTGAGCCCAACACTGGCCTCTCCAAAGAAAGAGATAGAGTTAGAGATAGACAAGAGTTAGAGAAAGGCACACATACACACACGCACCCAATACACACATACACACATGCACCCAATACACACATACACAGGCATGCACATTAAAAATCCACTCATTAGCTCAGACAAACGAACCCTTGAATCTGGACAATTTAAAGCAGCCCTGAGAGGACAGGCTGGATTTGAATGTTTAATGTTGTTGAAACGTCAGCAGGTTCATTGGAGGGACGGGAACCCATATATCAGAGGCAATTGTTTTTAACAGCATGTCATCCACTAATGGAGATGTAAATGTTTTGCACAAGATTGTGTCTGCTCAGTGATGGATGACGCATCTGGAGTTTGTCTCTCACCCATTTTCTACTGAAAATTTGAGATGTGAGTAAACCATTCTGGGGAAAATGGGAACAGTAAATGGCTGGAGGAAAAGGTTACTTGATAGCAGGAATTTGGTTTCTAGCTGTAGTGCTCTCATTGTCGACTTGGAGGTTCAGTCCCCTTCCTGAGGCCCTTGCACTGACTCTAGGATAGCACTCCAGTACAATACTGTGGGAGTGCTGCACAACCAGAGTCATAGTAGTCATAGAGATGTACAGCATGGAAACAGACCCTTTGGTCCAACCTCTCCATGCCGATCAGATATCCCAACCTAATCGAGTCCCACCTGCCAGCACCCGGCCCATATCCCTCCAAATCCTTCCTATTCATATATCCATCCAACTGCCTCTTAAATGTTGCAATTGTACCAGCCTCCACCACATCCTCTGGCAGCTCATTCAATACACGTACCACCCTCTGCGTGAAAATGTTGCCCCTTAGGTCTCTTTTATATTTTTCCCCTCTCACCCTAAACCTATGCCCTCTAGTTCTGGAGTCCCTGACCCCAGGGAAAAGACTCTGCCTATTTATCCTATCCATGCCCCTCATAATTTTGTAAAACTCTATAAGGTCACCCCTCAGCCTCCAATGCTCAAGGGAAAACAGCCCCAGCCTGTTCAGCCTCTCCCTGTGGCTCAGATCCTCCAACCCTGGCAGCATCCTTGTAAATCTTTTCCAAACCCTTTCAAGTTTCACAACATCTTTCTGATAGGAAGGAGACCAGAATTGAACGCAATATTCCAACAGTGGCCTAACCAACATCCTGTACAGCCGCAACATGACCTCCCAACTCCTGTACTCAATACTCAGAGGTATCTGCTTTTGAATAAAATATTAAACCGCATCCCAACAGTCGGAAGTAAAATATGGTGGTATTTGAGACAACAGCAAATAAATTCTCCCTGGTTTCTCTTGTATTTAGAAATGGTTCTGAAAGGGTTAATGCTGGAGGATGCACTAAGCTTCACTCAGTCTCATAATGTCATAATCAGGAGGGGAAATCAGAATTCCTCTGAATCTCGAAGTGCCACCTATAGTCTCAGCAACAATGTCTCATTACACCTGATCGCTATGTAGTTCGGAATGTGGACACGTTGATTTCCGATTCTGGAAGTCACAGCCCTGCAGGTATCTCAGAGGGTCGTGCAACAGCAGGAAATATCTGAGGGAATGTCAGCCACAAAATTCTGGACATGCAGAATTTATGAAAGGACCTTGTAGATGAGGAATCATTCTTCACTCAAAGGTCAGTGCCCCATGGGATTCCCTACCACAGTGGGCTGTGAAGGCACGGTCACTGAATCGATTTATGGCAGAGATTGGTACATTTTTCAGTTTTAAGGACACTAAGGAGAATGTTCAAAGTTTGCAAAAAGATCAAGAGCATTTCCGAACTGACAGCCAGACTACTGCGACCACTAGGACTCATAACAGCACACAAACCAACAGCCACTCTCAGACAACAACTCACCAGAACGAAGGACCCAATACCCAGCATGAGCAAAACCAATGTAGTGTACAAACTCCCATGCAAGGACTGTACAAAACACTACATAGGACAAACAGGAAGGCAGCTAACAATCCGCATCCATGAACACCAACTAGCCACGAAACGACACGACCAGCTATCCTTAGTAGCCACACACTCAGATGACAAGCAACGTGAGTTCGACTGGGACAACACTACTATTATAGGACAAGCCAAACAGAGAACAGCCAGGGAATTCCTAGAGGCATGGCACTCATCCACAGATTCAATCAATAAGCACATCGACCTGGACCCAATATACCGACCACTGCAACGGACAGCTGGAACTGACAACCGGAAGCGGCAGAGACAAACCACTATAAATGCCGGAGGAAACATCACAGAAGCACTTCACAGGAGGCTCCCAAGCACTGACGATGTCACCTAGACAGGGGACGAAATGTCTGCAACACAAATTCCCAGCTCGGCGAACAGAACCACAACACTAAGGAGAATGGAGAGAAAGCAGGAATGTGGCATTGAGATAGAGGAGCAGCCATAATCCCTATTGAATAATAGAGCAGACTTGAAAGGCTGAATGGCGAAAGTGAGGACTGTAGATGCTGGAGATCAGAGTCAAGATTAGAGTGATGCTGGAAAAGCACAGCAGGTCAGGCAGCATCCGAGGAGCAGGAAAATTGATGTTTCATTCCTGATGAAGTGCTCCTGTCCAAAACGTCGATTTTCCAGCTCTTCAGATGCTGCCTGACCTGCTGTGCTTTTTCAGCACCACTCTAATCTTGAAGGGCTGAATGGCCTATTCCTGCTCCTAGTTTCTATGCTTCTAAATACAAGTCGTGTTTACTTCTTATCGCAAAATTAAAAATCAAAATTGCACTGCAGAGTATACGACAGCATTATATTGCAGGGTTAATGTTGGGCTGTTACTGTGCAGGATAATATCTTGTATTTAAATAGAGGGTCAATGTCCAAGGTTTCACTAGAGGGTTAAGTTTAAAGGATTACATTATAGGGCAAGGACACAGTTATCAACCAGCTTAAAACAGCTTGTGGTGAGGACATTAATGACAGAACTGGTTCAGAGTGCAGAGTAAGGACATGACTATTGGGCTGAAATATCAAATAAATAATTCTAACACAAAATATAATTCTAGAATGGCCAAACCAGAGGCTAGCATCCTTCCTGTGCCGCCCTTGTTGAGCCCTGTAAGAATTTTGCTTGATTCAATTAAGTCTCCTCAATTTTCTAAACTCAAGATATAAGCCCAGCCCCCTTGATTTTATTGGGTATTAATTCATTCATTTAATTCTTAAAAATTGGGATTTTTAAAAAAATTGATTCATGTGATGTGAACATTGCTGGTTAGGCCAGCATTGTTGCCCATCCCTAATTGCCCAAAGGGGCAACCCGGATACTTATTGAATTCAAATTCCACCAACTGCCATGGAAAAATTCAAAACCAGGTCCCGAGACTTTAGTGAAGTCTCTGGATTAATGGTCTAGCTATAATATTACTAGGCCATCATCTCCCCACTTGAATTATTATCTCCAAGATATTAGTCCCCGAGCTTAATGGAAACAGTGACATTACCATTCTACCACCATCACCCTTAACACATTCTGCCAATCCTACTACCGTTTGTTTAATTAAAAACTCTAATGGTAACATTTTAACCAAGTTCGCTGGTACTGACATCCTCCAGCACAATGCCTGTTCAGAATCATATTACAATAATGATTTAGTAATGATACCATTCCAATATTGTCTGATCAATATGCAGACACCCAATTAATCAATCTGCAAAGTCCCACTCGTGACTCCTGGGCCCAATTAGATCCATCAGCCAGTCATGGGCAGCCTGCCTCACTGCTGTCCCCAGAGGACAGGGGAAGAATGTTATTCTAAGTTACTCTCACATATTTCCAAGCAACTGCTTACAAAACAGCAGTGGAAGCTGTTTGGTGTAATCTTGACATTTTGTGACCATTTGTACTTTCATGTCTGCAGAAAATCCAGCTTAAACCAGTCGTCTCTACTGTCAAGTGGATTTGACATAGTCTTCGGTGAAGAACTGCATTAATCTAAAAGCCCAAACACTGCCAATGGCATTGATGTAATTTTACCTCCAGCAGAGTATTTTACTTGATGCAGCAACCCTTGCCCCATATCTCCTGGAGACAGGATACGGAAGGAAAGACTTTTGTCTCTCTATCACCCTTCAAAAATCCCAAAGCACTTTTCCACCAATGAAGTACTCTCCGAAGTGAGAGAACTGCTGAAATGTAAGGAGATGTCAGTAGCAAATTTGCTCACAGCAAGCTAAATAAAAAACAGCAATGTAAAAATGACCAGGGAACCAGGATTGTTTAGTGATTATTGGTTTAGAGATAAATATTGGTCTGGACATTAGGGAACACTCCTAGCCCTTCTTAAGTTCTGTCTTGGAATCTATCATGCTGACTGAGACAGCAGGTAGTAGCATCTGATCAAAAAGACAGCATCTCTGACCCTGCAGCACTTCCTCAATACTTCACCCCACTGTCTGAAGTTTAGGTTCTGAAACTTGAAATCCCCAGCGTCTGACTGAGAGGCAAGGACATTACCCACACGAGGCTGTGGTTAAGACCAAGAGGTAGAGAGGTTAACGGGGGAAGAAACTGGAAAGTAAAACCATTGTCATACCTGGCTCGGCTACATCACAGCAATGATCCTCAGATCATGGGAAGGAAGAGCTCAATCACAGCAAGTCATAAAGAACTTCCCAAAACCCAGAGAACCCAGTATTTTTTATAACACAGCAATAATTATAAAAGCATAACTGAAAACTAGTCTTTGGAAAGCAAAGTGATGCTTTTCTTTTCATTCGGGGCGGCACTGCTGCCTCACAGCGCCAGGGACGCAGGTTCGATTCCAGCCTCGGGTGACTGTCTGTGTGGAGTTTGTATATTCTCCCCCTGTCTACGTGGGTTTCCTCCCACAATCCAAAGTTGTGCAGGTCAGGTGAATTGGCCATGCTAAATTGTCCATAGCATTAGGTGCATTGGCCTGAAGAAGGTGGTTGGAGGGTTGGTGTGGACTGGTTGGGCTAAAGAGCCTGTTTCCACACTGTAGGGAATCTAATCTAATCTAAACCACATTAATCCAAAAGCCCAAACACTGCCAACATAAGGTAGCAATAATGCAATTTTGCCTCCAGTTGGAATATTGTACATGATGTGCATGTTATCTCTAATAACATAAGAAACTAGGCATGTATATTGCGGTACTGAATCACCCAGCAGGAGCTCATTACAGCTAACTATTTCACACATACATTATATAACAACTGAACAGCATGCTTCCAATAGAGTGTCATGCTTCAACTGACCCCCCCCCCCAAGGTAAGATGGAGTTTGAAATGTTTACTGCCACAGATCACATGCTATGATGCAATGATTATATCATGAGCATGTCTTTTTAAAGGCACACGAACATACTGACCGTGAGACATAACAACAGGCAGTTCAGAGATTTAAGACAGTCATGTGAAGTCAAAAAGTAAAAATACCTATCTAAGGTCAAAATGCAAAATGTTACAGGTTATCACAAAATGATGCCCAAATTATAAAAAGTTGCTTGTTCGCACAGAACTTGACATTTGCTGAAAAGAGCAACATATTGCTAAAACTTTTCATCTTACAATAATCAGAGCATATGCAAGAATGCCAGATTTCAAAAGATTGCACTAATTGATACTACCTTTTTAATTTATGCAATTCAAAACTATTTATGCCAAGCCAAAGATTCAGTTAGGGTGGCAGACACCTTCCTTACACTGGTCCAGATCCTCACCATTCCCCAGTGATAGTATCTCCTGAGGGGCAAGCCAGACAATAAAGATAATAACTTCAGCAAAAATTCTGTGGAGTTGCTTCCCAGCTCCTGAAGGCCTCTAAGCAAGTACCATGACAATGAAACCATTTCACAGCACATCTCTGATAGTACTGAAGCTATTCTTTAAATTATAGCTAGTTATACAACCACAGAGGCAACCAGAAGCAAATATGTTCTTTCCATACTACACTCCTCCCCCGCACCCCTCAACAACCAGCACCACACTGCAGGAAACACCAGACTGTGGTCAGGATCGGGAGCCCTGGCTGGTTCTTCTCCTCTCTCAATGCTCCATCTTAGCCCTAGAAATATTGGACTTAACTGCAACTTAACTTCCAAGGTCCACCCATATGAGACCAGTTAAAAGCGCAAAGAGAGGAGAAAGGGTGACAATAATAAAATTAACAGGATAAAAACAGGCCATTTGGCCCATCAGGTCTATGCAGATGTTTATACTTAATGTGATTCTCTTCCCAGCTAATCTCATTGAATCATAGGATCCCATTCAGCATTTCAATTCCACGCTAGCACTTTAAAAGAGCCACACAATTAGGCATAGCCCTCTGTTATTTTCCCACAGCTCTCTAATCTTTCAACTATTCCTGTTATTCCCTTTTCCAAATTCATATCTGCTTCCACCATGATACATTCAAGACGCATCACTATGCATGGTGCACAAAGAGATCACCTTCTCTCTCTCCCCTGGCACTTTTTACCAAAGACCTTAAGTTCTCCAGTTACCAAGACTCCTGTCCCTGGAAAGGCCATCTCCCTGTCCACTCAATCCTCGATGTCAATCAGCAAAACCACTGAATGTGTGATCACTTTGATTAACCCCCCCCCCACCCACTTAATGTTCTCTGCTTGTTAGAGAATAACCTCAGCTTCCCCAGTCCCTCCC
Source organism: Chiloscyllium punctatum (assembly GCF_047496795.1). Classification (NCBI taxonomy): domain Eukaryota; kingdom Metazoa; phylum Chordata; class Chondrichthyes; order Orectolobiformes; family Hemiscylliidae; genus Chiloscyllium; species Chiloscyllium punctatum. The sequence goes on along the minus strand of NC_092762.1, from coordinate 82,340,180 downwards.
CAGAACCAAAGTCTCTCCCGCTTTGCACCATTCAAGTATTATCTAACATTAACAAAATCAAAATAGGCCAATCAGCACAGCAGGTCCTGGCTGTTTTCTACTTGACACAGTGTGGGTTCAATTCCCTTAAAGGATGAGCTTACCTTGAATGACCCTCCTTCTCAAACTCTCCCTTGCCTTGAGGTGTGCCGGCCCTTAGGTTAAATTATCACTAGTCATCTCTCTGCCTCTAACGACAGAGCGGCCCTACGGGTGACTTTACCGCACCTCCCGCTCCATTGACATATCATTTTAACCCTTTTCCCCTCCTGTGCCGACCCAGATTCTCCTTAAGTACATTTACCAGAGCTCACCAAGTCTCACAACCTTCAGCTCCATTTGGAGAGTACCATGCTGGTTAGGAGTTCTATCTGGAGGGATAGATTAGGTTGACTCCACGCAGAGCCAGAGTGTGAGCTGGTGGGGGAGAGGAGGCAAGTGTGCAAAGCATTGTGATGGCAATACTCACTCATACACTGATAACTGGTTTTACCACTCAGTGGTTTGCTGCACAGGGTACAGCTGGTGGAGCTGGAGAAGGATCCTGGCACTAAGCAGTGGCCGTTGTTACACTTCCTCTTTTCTTTGGGACTCTCCTTTTCTTTCTCTTTGGTCTTAGCCTGGAAAAGGAAAGAGATGCAATAAAGAGAAACCGTTCACTTCAAAGGAACAGCAGGAGGCTGTTTGGCCCCCTTCCTGAGCCTGTCCCAATATCCAGTGGCAGATCTGTATCATTGCTGTGGTTCCGGATCACCTACTCCCCAGTCTCAATTTCTAACATTTTGTAGTCATCCCCACAGCCTCAACAGGGTTTTAGAGGGGAAAAAAAGGTTCATATTTTCTCTGTCCTTTGTGTGACCAAGTGTTACCTGACATTTTTAATGAACAAGCCACTAGTCACTGACAAGGGCGGCATGGTGGCTCAGTGGTTAGCACTGCTGCCTCACAGTGCCAGGGACCCGGCTTTGATCCCAGCCACGGGTGTCTGTCTGTTAGGTGCATTGGCCATGCTAAATTGCCCATGGTGTTCAGGGAGGTGTAGGTTAGGTGAATTAGTCAGGGGAATGGGTCTGGGTGGGACACTCTTCGGAGGGTCGGTGTGGACTTGTTGGGCCGAATGACCTGTCCCTGCTCTGTAGGGATTCTTTTGAAGCATCTTATTCTTTTTGATTGGAAGGAGAAAGCAGGATTAGGCTCTGGGTTGGATGGTCAGCCATTATCGTGATGAATGGTGGAGCAGGCTCAGAGGGCCAGATGGCTACCTCCTGCTCCTATCTTATGTTTTTATTTGGACCAAGGACAGACAGAAGGGGTTAATTTAATTTGGTGTCATGTTTGGCACAACATCGTGGCCAAAGGGCCGATTCCTGTGTTGTACTGTTCTATGTTTAAATCAACTGGTTCAGGGACATTATGACACGGCACTGAAGGAGATGGGAATTGTACCTAGGCCTCCTGACTCAGAGGCAGGGCCATTACCCCTGTGCCACAAGCACAGGCCAGCATCTTATGAGCACCTTCTGACAAATAAGCTCCTCAGCTGGACTCAGTTGGCCAAGTTCAGAATTCAAGTGGGTCTTTTTGGCAAGCTCAGGTATCAGGTTAATTCTCCTCGTTGGTACCCATCCAATTTTCATCTGGAAAAGTATTTATCGAGGATGTACTCTGAGGCTGAGCATCTATTTGGTACTTGCCAGGTCCTTGCAAAGAGCCATCCAACATTATTATTATTGAAAATGCAAGACTCTGAGAGGAGGCCTGACAGAGTCGATGTTGAGAAGATGTTTCCACTAGGAGAGTCGCAAACTCAGGGAGAGAGTTACAGAATAAGAGGACACTCATTTAAAACTGGGAATGTTATGGAATTCTCTACCTCAGAGAGTTGTGGAGGCTAGGTCACTGCAAGCATTAACAGTTGAGATAGATAGATAGAATTATGAAATATTGAGGAGTAGAGGGCTATGAGGAGCTGGCGCCAAATAGGAGTTGGTGGAGTAATTGGAACCAGGTGGATCTCATTGACTGTGAGGTCTTTGATTGGAATTGTTAACCTGTACCAATCAGGGAGCCCTGGCTGACAGATATTGATCACACAGCATTGCCCTTTGATGTGAAGGGCACTGCTTGTCACTGGCCACTCGGGTGTTTTCCTTTCTTCCTGATGGTGGCAATTGAATAAAGATTCGTGCACCTTGCGTCTCTCACTGTGTCTCACACCTGCACACACACACACAAAAACAGAAATAAACAAAAAAGAAAAAAAAAGAACAGGAGTGTCCACACCTGCACGCACATAACATGGGAGCTGGGGAAAAAATAAGCACTACCGCAGTTAGGCGGTAGTGTGGGGGTATATAAAAAAAACAAAAAAAAGAAAAAAAAGAAAAAAGGAAGAACAGGAGTGTCGTGGTTAGGCGGTAGTGTGGGGGTTTTAGAAGGAAAAATAAACAGGAATGCTTATGGCCATTCTAGTCTGAAAATGCCCAATCTCGTCTACTCTCAGAAGCTAAGCAGCCTCAGGTCTGCTTAGTACTTGGATGGGAGACCACCTGGGAATGCCAGGTGCAGTAGGCTACTGAGAGCTGGCTCAGAGGGAGTCAGACCAGTATCAAGTCCTATGCACATGTAAATAAAGGATGACTTGGTGATGGCATACTGGCCTGTGTGGAGTTATTTCAGATGCAGTATGGCAAATAATATAAAACAGAATAGTAAGGAGTAAAAGCACAGCTTGTACATTGGTGAAAGAGAAGACAATCTGTTAAAGCTTTTCATCTTGCACTCATCAGGACAATTCACAAGGAAAAGAAAAAAAACAGGAGATTCAGAATGTCTCCTCAGCCTATATGGACTGGCTCAGAGCAGACTAGTCACAGCCAATGTGCTGCACACATGTAAATGACGGGTGACTTGGTGACGGGTTACCGGCTTCTGTACAGTTATTTACGTTGGATAGGCTTAATGGCCTCCTCCTGCTTTGAGTTCTTATGCTCTAACATACCCCATTTTCAGTACAAGATTGAGTTGGTGGGTTAGTCATAATATCTCTGAAAGTGTAAACCAGAATCCCAGGTTAATGATCTGGGGATTAAAGCACAATAGTGTAGATGCTGGTAGTCTGAAATAAAAACAGAATGTGCAGGAAAAACTGAGCAGGTCAGGCAGCATCTGTGGAGAGAAAGCAGAGTTTGCTATGGTCAGGTATGACTCTCATTCAGAACCTCCGAATTTGTTCTGACCAAAAGTCACATCGAACGTGAAACATTAACTCTGCTTTCTCTCTTTTGTCTTTCCAGACCCACTGAGTTTCTCCAGCACTTCCTGATTTATCTGTGGACATGGGTTCGAATCCCACTGTGGCAGATGTTGAAGTTTGAATTTAAACAAGCTGAAACAAGAAACTAACCTGGTGGTGACCTTGAAAGTATTGTCAATTGTCATTAAAAAAAACCCATCTGGTCCACTCACGCTGTTTAGGGAAGGAAATCTGCCATCCTTACCTGGTCTGGTCTAGATGCGACTCCAGAACCACAGCAATGTGAGTCAGGGCTGGGCTATAAACGCTGGCCTAGCAAGTGACACCCTGATCCTATGACCGAATATTTTTGGACAATCCAATGAATCTGTACGCTAAGACCTTGAGAAACAGGATCAAAATGATGCCTTTCAGCCCCTCAAGCCTACTCTGCCAATCAATACGATCATGGCTTATCTGATATTCCTCATGTCCACTTTCCTGCTCTTTCCCTTTAGCCCTTGATTCCCGACGGATCAAGAACCTATCCCAGCCTTAAATATACCCAGGGACTCTGCCTGCACAGCTCTCTGGGGCAAGAAGTTCCAAAGATTCTCAAACCTCTGAGAGAAGAAATTCCTCGTTATCTCAGCCTTAAATTTATGCCCTTTTATTCTGCCTGTCACTCACCCAACCCACCTTCTACCTGACACCAAAATAATGAACCATTTTTACCTTATCCTTAAAGGAGCCGGTCACCCTGTTCTTCAGGGAACTTAACGTTCTTTTCACTTTTGTTTCTTTCTCGGGTCTTTCACATTTGCCGTCACCCTCCTTTCTTTAAAGTAAAGAAAAGGAGAATATTGTAAACATTTATAATCAGACACAACAGACAATTTGTTCAGTTATGTTGGAAGTAAGGAAGTTCTTTAAAACAACTGCAAAAGTATCTCATCAAACGAGGTAAAAACAATGACTGCAGATGCTGGAAACCAGAGTCGAGATTAGAATGGTGCTGGAAAAGCACAGCAGGTCAGGCAGCATCCGAGGAGCAGGAAAATCGACGTTTTGGGCAAAAGCCCTTCATCAGGAATATTTTTTGTCCAAAACATCGATTTTCCTGTTTCTTGGATGCTGCCTGACCTGCTGTGCTTTTCCAGCACCACTCTAATCAAGACCCTCATCAAACTAGACCCAATTTATGTAAATATTCTAGTTTTTTGAAGACCTAGTTTTGTTTTTAACCACTTGGTATTAATCTGTGATGCCTTAGCCAATCAATTGCCTTCAAGAAGTTATGCTGGCATTGGAGATGGTCCAGAGGAGATCCACACAGTTGAATCTGGTTTGGATGGACTGTCCTGAGCAGATTGGGTCTGTGCCAATTGGAAGCATCCAAGCTTCTACCTTGGCAGGGAAGAAGCAGAGAGGTTGTTTCCCCTTGTGGGAGAGTCTAGAACTAGAGGGAATAATTTCAGAATAAGGGTTCACCCATTTATGACAGAGATGAGGAAGAAATTCTTCTCTAATGAGCATAATGAATTCATTATTGCTGAGGCTGGGTTATTAAGTATATTCAAGGCTCATATAGATCATAGAAGATGCAATTAGGGAGGGAATTTCAGGATTTTGACCCAATGGCAATGAAGGAAAAATGATATATTTCAAATCAGTGAATGGTTTGGAGGGACGCTCACAGGGAATGGTTTTCCCAGGTATCTGCTGCCCCTGTCCTTCTTGATGGAAGTGGTCATGGGTTTGGAAGGTGCTATCTAAGGCGCTTGTAAGTAGCACGCACTTTTACCCTTCAATCCAACCACCCTTCAAATACCAATAGCCCCCTCTCCCTGCTGAATAACCACAAAAGGGAGAGGGAATGGCAGGATCTACATTAGGGTGAGATGAAGTAGGATAGGAGAAGGCTCTTGTGAAACATAAACACCAGCACAGACCAGCTGGGCCGAATGGCCTGCTGCTGTGCCATACATTCTATGCAATGCAATACAAATCACATGGATTACTTTCTAGAAACCTACTCTGCGAGAAATTCCATCCACGTCAGATCATGGGGGGAGTTTGAACCAGACAGTGCACCTGATCCTGATCCTGTTCTTGCACTGTGAAGGAAATGATCAGTCAGAATACAGTACACACACAACACAGTACACACACTACATAGATTTCTTTAAGCAGTGTCTCCAAAGACTGTTCAAATGCAAAAAGATGCACAAAAACAAAGCTGGACCCAGAGAAAGATTTGGAAACTCTCCATGGATTCAGATGTAAAATCTGAGCAAAAGTGCGGGAGCGAATTACAGGGAAAGCTATATATGATGTGAAAGCTCAGGAAAATGAATACTCACCACTCTACAGAGCTCCCTGTGTGGGTACAGTCAAGTGAATGCAATGAAGTATTGGATATAATTAGGCAAAGTTTAGGTCAGAGTGGTGCTGGAAAAGCACAGCAGATCAGGCAGCATCCGAGAAGCAGGAAAATCGACGTTTCGGGCAAAAGCCCTTCATCAGGAATAGAGGCAGAGTGCCTGCAGGGTGGAGAGATAAATGGGGGTGGTGGAGGGGGTGGGGCTGGGGAGAAGGTAGCAAAGAGTACAATCGGTGAATGGGGGTGGGGATGGAGGTGATAGGTCAGAGGGGAGGGTGGGGGAGCCAACAAAGAACCATAGACATCTCTCTCTACTCGAGAGTGAGAGAGAGAAAGAAACATTACATAGCTTGAGGGCTACCACAGAGCATCAAGCTTGGGGCAAGGCAAAGAGACAATCACCATCGACTATAACACTCAGGGGAGAAGTTACACAGGCAGGTGTTGACACTTACATATACAAGAGAGTTAGTCCTTACTAACTCAATGTATACACAGAGAGCAACAATTATTTCATTGCACATCGTTTATTCATAGAGACAAATCCACACTACCTCTCAATGTTGCCTTTTATCATCAATGGGCTTGAAGGTTAGTAAAGTGGATTTATTGAAGTTTTCCTCATTCTAATTTCTGCCCTTCCCTGCTGAAGACACTAACTTCCGAAGAGTAATAAAAGCAGAACATTGTGGATGCTGGAAATCTGAAACTAAAACAGAAAGTGCTGGAGAAACTCAGCAGGTCTGTGGGGAGAGAAATGCTTCGAATCTACATGACTCTTTTTCAGAATGTAACTGTTCTTGGGGCCATATTCAACTCGAAATGCTGACTGTTTTCATTTGCTCTTGGGATATGGGCAGACTTCCTGAGCTGCTGCAGTTTGTTTGGTGTGGGGACCCTTCACAATGCTTTAAGGAAGGAGTTGCAGAATTTTGACCCAATGACACTGACGGAATGGCAATGTATGTTTCAAGTCTCTGTCCCTACAGATGCTGCCAGACCTGCTGAATTTCTCCAGCACTCTCTGTTCTCATTAACTCATAGGCAAAAGTGAGGACTGCAAATGCTGGATATTAGAGTTGAGAGTGTGGTGCTGGAAAAGCACAGCAGGTCAGCAGCATCTGAGGAGCAGGAGAATCGACATTTTGGGCATAAGCCTGATGATTTTCCTGCTCCTTGGATGCTGCCTGACCTGCTGTGCTTTTCCAGCATCACACTCTCGACTCTCATTAACTAATGCTGAAGAAGTAATCCCCTGATGTCCCCTGACATGGGCGTCTCCTTTCAAGTGCTGTAATGACTCTACGACTCCAAGTCGCCATTCTTTATGTGGTCAGCCTTCACACTGAGTCATGGAAGAATAGTCTACGTACATGTCGGGCATGGCTTACTGGGCAGTCTTCTCAGAGTATAACCAGGGAGCTCCCACACCCGACATATGGGCACAACATCTATGCTGACAGTCCAGTGCAGGGCTGCAGGACTGCTGCACTGCCAGACAAGATGACAAACTGAAGCCCTTCCCACCCTCCAGTATGGACAAGGAAGATCCTAGGGCAGCATTCTGAAGAAAAGCACTATTATGTTGCCTGGTGACTGGACCAATATTGATCCCACAAGGAACAACCAAAAGATTAATCAACGAATCTCTACAGTGTGAAATGAGGCCACTCAGCCCAGCAAGTCTGCATTGACCCTCTGAAAAGAATCCCACCCTGATCCAGCCCTCCACACTATCCCCATAACCCTGCATTTCCCAGGGCCGATCCACGTAACCTGCACATCCCTGGATACTATGGGCAATTTAGCATGGTCAATCCACCTAACCTGCACATCCTTGGACTATGGGAGGAAACCCACACAGACATGGGGAGAATATATAAATTCCACACAGTCACCCAGGGCTGGAATCAAACCCGGGTCCCTGCTACTGTGAGGCAAGTGTTAACCACTGAGCCACCAGGGCACCCTTATTCTGTCATCTTGTTATTGTTTCATTGCTATTATTGAGAGCTTTCAGTGCACATGTTAGCTAGCCTGCTTCCTGCATTACAGTAATCATTGCACCACAGCAATATTTGATGAGCTGAAATTGTGAAAGGCATCATTTAAATGCAAGTCTTCCTCTTTTTAGGGAAGGATCAGGGTGATGTCCAATATGTACATCAATCCACATCTGAGGTTCAATGGGAAACAACTGAGGCAAGAATCCTCGATGACTTCCATTTACCCCCATCTCCAATTGAGTTAATGGCAAGGAAGCAGCATTGAACCAAACCCAGACAAAACAAGGAGATGTTTTGAGGGGGTTTAGTGGGAGGGTGAGGACAGGCAGAGTCAGTGTTAGTCAATACCACAAGCTGAAATTTACTGTGAACCATTAGATAAAACCGATGACCTTTCAAAGAAGTCTTTAACTGAGAACACAAGGAGAACATTGGCTGAGAAACAAGAAAAGAAACAAGAGCATTGGTGGGGAATGGCGCTGCTTAGCAACATGAGGAATGGGACGCAGAGACGCACACTGAACCTGCTCACCTGGTTGCTGAACCGTTGCAGTGTCTGGTCGGGGAGGGTGGCGGAGGGGAAAGATTGGATACAGAATTAGCGATCAACGAAACCATTTAACACAGCTCTATAATCCCTCTCTGGGAGCAAAGTAGAAGCTCCTGGATAAAGAAAAATTCCAGTTTCTAATAGTTTAACTTCTCCCAATCTGGTATTGAAGAGGTTGACTCATCACACCGATCAATCACTATTGACTATGCTACAAGACCCCTGGACATAAAATGGGGAAAATCTCAATGTCAATTAGGACAAAGATCCTAGGTCTTCTGAATCCCATTTCTCTCAGCATACCTCGCGTCTCTTGATCTTGTGTCTGTAGCACATAGATTGGGGGCGGAGGATTGGGGGGTGGGATTTGTTGTTAATTATCGAGTTTATTAAGTTTTCTCAATGATTCTCATCATCAGCAAGACCAACATTGAAAACCTAGGGCTCCCTAACCTAGTCAGTTCTAAACCTCAAAAATAGACAGTGCTAAATAGACGTTCAAGAAGGAGATACAGAAGTAGGGACCGAAAGAACTGCTGATGCTGTAAGTCAGAAACAAAAGCAGAAATCACTGAAAAAGCTCAGCAGATCTGGCTGCATCGGTGGCGAGAAATCAAACTTAACGTTCTGGTCCGGTGACCCTTCCTCAGAAATGAGAAAGAGGCTGAAAGACCTGCTGAGCTTTTCCAGCATTTTCTGTTTTTGTTTGTGGTAGAGAAATAAGGTCTGGAGAAAAGGCCATTCCTGAGAGGATGCTAGACCTGAATGTGGATGCTCATCAATTTGAAGAGACGATCTGTTCTTGATACTCCTTCATGGTCCTGTGGGAAGAGGAAGCACTGGGAAGGGGAATCATTTGTAAGAGCGACGCATATAAGAATGGGGGAATCTCCATCTGATAGTGTGCAGGGTTAGGAGGATGGGTTGTCCAGTCTCACTGATGTAATAATGTCCTATGTGCTATTATTTTGCAGGTTGATCTACTCCTTGGGGCAGCTGCCTATATCAAGCAGTTAATCAGGAAGCAGAAAGCTGTGATCCTGGGAGGACAGGGGAAGTCCGCCCACACATATTGGGTGCACCTTATGTTTCTGAATTATGCTGGACAGAAGGTGGCCCTTTGGCCCATCATGCCTGTGCTGGTTCTTTGAAAGCACTATCCCATTAATCCCAATTGCTCTTGCTCTTTTCATGTCGCCGTGCAATCCCATTTCCCTTTGGATTCAATCCTCGATTCAAGACTAGCTGAATCCTCGTGGAGTGAGATGTTAAAATAATAAATGAGGTATAACTGACCCATGAAAGGCCTTCAGTTCTTGCAGCACTTGTTGAACCAGCCTGGACAGAGACAGAAAAACACAAATCAACATCTCCATTCAACTGACATGCATAGCAATGTGAAAAATTACACATCACCAGGTTATAGTCCAACAGGTTTATTTGGAGGCACTAGCTTTCAGTGACAAAGAAGCAGCGCTTCAAAAGCTCGTTCCTCCAATTAAACCTGTTGGACTATAACCTGGTGTTGTGTGATTTTTAACTTTGTCCTCCCCAGTCCAACATTGGTATCTCCACATCATGCACAGCGATTACAGGTATATTGAATCATTTGTCAAATTCTTCAGCTATAGCTCCACCTGGAGCCTCGGCTGACTCCTACAGATCAGGAAGGCCACAGCTCCAATCCCTGGTACAGGCTGATTTTCACACAAGGCATTATTAGTGGGGCCTGGTGTCAGGGAGATTAAAATGAGAAATCGTCGATACAGAGCCACTTTCAGTATTGTCATTTAATTGGCAAAGTTGTTTTTCAGGTAGGTAAAAACAATGACTGTGGATGCTGGAAACCAGATTCTGGATTAGAGTGGTGCTGGAAAAGCACAGCAGTTCAGGCAGCATCCGAGGAGCAGGAAAATCGACGTTTCGGGCAAAAGCCCTTCATCAGGAATACAGCCAGAGTGCCTGCAGGGTGGAGAGATAAATGAGAGGAGGGTGGGGGTGGGGAGAAAGTAGCATAGAGTACAATAGGTGAGTGGGGGAGGGGATGAAGGTGATAGGTCAAGGAGGAGAGGGAGGAGTGGATAGGTGGAAAAGGAGCCAGGCAGGTCGGACAAGAACGGACAAGTCAAGGAGACAGTGCTGTTGAAGAGCTTCAGGGCAGAGGAAATGACCTGGGAGTTACATAGAACATAGAACATAGAAGAATACAGTGCAGTACAGGCCCTTCGGCCCTCGATGTTGCGCCGATCAAATCCCACCTAACCTACACTAACCCACTATCCTCCATATGTCTATCCAATGCCCGCTTAAATACCCATAAAGAGGGAGAGTCCACTACTGCTACTGGCAGGGCATTCCATGAACTTACGACTCGCTGAGTGAAGAACCTACCCCTAACATCAGTCCTATATCTACCCCCCCTTAATTTAAAGCTATGCCCCCTTGTAATAGCTGACTCCATACGTGGAAAAAGGTTCTCACTGTCAACCCTATCTAACCCCCTAATCATCTTGTACACCTCTATCAAGTCACCCCTAAACCTTCTTTTCTCCAATGAAAATAACCCCAAGTGCCTCAGCCTTTCCTCATAGGATCTTCCTACCATACCAGGCAACATCCTGGTAAACTTCCTCTGAACCCGTTCCAGTGCCTCCACATCCTTCCTATAGTATGGCGACCAAAACTGCACACAATATTCCAGATGCGGCCGCACCAGAGTTTTATACAACTGCAGCATGACCTCAGGACTCCGGAACTCAATTCCTCTACCAATTGCAGTTGTAGAGTTGCAGTGGGAGAGGGATTCCCTGAGATTCTTGTAGAGAGAGGAGGAAAACTTCTTCAAGGCAGGCATCCTTGCAAGAGGATTTGCAGTAGGGTTAAAATCAACGAGGTAAAAACAATAACTGCAGATGCTGAAAACCAAATACTGGATTAGTGGTGCTGGAAGAGCACAGCAGTTCCTGCTGCCTGAACTGCTGTGCTCTTCCAGCACCACTAATCCAGTATTTGGTTGTGTGATTTTTGCCTGAAGTGTCGATTCTCCTGCTCCTCGGATGCTGCCTGACCTGCTGTGCTTTTCCAGCACTCCATTCCTGACTCCAGCATCTGCAGTTCTCACTTTTGCAAAGTTGTTTTTCAGCCCAAATAATGGATGCCCAGCTCAAGTGATAGATTAGAATCTGAGGTAACCTTTACAAGAAAGGGGCATTTAGGACAGTGTAACCATCACATGATGACAGGGACACTCTGAAGAAAGCAGCAATGGTCTAGACCTTTGTGTTTAGTTTGAATGCTCATAGTTAGTGTGATGTAAGTAAAGAATTACTTTCACAGGAAGTCCTCAGACTCTAATCATATCTCTTTCACATGGCACTGCACCTTATACACCCTTTAAGACACTCCAGGCTAGATACAGAGAGGATATTTCCCCTGGATGGGGAATCTAGGACAAGGGAACACTATCTCAGAATATCATAGACTCCCTACAGTGTGGGAACAGACCATTTGACCCTTCAAGTCCACACCGACCCTCCAAAGAGCATCCCATCCAAACCCAACTCCCTACCCTATCCCTGTAACCTTGCATTTCCCATGCATTGGAGATCAAATCCCATTGTCCTGCTCAGTCCCCAGAGTACTGCAAGTTTGTTTCCCTCAAGTGTGCATTTCCCATGGCTAATCCACCTAGCCTACACATCCCTGAACACTATGGGAAATCTAGCATGGCCAATTCACCTGACCTGCACATCTTTGGATTGTGGGAGGCAACTATAGCACTTGAAGGAAACCTACGCAGACACGGGGAGAATGTGCAAACTCCACACAGACAGTCACCCAAGGGTGGATTCAAACCTGGGTCCCTGGCACTATGAAGCTGCAGTGCTAACCACCGAGCCACCATGCCACCCATTCAGTGTGCTGTCCATATGGGGTAGACAATTTAGGACTGAAGCAACGTTTCTTCACTCAGATGATGGCCAACCAGTGGAATTCCTTATCACGGAAGGCTGTGGAGGTCAGTGTAGTCAGTGTAACGAGGTCAGCCAGCTGGATCTCACAGAATAGGAGTTCCCTGACTGCTGCTGTTAATCTGATCCAATCAGGGAGCCCTGGCTGACATATAAAAAAAGGAGAAAGTGAGGACTGCAGATGCTGGAGATCAGAGCTGAAAATGTGTTGCTGGAAAAGCGCAGCAGGTCAGGCAGCATCCAAGGAGCAGGAGAATCGATGTTTCAGGCATGAGCCCTTCTTCAGCTCATTCCTGAAGAAGGGCTCATGCCCGAAATGTTGATTCTCCTGCTCCTTGGATGCTGCCTGACCTGCTGCGCTTTTCCAGCAACACATTTTCAGCTCTGACATATAAAAAAGGGTGAGTATCTGGTAACTGTTCATATGTAAACAAAGGGTGACCTGGTGACAGGAATCCAGCCTGTCTGGAGTTACTTCAATCCTCAGGTGACTGAGGATATTCAAGAAAGAGATTGAGAATGATTTAGAATAATAAAGACGTTGATGGGTATGCAGAGAAACAGGAATATGCAATTGAGATAGAGGATTGGAAATGATCAGATTGAATGGTAGGCCAATCTGAAAAGGCTGAAAGGCCTACTGCTGTTCCTAGTTTTTATATTTTACATAATAACAGATGCTCTGTTCATCTGGAGATCCAATTCCATTGTCCTGCTCAGTCCCCAGAGCACTGCAAGTTTGTTTCCCTCAAGTGTGCATTGTTTTAAATCATTACATCCCTGCCCTCTTCCCAGCCCCCAGGGTAGGTGGTAACGATCATTACCACTCACTGTATGAGAAAGGCTCTTTTTCACATTCCCTTGTACATCTTGCTCAAAATGTTAACTAAATCCTAACGCAGGAATAGTTTTAATTTGTCCATCTTATAGAAACTTGTCATAATCGTGCTCATTCCTATCAAATATCCCTTCAATTTTCTTGGCCTCAATGAGAACAATCACAGCCTCTCAAAGGCTGACCCGTGACCTGACTTTATATAGCCACCTTTGCCCCATATCCCTTAACGAAGCAAAGATCTGAAGTACCCATGGAACAGGCTCCAAACCCCCCAATCAATAACAGATCCCAATGAAACCAAACTGAAGCATTAACTAGTAACAGGTTCCTCAGACTGCTTCTTACAAATGGTTGGGCTCCAAATTTTCCTTCTCCTCATGAATCTCCAGAGAAGTTTCAGGCTCTGAGGTGAAAGAGAAGAATGTAATTAATAATAATTAAAGAGATTCTGGTGCAACAACTTAAAAGTCCACTTGCAGACCATGCAGCAAATGAAGAGGTGCTTCAAATTACAAAAGCTAAAAAAAAATAAGAGGCTAATTGATCAGAACTGAAAAGATCCTGAGGGGAGCTGATCGGGTCAATAGCGAAAGGATACTTCCTCTCCCTGGGAGAATCTAGAGGCAGGCGTCCAGGGATTAAAAATAAGGAGGTGCCCATTTAAGACAGAGGTGTGTTTTTTCTCTCTCAGATGACTGTGTCTTTGGAATCTCCTTCCTCGAACCGTAGGGGATGAAGAATCTTTAAATATTTTTAAGGCAGTGGGAGATAGATTCTTGATGACCAAGGGGGTGAAGGTTTATCGCAGGATATGCAGGAATGTGGAGTTGAGATTAAAGTCAGTTCAGCCACGATCTTATTGAACAGTGAAGTAGGCTCGAAGGGCTGAGTGGCCTCATTTTGTCTCTCATTCATATTTTTGTATGAAAAGCGGTGGAAATCTCTTTGAGAAGGAAGAATGGCTGTTGGGCAGGAAGAAGGATCAAACACAGTCTAGTTGGCTGGAGGATGTCACTGAGTAATTACAGACATGGCCGTGTGTGAGGACAGATGAGGGTGACATACTGTAACTACTGAGCCCCAGCAGCAGGAGGTGAGCTGAGAGGATTCTAAAATTCATCTCCCAATTTCAAAATACTTTTACAATGAATTTAAAAATACTCTTCAAAAAAAATTATACAGAGGTACTACAAAGTAGACAGAGCACCAAAATGTTTCAAGGGTGTAGGTATTGCTGGTAAAAGTTTGTACCTGTTTGAAGGTAGCTGCAGTTGCAGTAGCCTCTTTGAGATGTGCAAACTACACCCCTTTCCCTTCACTCGACCCCCCCAGTGATCATGCTTGTTACTGTCTGGTCCTCCTGAAATTGGGGCTCAGCCAGGGACCCACTCTGTCTTGCTGGAAATTCAAGCCTCAGCAATAGCCCTTTGACTCACCAGACTCTCTGCATTGGGCTGAAGAACGGCCCTCAGCTCCCTTGGACAGATACGTCTCTAATCGTGGTCGCATCTTCGTACCCTCTTTCACCTGCAGGCAACAAGCAGAAACATTACTAACCAATTCACGCTCAGTCGTCCCTGCTGTGAAAATCCCTCATCTCTCCACCTCGATCACTCCAGGAGCTAGCTCAATGATCCTTCATTACTGTTGGATCAATTCACTCCAGAGGATGAAGGTTTTGGAAGTTTAACATTAGGTTGTCCCTCTCTCAGCTAGACAGAGAAGATCCTATGGCACTGTTTCATACAATCATAGAATCCCTAGAGTGTGGAAACAGGTCTTTTGGCCCAACAAGTCCATACCGACCCTCTGAAGAGTATCCCACTCAGACCCATTCCCCTACCCTATTACCCTACCCATCCCTGAACACTATGGGCAATTTGGCATGGCCAATTCACCTAACCTGCACATCTTTGGATTGTGGGAGGAAACCAGAGCACCCACGGTGGGGGCGGAAGGAAATGTGCAAACACTACACAGACTGTCACCCAAGGCTGGAATCGAACCCAGGTTCTTGGCATTATGACGTAGCAGTGCTAACCACTGAGCCACCATGCCACCCTAGCGTCTTGGCCAATATTTATGCCTCCCTCAACATCACAGACTGTTGTGGTCACATGGCTATTCACGAACTTTGGGCTGTTGCAGGATCTGTAGAAACACAAATCAATTTTCTTCCTTTCCCGGAGTTATATTGTATTCATTCACGGGATGCAGGTGTTGCTGGCTGGGCCAGCACTTATTCCCTATCCCTAATTGCCTGGAGTAGGTTAAGAGTCAACCACTCGGTCTGAAGGTCACATGAAAGTCAGACTAGGTAAGGATGGCAGTTTCCTTCCCCACAGGGCATTAGTGACACAGATGAGACTTTAAAATGAGAAATGTCAATGGTTACATGGTCATTATCATGCTAGCTTTGTATTCCTGATTATTATTGAATTCAAATTTAACCATCTGTCACAGTCGGATGTGAACCCATGCCCCCAGAACGTTAGCTTGAGTTTCTGGTTATCAGGCAAAAGTGAGGACTGCAGATCAGAGTCAAGATCAGAGTGGTGCTGGAAAAGCACAGCAGGTCAGGCATCCTGCTCCTCGGATGCTGCCTGACTTGCTGTGCTTTTCCAGCACCACTCTGATCTTGTCTCTGGTTTATTGGTCCAGTGACATTACCACTGCACCACGCTTCACCTTTTATTCTCTACTTTCACATGGGTCTGGGCACTGTCCACACAGCTCGCATTTACTGCCCCTCCATGGATCTAGGAACATCCTCACCAGCCAGCAGTAAGTGAAAGATTCATCAGGAGGTAGGTTTTGCAGAGACCCTTAAAGGAACGATGAGAGCTCGAGGGATGGAGAAGTGTAAAGAGAGAAATTCGGAACTTAAAACCCTGGCTGACTGAAGACACAGCCATCAAGCAATGGAGTTTGGGCATGTAGAAAAGGGGGCCAGAATTGGAGGGGTTGTAGGGCTGGAGAAGATTACAGGGAGAAAGTGAGGACTTCAGATGTTGGAGATCAGAGTCAAAAAGTGTGGTGCTGGAAAAACACATTTTGAGCATAAGCTCTTCATCAGAAGATTACAGCAAGACCAAAGGGGGGGTTAAAAAACAAACGATGTGAATTTTAACAGTGTTGCTGAACTTGGAACCAACATACAGCAGGGGTAAATGAGTGATAGATGGTTAAAAAAGATAAAGAACGACAGATGCTGGAAATAATAGATATTGCTGGAAAAAGTCAGCAGGTCTGGCAGCATCTGTGGAGACAGAAACAGAGTTAACAGTTCGGATCCAGTGACCTTCTTCAGATCTCTGGTGATGGATGGAATTTGGTCTGAGTTCAGATACAAGCAGCAGAGATTTGAGGGATGGCAGATGGCTGAAGGAGGAGACTAGCCCAGAATGGAGGTTCAGAGGAACTTTCAAAAACTCTCCGAAGGCCTGACAGGCTGGGCTGGGATGGAATGTGGATATATGTGGGTAACAGTTCTGAGGGAGTTAACATTAATGATATAGTGAGCTCTATTCAAGTTGCAGACAATCTATGAGCACAGGTAGTGACTTCTACACTAGCTTTTGGAGGGAGCAGATGTATTCTGTATAGTTCCTGAGAGTCCGAGTAATTATGTCTAACTAATATGTTGTTGTACTTTTGCTATCCTGCAAAAGAAATTGAGTTAAGCAAGAATGGCAAATTATACTGCAGTTTAATAGAACTTTAGTTAGGCCACACTTGGAATATTGCATTTGGTTCTGGTCACCACACTACCAGTAGGATGTGGATGCTTTGGAGAAGGTACAGAAAAGGTTTACCAAGGTGTTGCCTAGTATGGGAGATTTTAGCTACGAAGAAAGGTTGGATAGACTGGATGTGTTTTCACTGGAATGCAGGAGGTTAAGGGACGACCTGATCAAAGTTTATAAGATTGTGAATGGCATGGATAGAGTGCAAAGTATGAGGCTTTTTATCAGGGTGGAGGGGTCAATTACTAGGAGACACAGGTTTAAGGTGTGGAGGTGGGGAAAGTTTAAAAGAGATGTGTGAGGCACAAGGCTGGTGAGCACCTGGAACATGCAGCCAGAGGAGGTGATAGAAGCAGACACAATAGCAGCATTCAAGAAGCACCTGGACAAATACGTGACTAGGAAGGGAATAGAGGGATATGATCCTGTAAGTGAAGATTGTCATAGTATGGAAGGGCAAAACGTGTTGACTTTGGAGGGCCGAAGAGCCTGTTCCTGTGCAGTATAGTTCTTTGTTCTTTTGTAACAATGTTTCTTCTGGAATGACCCTCCGGTAATCTATCCTTTACCAAAGACATTAGACAGGCCCCAAAGCAAGGTATAGACAGAGGAGGATTAATGGCAGTGAACTGAAATCCTTATTGTGAACCCACACACTGGCAGAGGTAGCAGACAGCACAAGGTGTCCATGGTGGAAATCAGGCTGATACCACTAGCATCACTGCACACGGAATATTGCGTGCTATTCTGGTCACCTTCCTATTAGAAGGATGTTGCGAAACTTGAATGGGTTCAGAAAAGATTTACAAGGATGTTGCCAGGGTTTGAACTAAAGGGAGAGGCTGAATACGCTGGGGCTGTTTGCCCTGGAGCATCTGAGGCTGAGGGGTGACCTTATAGAGGTTTATAAAATCATGAGGGGCATGGATAGGATAAATAGACAAAGCCTTTCCCTGCGGTGGGGGAGTCCAGAATTAGAGGGCAGAATTTTAGGGTGAGAGGGGAAAGACATAAAAGGGACCTATGGGGCAACTTTTTCACACAGAGGGTGGTGCATGTATGGAATGATCTGTCAGAGAAAGTGGTGGAGGCTGGTACAATTGCAACATTTAAAAGGCATCTGGATGAGTATATGAATAGGAAGGGTTTAGAGGGATATGGGCCAAGTGCAGGTAAATGGTACTCAATTAGGTTAGGATATCTGGTCAGCATGGACGAGTTGGACTGTTTCAGTGCTGTACATCTCTGTGACTCTATGACATGGATCCACCTGGAGTGGAAGAAAGCAGATCCACTTGTGCTGAGGGAGTTTTCATACAGTCTGGGAGCCTAGTCATTGCGTTATTGTAAAACAGAGTTGGCTTCAATTGCTACAAGCTCTGTGTCATTTTTCACTCGAGTGGCCTGGAGATTTGAACAGATTGAAGTGTTCCCCATGCTATTTGGGCACAAGATTGATAACAGATGTGGCAGAGAGATGTAGATTGTAAGCAGCCCATACTTAACCCTGAGTGAAATTATCTTGAATAAAAGATGGATGCAATGAATTAAACCTGATTACTGCCTTCCTGATTAGTTTCCTCAGTTCCTCCCCCCTCCTGATAATGCTGATGACATTTTGATTCATGTCAAGTCAACGATTATACCAGAATCTTTATCAAACAGAATTTGACTTTGAGGAACACAGGGTGTATTCAGGACGGGCAATTAAAAGCTTAATCTAGGGGAATTAAAGGAGCACCTTAAATTTGGACAGAAAGACAGGGGGGTCAGGAGGGAATCCAGATACATAAGGTCCAGGACCCTATAGACACAAAGATTTGAGGTAAGAAAACCAGAGAGGAGGCCAGAACTGACGGAGAGCAGATGTCTCATAGGGTTGTAGGCCTCGGACAGGGAACAGAGGCCCAGAACCATGACAAGATTTGGAACGAAGGATGAGAATTTTGCAAAAGAAAAATGTTGCTCAGTCAACGTTGGACGATGGGCAGTGATTGTAATGAGGTCAGCCAGGTGGACCTCATAGAATATGAGTTCCTTGATTGGGGCTGTTAACCTTGTCCAATTATGGAGCCCTGGCTGACAGAAATAAACAGGAGTGTCAGGGGTTCTGCTCACTCTGAGAGCTGGCTCTGAGGAAGCCAGACCATTGTCAAGGACTCTCCGCACCTAAATAAATGATGACTCGGACATCAGTCTCTGTAGAGTTATTTCAAATGGCTGCAGAGGAACTGGGGTGAACGACACTGGGCATGAGTTAGGGTGAGTTATGAAGTGCGGGGGGAATGGAGGTGTCAGATGGTGGTCATTGCGGATGGCTAGGGGCTGAGTGGTGGTCATGGGGCTGGTTGAGAGTGACATTGGGAGGGGTATTGGGCTGTAGGTTTGGAGGTGGTGATGGGCATTGGCAGCTGGTGAGGTCTGCTTTGGGCAGGAGGTCATGTATCAGAGGGTATTTGAGGCAGGTGGAGATATGGGTGGGTGGGGGCAGAAGCGGGCAGACTCAGGCTTCCCCTTTAACCCTCCTCCTCCTCTCCGTATCTTCCATTGAGTGGGGGTGAGGGTGTCCGTCGGCCTGTGCCCCAGAAATGTGGGGGAGGCAGGGTCCGAGGGAGGCAACGGGTGATATTTAAACAGAAACAGAGTACAGGGGAAAATCAGAAGTCGTGAGGCTCATGTGGGAGTCCCAGCACAGGTACAATGGGCTGAATGGCCTCTCTGCGTGCCGTAACGCCTCTGTGATTTTTTCCTTTCCAGGCTCAAAGTCACACGAACCACTGCACGGCCTCCTTTTTAACAAATTAAAACAAAAGAAGGTCTAAGCATACGCAGAGGATCCGTCGGTCTCTTAGCATCTTCCAGTCCTAAGCTCTCGCCACAAAGTGAGGCACGTCTGGGCCCCAAGAGGTTCCCTGAAACAGGTTTCACCCCCCTCTGCTGGTCAGGAGGTCTTCCTGATGCTTTCCATCACCGATTACTAACTTGAAACAGCAGCAGATTGCATTCATAGAGTCATACAGCACGTAAACAGACCCTTCAGTACAACCAGTCCATCCCCCATTAAACTAGTCCCACCCGCCAGCTCCTGGCCCATATCCCACCAATACATCTCACCTTGAGCACAGTGACATAACAGCAGGTCCCTCACAAAGAAGAGTTCATCAGACAAAAGACCGTCACCAAACCAGATACAACTGCAAGTTACCAAAACCTTACTCTTTGACTTCAGTTTTAATTTACATCTTAGACAGGGGTCAGGAAGGGGCAAAGAGAGTTGGGGAGTCGGAATTACAGTGATTTGGGAACAGGTAACTAAAGGTGCAGCTACTGATGGTGGGGCAATTACGATCAGGGATGCTCAAGGGGCCAAAACCTGGGTGGCACCGTGCCTCAGTGGTTAGCATTGCTGCCTCACAGCGTCAGAGACCCGGGTTCGATTCCACCCTCAGGTGACTGTCTGTGTGGAGTTTGCATATTCTCCCCATGTCTGCGTGGGTTTCCTCCCACAATCCAAAGATGTGCAGTTTAGGGTGGATTGGTCGTGCTAAGCTGCCCATTGTGTTCAGGGATGTGTAGGTTGGGTGGATTAGCCATTGGAAATGCATGGGTTGGGGGAATAGGTCTGGGTGAGATGCTCTTCAGAGGGTCGGTGTGGATTCGATGGGCCAAATGGACTGCTCCCACACTGTAGGGATTCTATGATTCTATAAAAGCTGGAAGATCTCACTTGAGCTTGGACCTTGACAGTGATTTGCTATTCACCCACACGCACATCACAGTTTTGAAGCAGGTTCAGTTGATACATGCTACTGAATGGCAATCCTACTGCAGTGATGAGCAGTACAACCATTTGTGAAAATATAAGAGAATGGGGTCCCTGAATTTTTTATTCATTCATGGGATGTTAGTGTCGCTGGTTAGGTCAGTTAAGAGTTAACCATATTGCTGTAGCAATATAATAACCCAGAGAACTGTGGATGTTGGAAATCTGAAACAAAAGCAGAATTTGCTGGAGAAACTTAACAGGTCTAGCAGCAGCTGTGGAACTAGAAAGCAGAATGTTTTGAATCCAGTGATCTTTCTTCAGAACTGTTCTGAAGAAGGGTCACTAAACTCAAAAGATTAACTCTGCTTTCTCTCCGTATTGCTGTGGGTCTGGAGTCATATGTAAGCCTCTCCAGGTAAGGATGGCAGTTTCCCACAGTAAAGGACATTAGTGAATGAGATGGATTTTTCCCGACAATGAACAGTGATTTCAAGGTCATCCTTAGATGTCTCGTTCCAAATTTTATTAAAAATTTAATTCAACTTCTAGAATTCAAACCCAGGTCCCCAACACATTACCTGGTTCATCAAAAATGGATATCATTGAATCCCTACAGTGTGAAAACAGGTCCTTCGGCCCAACAAGTCCACATCAACCCTCCAAACAGTAACCCACCCAGATACATTTCTCTACCCCATATTTACCCCGGATATACACCAAATCTACACATCCCTGGACACGATGGTCAATTTGCCTAACTTGCACATCTTTGGATTGTGGGAGAAAACCAGAGCAAACCCATGCAGACTCAGGGAGGATGTGCAAACACCACACAGACAGTTGCCTGAGGCTGGAATCAAACCTGGGTCCCTAGCACTGTGAGGTAGCAGGGCTAACCACTGAGCCACCATGCCACCATCCATCTCTGAATGAATAGTGTAGCAATAATACAACTAGACCACAGTCTCCCCATTGCAGTGGGTACAGTTAGAGGAGAAGGGCAAATAATAAGGGACAGAGCCATTTCCTTCACTGCAGGAAACAAATCACAAGGCACAAGAAAAACATTGATGAATAAAGTGATTTGTTTGCTATGGAATCCTACAGCAGCCCAATCCACTGAAGTGGATGTCAAAAAGATGTTGAGTTTAATCACCACTGAGAGGATAATTAAACCAGGAGAATTACAACGCCTTGAATTGTATGGTTCTGCTCCACAACCACCTGATGAAGAAGCAGCACTTCAAAAGCTAGTGCTTCCAAATAAACCTGTTGGACTATAGCCTGGTGTGATTTTTAACTTTGTCCACCCCAGTTCAACACCGGCATCTCCAAATCTTGAATCTCATGTGTTTCATCAAATGTGGTCACAGCCCAATGCCTCTTTATCTCTACAATATCCTTCAGCCCTATCACTACCTGACCTCTCCATATTAGTTTGCACTGCTGCCTCACAGCGCCAGAGATCCGGGTTCTATTCCCGCCTCAGGCGACTAACTGTGTGGAGTTTGCACGTTCTCCCCGTGTCTGCGTGGGTTTCCTCCGGGTGCTCCGGTTTCCTCCCACAGTCCAAAGATGTGCAGGTCAGGTGAATTGGCCATGCTAAATTGCCCGTGGTGTTAGGTAAGGGGTAAAGGTAGGGGTATGGGTGGGTTGCGCTTCGGCGGGGCGGTGTGGACTTGTTGGGCCGAAGGGCCTGTTTCCACACTGTAAGTAATCTAATCTAATTATTCCAACATTGCCCTCTCACACACTGCCAATTTCCTTCACTCCTCCACTGTCCCTTCAGTTGCCCATGTCTCCTTGATCCTCTTTGTCTCTCACCATCTGCAACTTAAAAGCCTCTTAGTTCTTGTGCAGCAGATGGAGCATGTTTTTATATCTGTTTCTAGAGTAAGCTTTTCCTGAAAAACAGGTTGCAGCTTGGGGCTTGGGGGCATCACCCTGCATCGCTGACCTGTTCTCACTGCCTGTTGAAGGTGCATTGCAAAGATTGGCAGGTTGATAATCCATCGGTTTGGCCACATTAGACCATCCATTCCCACAGCTTCTGCCTCAGAGGCAAGGGGTACTATCTGCAGCACTCTGAGACCATCCATATACACGCTGATACCAGGTAATGAATGGCTAATTTATGAGGATATGTTGAGTAGATTGGGCTTGTATTCATTGGAAGTTAGAACAACTGAAGACTACCTTATTGAATCATACAGGATTGTTAGGGGACTCAGCAGGAGAGATGTGGAAAGGTTGTTTCCCCTTGTGGGAGAGTCTAGGACCACAGGGCATAATCTCAGAATAAGGAGTCGCACATTTAAGTCAGAGATGAGGAGAAATATCTTCCCTGAGAATTGTGGAATTTTTTTACCACAGATGGCTGTAGAAGCTGGGTCATTAAATACATTCAAGGCTGAGGTGGACAGTAAGGGGTTTGAGGGTTATAGGGATATGGCAGGAAAGTGGACTTGAGAATTATCGGATTAACAATGACCTTGATGAATGGTGGAGCAGACTTGATGGGCTGAATGGCCTACTCCTACTCCCATGCCTTATGATCTTATGGTCTTACTGGGCTACAAGTAATCCTTGAAAGTTAGTGATCAGTTACAGTCCCATAATAGGTAATCCCTTTTTAATTTGTGCCCTCGTGCCTTCTGTTAAATCTCACATGGAAACCCAGCAAGTTACCTGCTCAGTCATTTCATCCTCCGACATGCTCGAGTTGGCTTGCCCCTGACCCCGAGGTGCCTGCCTATCACTTTCTCCGCTGACTGGGTTGGCGTTGAGTGGTTCGGTTAATTCGTAGCCCGACTGGTCCAACTGGTCTTCATCCTCTCGTTCACCTTCTCCGTCACTGTCAATCCCGAGCACATCGAGGCTGAGCCTGTGTAGACAGGGGGTTGGGGCAGGTAGAAAATAAGATCCATCAACAGATTTAATGTATGTGGTAAAAATGCCAATGGTGCAAGATGAGTACGGTTTTTTTGGTGTATTAGGATACAGAGAGTCCTTTAGTCATTCAGAACTTGAATCTTGATGAAAACAGAGACATGCTACAGAAGCTTTGTGTCTTACACTCATCAGGACAGATGCAAGAATGCCAAATTTTAAGTGATCATAACAATATGGCATAGGAGAACAGGATACTAATTGTTTGTCAAGGTGACCCTGACTGTCTGATGCTTTTCCACAGTGAAGTCACTGGAATGAGTCATTAGTGTCACACACTCAGGATTGTCATGGCTCAAAGATACTTGCCCAAAGCAACATATACATTCATACGCACAGTCCCGTTCTCTGCAAACAGGGAATATCTGCAAACTTTGTGCCATTTTCAAATTACCATAAGACCATAAGACATAGGAGTGGATTAAGGCCATTCGGCCCATCGAGTCCACTCTGCCATTCAATCATGGCTGATGGGCATTTCAACTCCACTTACCCACATTCTCCCCGTAGCCCTTAATTCCTTTTGACATCAAGAATCTATCAATCTCTGCCCTGAAGACATTTAGCGACCCAGCCTCCACCGCACACTGTGGCAATGAATTCCACAGGCCCACCACTCTCTGGCTGAAGAAATGTTTCCACATTTCTGTTCTGAATTTACCTCCTCTAATTCTAAGGCTGTGTCCACGGGTCCTAGTCTCCTCGCCTAACGGAAACAATTTCCCAGCGTCCATTCTCTCCAAGCCGTGTATTATCTTGTAAGTTTCTATTAGATCTCCCCTTAATCTTCTAAACTCCAATGAATACAATCCCAGGATCCTCAGCTGTTCCTCGTATGTTAGACCTACATTTCCAGGGATCATCCGTGTGAATCTCCGCTGGACACGCTCCAGTGCCAGTATGTCCTTCCTGAGATGTGGGGACCAAAACTGGACACAGTACTCCAAATGGGGCCTAACCAGAGTTTATAAAGTCTCAGTAGCATAACGGTGCTTTTATATTCCAACCCTCTTGAGATAATTGACAACATTGCATTCGCTTTCTTAATCACGGACTCAACCTGCATGTTTACCTTTACAGAATCCTCGACTAGCACTCCCAGATCCCTTTGTACTTTGGCTTTACGAATTTTCTCACCGTTTAGAAAGTAGTCCATGCTTTTATTCTTTTTTCCAAAGTGCAAGACCTCGCATTTGCTCACATTGAATTCCATCAGCCATTTCCTGGACCACTCTCCCAAACTTTCGAGATCCTTCTGCAGCCTCCCCAGTTCCTCAGAACTACCCGCCTGTCCACCTAACTTTGTATCATCAGCAAACTTCGCTATAATGTCCCCAGTCCCTTCAGCCAGATTATTAATATATAATGTGAACAGCTGCGTCCCCAACACTGAACCCTGCGGGACACCGCTTGTCACCGGCTGCCATTCCGAAAAAGAACCTTTTATCCCAACTCTCTGCCTTCTGTCAGACAGCCAATCCTCAATCCATATCAATAGCTCACCTCGAACACCATGGGCCCTCACCTTGCTCAGCAGCCTCCTGTGTGGCACCTTATCAAAGGCTTTTTGGAAGTCTAGATAGACCACACACACTGGGTTTCCCCGGTCTAACCTACTTGTCACCTCTTCAAAGAACTCCAACAGGTTTGTCAGGCATGACCTCCCCTTACTAAATCCATGTTGACTTGTTCTAATCCGACCCTGCTCTTCCAAGAATTTAGAAACCTCATCCTTAATGATGGATTCTAGAATTTTACCAACAACCGAGGTTAGGCTAATTGGCCTATAATTTTCCATCTTTTGTCTTGATCCTTTCTTGAACAAGGGGGTTACAACAGCAATCTTCCAATCATCCGGGACTTTCCCTGACTCCAGTGACTTTTGAAAGATCTCAATCAACGCCTCTGCTATTTCCTCAGCCACCTCCCTCAGAACTCTAGGATGTAGCCCATCGGGGCCAGGAGATTTATCAATTTTAAGACCTTTTAGCTTTTCTAGCACTTTCTCTTTTGTAATGGCAACCATACTCAACTCAGCCTCCTGACTCCCTTTAATTGTTGGGATATTACTCATGTCTTCCACTGTGAAGACTGATGCAAAGTACTTATTAAGTTCTCCTGCTATTTCCTTATCTCCCATCACTAGGCTTCCAGCATCAGTTTGAAGTGGCCCAATGTCTACTCTTGCCTGTCGTTTGTTTCTTATGTATTGAAAGAAACTTTTACTATCATTTCTAATATTACTGGCTCGCCTACCTTCATCCTCTCCTTCCTTATTTCTCTCTTTGTTATCCTCTGTTTGTTTTTGTAGCCTTCCCAATCTTCTGATTTCCCACTGCTCTTGGCCACTTTATAGGATCTCTCTTTTTCTTTGATACATTTCTTGACTTTCTTTGTCAGCCATGGCTGTCTAATCCCTCCCCGGATAATCTTTCTCTTCTTGGGGATGAACCTCTGTACAGTGTCCTCAATTTTACCCACAAACTCCTGCCATTTTTGCTCTACTGTCTTCCCTGCTAGGCTCTGCTTCCAGTCTATTTTCGACAGTTCCTCTCTCATGCCCTCATAATTACCTTTATTTAACTGTAAGACCATTACATCCGATTTTGCCTTCTCTCTTTCAAACTGCAGACTGAACTCTACCATATTATGATCGCTGCTTCCTAAGTGTTCCCTTACTTTAAGATTTTTTATAAAGTCTGGTTCATTACATAGCACTAGGTCCAGAATAGCCTGCTCCCTTGTGGGCTCCATGACAAGCTGTTCCAAAAAGCCATCCTGTAAGCTTTCCATGAATTCCCTTTCTTTGGATCCACTGGCAATATTATTTACCCAGTCCACCTGAAGTCCCCCATGATCACCGTGAAAGCTTTGGAAGGCTTTAGTTCCCTGTTAATTTCTCCACTGCTGTCAAATGCTTTGGGACATCTTGAGATTGTGAAAGCTACGATTTAAATGGAAGCATCTCTTCTTCTCTCTTATTGTCAATATTAGGATTGGGCAGTGTTCCTCGGATAGTAAGGAACAAGCTCTTCCTTATCCTTCAGCACATTATCCAGTGAAAGAACATTGAGGGGGAGAAGATTGGACTGTGATACCCTCCCTGGTTAAACAGGTGGCTGGCACACACTTTAACAGAGTTGGAAACTTTTTCAAAGGTCCATGGAACAGAAGAATTGCCCATCAGAATTTTAATCTTTTTTGGCCATTAACATGGCGTTTGTTGCATTGGGATTTCTAAAGAGTCCCATAAACCTACCTTCCAGTGTGCATCCAATATCTTACCATCCACAGGCTTGAAGATCGGGGCCCACATATTCAAATTTGTCTTTCCTGGATCCATAGGAATATAGCAAATAAGGACAGGGGTCGGCTATTTGGCCCTTCGAGCCTACTCTATCATTCAACTCAGTCCCGTTCCTGCTTTCTCCCTGTACTCTTTGATTCAGTTAGCTTTAATAACTATGTCTTCTTCTTTATAACACTCAAAACACTTTGACCTAAACTGCTTTCAATGCCAGAGAATTCCACAGGTTCACAGGGTAAACTAATTCCTTCACATCTCAGTCCTAAAAAAAACTACCCAGTATCCTTAGACTATGACCCTTGGTTCTGAGCTCCCCATTCATCAGGAACATCCTTCCTGCATTTACTCTGTCTAGCCTAGTTAGAATTTGATCAGTTTCTATGAGTTCATCCCTCATTCTTCTAAGCTCCAGGGAATACAGTCCTAACTGATCTATTCTCTCTTCATCTATGCCATCCCAGGAATCTGTCTAATAAACCTCATTTACCTTTTAGAACTCATACTTTATTCTCATTAAACTCAACCTGCCTCTGTATCACCCTTTCACTTAATCTGTCAATGTCCCTTTATAACTTCCAATTCCAGAGTCTCCCAACTTAGCGACTTCCGCAAATTACAATTTACAACTCTTTACTCCTTGATCCAGGACATGGCTAAAACAGTGAAAGCCTGAGATCACCCGTACAGGGGCTCAGTGGTTAGTACTGCTACCTCCCAGCACCAGGGTCCCAGCTTCAATTCCAGCCTCGGGTGACTGTGTGGAGTTTGAACATTCTCCCTGTGTCTGTGCGGGTTTCCTCCGGGTGCTCCAGTTTCCTTCCACAGTCCAAAGTTGTGCAGGTCGGGTGAATTGGCCACGCTAAGTTGCCCATAGTGTTAGCTGCATTCGTCTGGGTGGGTTACTCTTCGGAGGGTCGGTTGTTGGGCCGAAGGGCTCGTTTCCACATTGTAGGGAATCTAATCTAATCTTATTTTTGGGGAACACCAAATGTCACATTGTATCAACATGAAGCCTATCCTTTAAACACTTGTGTCACTTACAGGCACCGATATACACTGAATGAAAGGGGCAGCTCAACCTCATACTGCACTTCTTACCTTTACAACAAAACAATTTTCTGAAGGGCAGTGACTGCTGTAACATAGGGAACACAGCAGACAATTTGCACATAGCAAGCTCCCACAAACAACACTGTGATGATTTTGTGTTGTTGATTGAGGGCTAATTATTGACCAGAACAGTGGGGAGACGTCCCTGGTCTGGGATCTGAGTGTAATAGGGACTTTAGTTTAACATCTCATCTGAAAGATGACACATCCAACAATGCAACACTCCCTCGTTGCTGCACAGAGTTTTACAAGTGGGAAAAGAGTGGGCTAGTGAAGCAGAAGATGACAGATGGAAATTGATGCAATTCAGTGTTTATATTTTCAGCTGTCATCAGTGCCAAATGGAATCAAAAACTGACAAGTCAAGGACCTTAAAGTTAGTTAATAACTGAATTTAGTAACTTATTTACACAGACAGTTTTGGCGACTTGTCCTGTCTTCAGTAAGATATGTTGACACTGAGAAACAGGCAAGCAGTGTCTATCATCAGGTCAAGTATCACAGTGGACCGACACACAACTAGTCTTTACTCCAGGGCAATATACTTCTTTTAAATATATATTATTTCAAATTTAAAGTAAGAGAAAGTCACTGTTTGGGACTTTAACTGGGGCTTTATTTGAGCTGATTAAAGGAGTTAACGTGGTATTTAGGAAGAAATTGTATTCTCTAGTGGAGGGGTGCAGATCAAGAAAGCAGAACCTTAAATTAGACTGCGTTTGCTCAGGCAGATGTTGGGAAGCAGTTCTCCACAAGATGGAAATTTCAAACACTCTCATCCCCGAAAAGCTGTTGAGGACAGGGTTCGCAATTAAAAATCCAAACACTGGGATTGAGATATCGATAATTTTGTTCAGTAAAGTACTTAAAACTTACTAGATCAAATTAGAGTTGAGTTACAGATCTGCCATGATATCATGAAAGTTTTATTAATCTATAAAATGTTCGTATTTGTTGTCAGTTCCTAATGGCTGTTGAAAAGGTGGTCGTGAGTACTTTATTGAACTGCAGTAGTCTTGAGGTACAGAGATACTCAGTGCTGTCAGTGGGGGAGGAGGTGGGGCACAGGATTCCTCGGATTTTGACTCACTGACCATGAAGGAAAAGCAATATCGTTTCATGTCAGGATGGTAGAGGGTCATTGGCCAAAAGCAGGCAAATGGGACATGTTCAGAATAAGATACATGGTTGGAATGGATGAGTTGAACTCAAGAGTTTGTTTCCATGCTGTATGACTCTATGGTGCCCCCATGTGTCTGCTGCTCTTATCCTTCCGGGTGATAAGAGGTCATGGACCTGGAAGGTGCTGTCAAAGGAGACTTAGTGACTTACTGAGTTTCTGTGGTATATCTTCAAGGTGATAGCTGCCATTGCTTTTTGAGTGTTGATGGAGTTGCACTGATCCGAGCAAGTGGAGAGTATTACATCACACTCATCATTTGTGTCTTCTAGATGGCAGACAGGCTTTAGGGGAGTCAGGAATTGAGTAACTCACAGCAGAATATCCCAGCCTCTGTCCTGCCCTTGTAGTCACTGCATTTATGTAGCTGGTCCAGTTCAATTTCTGGTTAATACTAACCCTAGGATGCTGACGGTAGGGCTTCAGTAATGGTAATGGGCCATCAAGGCAGAATGGTCAGATTCGCTCCTGTTAGAAACGTTCATTGTCTGACACTTGTAATGTCATCAATGCTACTTGCCATTATCAGTCTAAGGCTGAACGATGGCCAGGTCTTGCTGCTTATTAGCATAAACTACTGAGCTGCAATTTATATTGAACATTATGTAATCACCAATGAACTCCTATACCCTGACCTTCTATTTGAATGATCAAGGAGGCTTGAAGGCTGAATGGATTAATCCCTTTTGTCATGCATGAAAATGTGAAGTTGTTCACTTTGCTAGGAAGAATTTTAAAAAAGCAAAGTATTACATATATGGAACACAAACAGAGAATTCCAAGGCGCAGAGTGATCTAGTTGTTCTAGTACATGAGTCACAAAATGTTAGTCTGCAAGTACAGCAAGTAATTAAGAAGGCTAATGGAATGCTACTCTTTATTACAGGAGGAATTGAACATTAAAGTCAGGATGCTATGCTTCAGTTATACACGCCATTGATGAGACACATCTCAAATACTGCATGCAGTTTTGGTTTCCATATATAGGGAAGGATATAAATACACAGGTGATGGTTCAGAGGAACTTTACTAAATTGTAT
This sequence comes from Chiloscyllium punctatum, assembly GCF_047496795.1. NCBI lineage: Eukaryota > Metazoa > Chordata > Chondrichthyes > Orectolobiformes > Hemiscylliidae > Chiloscyllium > Chiloscyllium punctatum. The sequence continues at coordinate 82,310,060 of NC_092762.1, read as the reverse complement.
CTGGAATGAGGAGGTTTTCTTTTGAGGATATACTGGCTAGGAGGAGCTTAGTTCCACTGGACTTTAGAAAGGTGAGTGGGGGTTTGATTGAAGTGTATAAGATCCTGAATGGTCTTGACAAGGTAGACATGGAAAGGATGTTTCCCCTTGCGTGTCACTCCAGAAATAGGGAGCACCATTTTAAAATTATAGATTCTCCTTTCAGGACAGAGATGAGGAGAATTTTTTTTCTCTCAATGGATTATATGGCTTTGGAAATTTCATATTCTAAAGGTGATGGATGTGAGGTCATTAAATATTTTTAAGGCAGAGGTAGATGGATTCTTGTTAGGCAGGGGAATCAAAGGTTATCGGAGGGTAGATGAGAATGTAGGATTCAAAATACAAGCAGATTCTCTATTGTCTACTGTATACAGTACACAAAGACTGCAGTCCCCTATAATATACACATGATCTTATTGAAGGGCTGAGAAGTTTCGAGGGGCTGAATGGCCTACTTATTTTCTAATTCATACATTTGTATCTAACTGCTCTCATATCTGCGACATCAAGAAACTGACATGTGCTGAAGCTTGGAAGGAGAAATGGATAGTTGCATATTTGCTGGACTCTTATCTTCCATCCAACATTCAAGCACAAATTCTCTCCCAGCGATAATAGCTGTCTATGCTTATCTGCCAGTTTGAATAGGACAGTATTGACACACAAATAATTTCTGCAGAAGAAGGATGCTAAGGTTAAGGCTGAAATCTCTGCCTGTGTGTTGTGTTCCTGTAAATGTCCTGATCCATATCAGTGAGGAGACAGTCTGTATGCTCAATACCAGACCCATGAAGAAATGATTCAGTGACTGAACCAATGTGCAAGAAACAGTAACCTGTCCAACAGAAATGAAGTTAAATCGTATTGAAAGTGTGCACTTGAATATTATAAGGGAACAGCAGCCCCTGTGTTCAGTGTGGGGAATAGCAACTCCTGTGTTTAGTATTGGGAACAACAGCTCCTATCCATAATAGGGAAAAGCAAACCCTGTATATCCAATCGAGAATAGGAGACACAGTGAACGGTAGACTTTAGGGGATGACAGCTCATAAGCATATCAGTGGAGAATAGCAGCCTCAATGTATATAAAAGTGAGCAGTAGACTCTGTGTATATAATATACAATACCAGACTCTGTGCATACAATAGGGAATAGTAGCCTCTGTGTACATTACAGAGAGGAGCAGCCTCCGTGCATATTATAGGGGACTGCAGTCTTTGTGTACTGTATACAGTAGAGAATAACAGCCTCCGTGTATATTATAGGGGACTGCAGTCTTTGTGTTCTGTATACAGTCGAGAATAGCAGCTTCTGTGTATATTATAGGGGACTGCAGTCTTTGTGTACTGTATACAGTAGAGAATAACAGCTTCTGTGTATATTATAGGGGACCGCAGTCTTTGTGTACTGTATACAGTAGAGAATAACAGCTTCTGTATATATTATAGGTGACTGCAGGCTTTGTAAACTATATACAGTAGAGAATAGCAGCTTCTGTGTATACTATAGGGGACTGCAGTCTTTGTGTACTGTATACAGTAGAGAATAACAGCTTCTACGTATATTATAGGTGACTGCAGTCTTTGTGTACTGTATACAGTAGAGATTAGCAGCCTCCGTGTATATTACAGGGTACTGCAGTCTTTGTGTTCTGTATACAGTAGAGAATAACAGCTTCTGTGTATATTATATGGGACTGCAGTCTTTGTGTACTGTATGCAGTAGAGAATAACAGCCTCTGTGCATAATATAGGGGACTGCGGTCTTTGTGTACTGTATACAGTAGAGAATAGCAGCCTCTGTCTATATTATAGGTGACTGCAGGCTTTGTAAACTATATACAGTAAAGAATAGCAGCTTCTGTGTATATTATAGGGGACTGCAGTCTTTGTGTACTGTATACAGTAGAGAATATCAGCCTCTGTCTATATTAAAAGGTGACTGCAGTCTTTTTGTACTGTATAGAGTAGAGAATAGCAGCTTCTGTGTATATTATAGGGGACTGCAGTCTTTGTGTACTGTATACAGTAGAGAATAACAGCCTCTGTGCATATTATAGGGGACTGCAGTCTTTGTGTACTGTATACAGTAGAGAATAACATCTTCTGTACATATTATAGGGGACTGCAGTCTTTGTGTACTGTATACAGTAGAGAATAACAGCTTCTGTGCATATTATAGGGAACTGCAGTCTTTGTGTAAGCTAGCTTGGCACACCAACCTCATTCCTGAAGATGGGCTTATGCCCGAAACGTTGATTCTCCTGCGACTCAGATGCTGCCTGGCCTGCTGTGTTTTTGCAGCACCACATTTTCAACACTGGTACTCCAGCATCTGCAGTCCTCACTTTCTCATTACAGTAGAGAATAACAGCTTCTATGTATATTATAGGGAACTGCAGTCTTTGTGTACTGCATATAGTAGAGAATAACAGCCTCTTTGTATATTATAGGGGACTGCAGTCTTTGTGTACTGTATACAATAGAGAATAACAGCTTCTGTGCATATTATAGGGGACTGCAGTCTTTGTGTACTGTATACAGTAGAGAATAACAGCCTCTATGTATATTATAGGGGACTGCAGTTTTTTTGTACTGTATACAGTAGAGAATACCAGCCTCTGTGTATATTATAGGGGACTGCAGTCATTGTGTACTGTATACAGTAGAGAATAACTGCTTCTGTGTATATAGTAGGCTACAGATATAAACATAGAAACATAGAGAATAGGAGCATGACTAGGCCATTTGGCCCTTCCAGCTTGCTCTGCCTTTCATATGACCATAGCTGATGAACCAATTCAACATCTTTTACTGCTTTTCCTCCATATCTGTTTATCCCTTTAACCCCAAGTGCTATTAATCCAACTCCTTCCTGTAATCATTCAATGTTTTGGCTTCAACTGCTTCCTCTGGTAGTGAATTCCACAGGCTCACCACTCTCTGGATGAAGACACTACAGTCCTAAATGGTCTACCCTGTATCTTTAGGCTATGACCCTTGGTTCTGTACACCCCTGGTACCCTGCCATCTGCAATATCCTTTCTGCAACTACCCTGTCTAGTCATGTTAGAAATTTATAAGTGTCTGTGAGATCTATCTCTCATTCTTTTGGACTCCAGTGAATATAATCACAACTGACTCAACATCTCCTCATATGTCAGTCCTGCTATCCCAGGAATCTGTCTGATAAATCTTCACTGCACTCCCTCTATATCAGAATATCCTTCCTCAGAAACAGCGATAAAAACTACACCCAATATTCCAGGTGTCATCTCATCAAAGCCCTGTATGCTTGCAGCAAGACATCCATGTTCCTGTAGTCGAATCCTCTTGCAATGAAGGCCAACATATAGGTTTGATTTGGAGGAGCCGGTGTTGGACTGGGGTGTACAAAATTAAAAATCACACAACACCAAGTTATTGTCCAACTGGTTTATTTGGAAGCACTAACTTTCAGAGCACTGCTCCTTCATCAGCTAGCGCTTCCAAATAAACCTGTTAGACTATAACCTGGTGTTGTGTGATCTTTAACACCATATAGTTTGTCTTCATCACCTGCACACCCCTTCAGCGACTGGTATACAAGAACACTCAGGCCTTGCCACACATTCTTCTTTTTTATTTCAAAAATATACTTTATCACAGTCCCCTCTGTCTCAATTTGTAGCTATTCAGACAACAAGTTGCCTTCCTGTTGTAGCTACCAAAGTGGTTTCTTCACATTCATCCACATTACACTGCAACTTGTTCCATATTTGCCCACACTCAGTTTGTCCAAATTAAAACATCTCTGCATCTTCCTCACAGCTCACTCTTCCATTGTGTCTGCTGTAAATTTGGAGATATAACATTTAATCCCTTCATCTAAGTCATTGGGGAGTTGATGGTTTGTGGATGGGATGGAGATGAGGAGTTGGTGGTGGGAGTGTGGGGATGGAGAGTGGGAGAGGGAGAGAGGGTGAGGGTAGGGGTTTGGCAGGGGTAGAGCTGCGGGTGGGAGTGGGGGAGTTGGGGTGGTGGGGGAGGGTTTGGGGAATGAGGGAGGGGTTGGGGGTGGGGGATTTAGGGGATTGGGGAGGGGAGTGGGGTGAGGGGCTGGGACAAGGGTGGGGAGGGGGGTTAATGCTGCCCAGTGGATCACGATACACAGACAGAGCAGCACTCTGCTGGGCAAGTGTGAAGCTTATTCACTGACACAGCTCTCAGCTGGAAGGCTGAATCATGTGTTGCTGTCATTGACTGTACATCAGTGTCTGGGACTGGGTCTGGTGTGATTACACGGTGGAAAATTCCTATTTCTGATATTAAGCTGACATTTCGATCCTGCAAATCCAGGATGAGCTGGCTTGGAAGCTTTTTACATGTGCTTTGCTCATGTGTTGTAAGGATTAGCTCAGAAATAACAATATCCACTCCTTAAAGCTGAAGAATTGAATGTTTCACCTAAACCCGAAGCAGACCTTACAATTTTAAACTCCCTCACCTCTTGCCAATCGACTGCAGAGGCATCACCATATATGTCAATCTTCTGCTCACTCAATCTGTACATGTGTCTGCTCCCCAACAGAAGTTCTCAGGGTCAAGGGGGTTGCCTCCCTTTCTCCACCAACTCCCACCATCCCAAGATGTATAAACATCGAGCCCCTCCCTTGAACCACTACCCCAGAGGCACTGAGTTGCTCCAACTGAAGGCCAGCCTAAGATTGACCAATCACTGCTCAGTGACAAATGGGTGCTCACACCTTCCAAAACCGATTGCATTTTAACCAAAAACTGAAAATAAACCCAGATGTTTATCTTGATAGCTCTGAAGAGATTTTCCACATTGCATAAAAATGAAAACATTGAAGAGAAAACCACAGCCTTTGGCTGTTCAGTCCCTGTGTGACTCCAGGACTGCCAGAGATACAAATCTCTGTTAAAGACATTTCCTCTTGTATCTTCTGGCTTGATCTCTTGCTAATTTTCATCCAGACACTTTTTTTTTGCCTCTGCTGTTTGGGACTTGGCACCTCACGCTGCACTTGTCCCATTTGCTTATAATTTCACAATTAGACTGGCTTGTGTTACAAAAGAAAAATCATTTTCCCCTTCATTGCTCCACTTGTGGGAAAGATACCAGGCGGGAGATATCAGGTACGTCATTTGGCAACATCGGAAGCTTGATTTAGCTTTTGCCACCCACATGTGCAGGCTAACATTTCTCAAATGGGACTTTGGCTTTTTACTGATCAGATACTTTGGGATAACAAACCAGGAGGAGCTCTTCACCCTGTAATAATTAATCAGGGACAGTGAGGGTGGTGTTAAGCTGGGCAATTGTACACAGCTCCAGTGTGACTCAAGGACAGGACTCCTACACTGTGGTAATAATTGACCCTGCTTTTTACAACCTTTTGCAGACACCATTTCCACCACCTTCTCTGGAGCATCTGGGAATGGGCAATAAATGTTGGTCTACCAAGATGTCCCCATCCTCACTGTGAATAGAATTTCTCATTATTGTAGCTCAGGTGCTCGTTGTTGTGGTTCTGTTCGCCGAGCTGGGAATTTGTGTTGCAGACGTTTCGTCCCCTGTCTAGGTGACATCCTCAGTGCTTGGGAGCCTCCTGTGAAGCGCTTCTGTGATCTTTCCTCCGGCATTTATAGTGATTTGTATCTGCCGCTTCCGGTTGTCAGTTCCAGCTGTCCGCTGCAGTGGCTGGTATATTGGGTCCAGGTCGATGTGCTTATTGATTGAATCTGTGGATGAATGTCATGCCTCTAGGAATTCCATGGCTGTTCTCTGTAAGGACTGCACAAAACACTACATAGGACTAACAGGCAGACAGCTAACGATCCGCATCCATGAACACCAACTAGCCACGAAACGACGCGACCAGCTATCCTTAGTAGCCACACACGCAGATGACAAGCAACATGAATTCGATTGGGACAACACTACTGTTATAGTACAAGCCAAACAGAGAACAGCCAGGGAATTCCTAGAGGCATGGCACTCATCCACAGATTCAATCAATAAGCACATCGACCTGGACCCAATATACCGACCACTGCAACGGACAGCTGGAACTGACAACCGGAAGCGGCAGAGACAAACTACTATAAATGCCGGAGGAAAGATCACAGAAGCGCTTCACAGGAGGCTCCCAAGCACTGAGGATGTCACCTAGACAGGGGACGAAACGTTTGCAACACAAATTCCCAGCTCGGTGAACAGAACCACAACAACGAGCACCCAAGCTACAAATCTTCTCACAAACTTTGAAGACTGTTTACAACCTTAGCTTTGTATTTGACCCCAAACGGAACTTCTGAACTCATATTCTCCCCTCCCCACAGCACCAGGACCACCTCCTGCCCACCTCCACTCTGCTCCAGCACATAAAAGAATCTCATCCAAGTGTTTGTTACCTCCAGAATTGACCATTCTGCTGTCTATCTCCTGGCTTTCCACCTCTCAAAAACTTTAGGTCTTACAAAACCCTGGTTGAATATCCTGAAATGCACTAAAGCTTGTTTCTCATTCTCCTGTTCTCATTGATCTACAATAGCTTCTTGTCAACCAATACCTAACATATAAAATTCTCAACTAGATACAGATGGTGCTGGAGAATCTCAGCAGGTCTGGCAGCATCTGTGGAGAGAGAAACAGAGTGAACATTTTGAGTCCAACATGAGTTCAGAGGAAGAGTCAGACCAGACTCGAAACGTTAATTCTGTTTCTCTCTCCACAGACCTTAAATCCTTCAAGACAAAGGATTTTGTATTTCTCTAATTCTGCCTTCTTACTCAGTGTCATTTCTAGAACATTCCCTGCCATGGATTAAGCTGTTAAGACCCTAAAGCCTGAATTTTCCCCCCTAAATATCTCTGCCTCTGTCTTCCTTTAAACCCCCTTCTCTTTCATGGAGTGTTTGGTCTTAGTATCGCCTTCTGTAATGTTTCCCTCCCTTACAACAGAAACTACACTTCACACAGACTTCACTGTGCAGTTAGAGAAAGGGAAGCAGTATCACAACAGCAGTAACAGTATCACAATTGAGTCAAAGGTAACTACAAAGATATAAGGGAGAAGCCGGCCAGAGTTGATCGGAAGGGGAAGCCTAGCAGGGAAGACAGTGGCAGGAGGTTCTGGGGGTAATTCAGGAGCACAGCAGAAATTCATCCCAAAGAAGAAGCAACATATTAAGGGGAGGATGAGGCAATCGTGCTATCGTAAGGACAGACTGACGGGCAGAGGGGGTGGGGTGGCCTTGTTGGTAATGGAGGATATTCAGTCCCTTGCGCAGGGGGACCTAGAGTCAGGGGATGTAGAGTCAGTGTGGATAGAGCTGCAAAATACTAAGGGTAAAAAGACCCTCTTGGGAGTCATCTACAGGCCCCCAAACAGTAGCCTGGATGTCGAATGTGAGTTGAATCAGGAGCTGAAATTGGCCTGTCGCTAAGATGTTACTACAGTTGTTATGGGGGATTTTAACATGCAGGTAGACTGGGAGAATCAGGATGGTATTGGACCTCAAGAAAGAGACTTTGTGGAGTGCCTCAGAGATGGATTCTTAGAGCAGCTGGTGCTGGAGCCGACCAGGGAGAAGGCAATTCTGGATCTGGTATTGTGTAACGAACCAGAATTGGTCAGAGACCTCGAAGTGAAGGAGCCATTGGGAAGTAGTGACCATAATACATTAAGCTTCAAACTGCAATTTGAGAGGGAGAGGGTACATTCGGAAGTGACAGTACTTCTGTTGAATAAAGGGAACTATGGAGCTATGAGGGAGGAGCTGGCCAAAGTTCAATGGTGCAATACCTTAGCAGGGATGACCGTGGAGGAACAATGGCAGATATTTCTGTGTATAATGCAGAAGTTGCAGGAAGAAAGATCCTAGGAGGAGGCATGGGCAGCCGTGGCTGACGAGGGAAGTTAAGAAACATATAAAGTTAAAAGAGAAAAAGTATAACATAGCAAAGATAAGTGGGAAAACAGAGGACTGGGAAGCTTTTAAAGAACAACAGAGGATTAGTAAGAAGGAAATATGCAGAGAAAAAATGAGGTGCGAAGGTAAACTGGCCAAAAATATAAAGGAGGATAGTAAAAGGTTTTTTAGGGATGTGAAAGGCAAAAAAATGGTTAGGACTAAAATTGGGCCCCTGAAGACAGAAACAGGGGAATATATTACGGGGAACAAAGAAATGGCAGAAGAATTAAATGGGTACTTCAGATCTGTGTTCACTGGGGAAGACACGAGCAATCTCCCTGAGGTAACAGTGGCTGAAGGACCTGAACTTACGGGAATTTATATTTGCCAGGAATTGGTGTTGGAGAGACTGTTAGGTCTGAAGGTTGATAAGTCCCCGGGGCCTGATGGTCTACATCCCAGGGTACTGAAGGAGGTGGCTCGAGAAATCGTGGATGCGTTGGTGATTATTTTCCAGAGTTTGATAGATTCGGGATCAGTTCCTGCGGATTGGAGGGTGGCTAATGTTGTACCACTTTTTAAGAAAGGTGGGAGAGAGAAAGCAGGAAATTATAGACCAGTTAGTCTGACCTCAGTGGTGGGAAAGATGCTGGAGTCTATTATAAAGGATGAAATTACAGCACATCTGGATAGTAGTAACAGGATAGGACAGAGTCAGCATGGATTTATGAAGGGGAAATCATGCTTGACTAATCTTCTTGAATGTTTTGAGGATGTAACTCTGAAGATGGATGAGGGAGATCCAGTAGATGTAGTGTACCTGGACTTTCAGAAAGCTTTTGATAAAGTCCCACATAGGAGATTAGTGAGTAAAATTAGCATGGTATTGGGGGCAAAGTACTAGATTGGATTGAAAATTGGTTGGCTGATAGGAAACAAAGAGTAGTGATAAACGACTCCATTTCGGAATGGCAGGCAGTGACCAGTGGGGTACCGCAGGGATCCGTGCTGGGACCGCAGCTTTTTACAATATATGTTAATGATATAGAAGATGGCATCAGCAATAACATTAGCAAATTTGCTGATGATACAAAGCTGGGTGGCAGGGTGAAATGTGATGAGGATGTTAGGAGATTACAGGGTGACCTGGACAAGTTAGGTGAGTGGGCAGATGCATGGCAGATGCAGTTTAATGTGGATAAATGTATGGTTATCCACTTTGGTGGCAAGAACAGGAAGGCAGATTACTACCTCAATGGAATCAATTTAGGTAAAGGAGCAGTACAGAGAGATCTGGGTGTTCTTGTACACCAGTCAATGAAGGCAAGCATGCACAGGTACAGCAGGTAGTGAAGAAGGCTAATAGCATGCTGGCCTTCATAACAAGAGGAATTGAGTATAGAAGCAAAGAGGTTCTTCTGCAGCTGTACAGGGCCCTGGTGAGACCACACCTGGAGTACTGTGTGCAGTTCTGGTCTCCAAATTTGAGGAAAGACATTCTGGCTATTGAGGGAGTGCAGCGTAGGTTCACGAGCTCAATTCCTGGAATGGCGGGATTACCTTACGCTGAAAGACTGAAGCAACTGGGCTTGTATACCCTTGAGTTTAGAAGACTGAGAGGGGATCTGATTGAGACATATAAGATTATTAAAGGATTGGACACGCTGGAGGCAGGAAACATGTTACCGCTGATGGGTGAGTCCCGAACCAGAGGACACAGCTTAAAAATACGGGGTAAACCATTTAGGGCAGAGATGAGGAGAAACTTCTTCACCCAGAGAGTGGTGGCTGTGTGGAATGCTCTGCCCCAGAGGGCAGTGGAGGCCCAGACTCTGGATTCATTTAAGAAAGAGTTGGATAGAGCTCTCAAAGATAGTGGAATCAAGTGTTATGGAGATAAGGCAGGAACAGGATACTGATTAGGAATGATCATATTAAATGGCGGTGCAGGCTCGAAGGGCTGAATGGCCTACTCCTGCACCTATTGTCTATTGTCTATTGACAAGGGAAGTCAGGGACAGCATTAAAGCAAAAGAAAAAGCATACAATGTGGTGAAGATCAGTGTGAATCCAGAGGATTGGGAAGTCTTTAAAACCAGCAGAGGAAAACTAAAAAATCAAAAAGGGGGCAACAGATAAAATGTGAGTATAAGCTGGTATTATAAAAGAAGATTTCAAGAATTTTTTAGATAAATTACAGGTAGGAGAGGGGCAAGAGTGGACATTGGACTACTGGAAAATGAGGCTGAAGAAGTAGTAATGGGGAACAAAGAAATGATGGAGGAACCGAATAGGTACTTTGCATCAGTTTACACATTGAAAGACATCAGCAGCATATCAGAACTTCAATAGAGTCAGGGACAGAGGGGAGGGGAGTGGCCATCACTAAGGTGGTGGTGTTGGGGAAGCTCAAGGTGAATAAATTACCCGGAGCAGATGGACTACACTCCAGAGTTCTGAAGGAGATAGCTGAGGAGATTGTAGAGGCATTGGTGGTGATCTTTCAGGAATCATTGGATTCAGGGACGGTCCCAGAGGACTGGAAAATAACAAATGTAACACCCCTGTTTAAGAAGGGATGGAGGCAGAAATCAAGAAATTATAGGCTGGTTTGCCTGACTTCGGTCATTGATGAGATTTTAGAGTCCATTCTTAAGGATGATATTGCAGAGCACTTGAAAGTAAAATAGAGCTGAGTCAGCACAGCTTCGTCAGAGGGAGGTCATGCCTGACAAATTTGTTACAATTGTTTGAGAAGGTAAGGAGAAAATTAGACAAAGGAGAGCCAGCGGATGTGATCTATTTGGATTTCCTGATGGTCTTTGACAAGGTGCTGCCCAGGAGGCTGCTATTTAAGGTAGAGGCAAGGTACTGGCCTGGATAGAGGATGGTTGATTGGCAGGAGACAGAGCGTGGGGATAAATGGGTCTTTTTCAGGATGGCAGCTGGTGACTGGAGGAGTCCACGGGGGTCAGGATTGGGACCACAGCTATTCATGCTATACATTAACGATCTGGATGAAGGAACTGAGGGCATTGTTGCTAAGATTGCAGATGACACAAAAATAGGGGGAGGGATTGGAAGTGTTGAGGAAGCAGAGACGCTGCAGAAAGACTTGGACAGGCCAAATAAGTGACAGATGGAATGTGGGAGAGTGTGAAGTTAGGCACTTTGGCAGGAATGGGGAAAGACTTCTGAAATCTGAAGCATAAAGGGACTTGGGAGTCCTAGTTCAGGATTTTTTTAAGGTTAACATGCAGGCTCAGGCAACAATTAGGAAGGCAAATGCAATGTTAGCATTCATTTTGAGAAGGCTAGATTACAAGAGTACGGATGTACTGCTGAGGCTGTATAAGGCTCTAGTCGGAACGCATTTGGAACACAGTGAGCAGTTTTGGGCCCAGTATTACAGAAAGATGTGTTGGCATCGAAGGCATCCAGAGGAGATTCACAAGAATAATCCTGGGAATGAAAAGATTATCATGTGGGCGGCACGGTGGCACAGTGGTTAGCACTGCTGCCTCACAGTGCCTGAGACCCGGGTTCAATTCCCGCCTCAGGCGACTGACTGTGTGGAGTTTGCACATTCTCCCCGTGTCTGCGTGGGTTTCCTCCGGGTGCTCCGGTTTCCTCCCACAGTCCAAAGATGTGCAGGTTAGGTGAATTGGCCATGGTAAATTGCCCGTAGTGTTAGGTAAGGGGTCGATGTTGATGTCGGGGTATGGGTGGGTACGCTTCGGCGGGGCGGTGTGGACTTGTTGGGCCGAAGGGCCTGTTTCCACATTGTAAGTAATCTAATCTAATCTAATCTGATGTGAGGAATGACTGAGGACTCTGGGTCTGTACTCAATGGAGTTTAGAAGGATGAAGGAAGAACCTGATGGAAACTTACAGAATACTGAGAGACCTGGATAGAATGGACATGGAGAAGATGTTGCTACTAGCGGAAGAGACGAGGACCCGAGGGCACAACTTCAGAGTGAAGGGATGACCATTTAGAACTGAGATGAGGAGGAATTTCTCCAGCCAAAGGGTGCTGAGTCTGTGGAACTCAATGCTGCAGAAAGGTGTAGAGGTCAATTCAATGAGTGTATTCAAGACTGAGATAGATAGGTTCTTGATGAGTAAGGGAATGAAGGGCTACGGGGAGAAGGCAAGAGAATGAGGTTGAGAAATATATCAGCCATGATCGAATGGTGGAGCAGACATTATGGGCTGAATGACCTAATTCTGTTGTTGTATTCTACTAATTTGTATTTCTATTTATAGCTTATGGTTTTATGGATTATTTACCTAATCTCATTAACAATAGTTCAACATTTGCTCAAGGGAGTAGGTGTGAAAGTTACGATTTAAATGCTTTCTTTTTGGCCTGAGGCAAAATTACATGTGCTCACTTCCTTGCAAAGCACCTTGGGATATCTTCCAACATTCATAGGTCAATGTTAGTTAGGGTTGGGTGTTATCCAAGATTGATTGGGAAAGAATAACTCTATTCAGCTTTAAAAAGTCGACATAGCACCTCAACCCTTACATCAAGACTCAGAGTTACACCGACTGAGTTTGTGCACATGGGATCAACTATTTGTGGTAATCTCTCAGAAGAAGCCTAGGGCTGGTTCATGACAAGAACTGATGTGTAGAGTCTATTAACATGGGGGTGGCTGTTGAGGAAGCTCTCCCTTACTTACTGCCTGCCATTGCTGTATCAGAGGGGTTACAGATTTATAATCAACCAGTGTTAGAATCCCTACAGTATGGAAACAGGCCATTTGGCCCTTTGAGTCCATAGTAACCCTCCAAAGAGCTTCCCATCCAGACCCAACCCCACTACCTTATCCCTGTAATCCTACATTTCTCATGGGTACCCTCCCAGACTACATTTCCCTGGACAATTTAGCATGGCCAATCCACCTAACTTGTGCATCTTTGGACTGTGGGAGGAATCCAGAGCATCCAAAGGAAACCCATGCATTCATGGGACAAGTGCAAACACCATACATACAATCGCCCGAGGCTGGAATCGAACCCCAGTTCTTGGCGCTGTGAGGCAGCAGTGCTAACCACTGAGCCAAGGTGCCGCCCCCATGTTAATGATGCACAGGCCGTCAGATTCTGAGGTGGAACACAAACCTGGAGCTTCTGGCCCCAGCTGTAAAAAGGCAAAGTCACCACTGTCTGAACCAGACCAGGCTACTCTCAACGTTAGAGAGAGAGGACTCGTGGCTTAACCTGAGGGTTACCATACCACAGGTGGGGGTGAGGTTGAGTTAGGGAGTTTTTCATGGTAACCTCAACTTGGCGTAGAAATTGAATCCATTGAGTTGGCATCATTCTACATTACAACTCAGCTGTCCAGCCAACTGAGCTAGCCAGCAGTAGAAACACTGCGTGCCCCCAGACCTGCCAGTTTACCCTGTCACAACACTGTCAGATATTGGCCATCAGGAGAACATTGCTAACTTGCTATCTAAAGCTTTACAGGGAACATTGGTTCAGAATCCAAGAGAGGGGTTAGGTCAGATAGCTGTATAACTAAAATATCTCTATCATTAAAACCAGTTTTCCGTTATTTCATGAATATACCTTCTCCTCACGTCTCCAAGTGCTGTAGGGGATAAAGGGCCTTCCCAGCTGTGCCTCCTGGAGCAGGACATGGACCTGATTAGCAAAGGTAACGAATCCTGATCTTCGCCATCTGATAGATTCTCAAGATCAGATGTACTGTTATTCTGATCTATTCCATCTCCCTCCGTCAAACCACACCCACTGGCTTTCAGAAGCAGGGAAGGATTCTTATTTTCCACGGTTTCATGTGAAGGACAGCAGTCTGTAAGCTGAGTGACAACATTATTTTTTCCAATTTTGCCGAGTTGCCCTGGGGAACCTGAAACAGTGTCTACCCTGGTAACATCTTCCGAACTACTGGTTACTGGACACCGGGAAAGTTTCGGATCCCTGAGGGTCATTGAACTTAATTGCACTGATGAATCCAAGGAGGGAATATCCTCTGTACTGCTGATGGCATCTATTGCAGAGTCATCATAATCCAGGAAAGGGTCATCCTGCAGAGAGATTATTGGAAGAAACAAGTTAGAATTTGTACTAAGAGAATGTGATAGTCAAATCATTTATCCCTGAGACAGAAGGCTGCGTGTTCAAATCTAACTCAGGGAGTTAAGCACATGTTTGCAGCCAATACTCCAATGAGATACTGAGGGAATTAATCTTCACAAAGTCAGTTGCAATTATAGGTGAGCAATCTGGATAACTACCTGGCAGTGTGGTTGGGAGCTGGGTGTGCGCTGGTGGGTGAGTATTGCAGATGAAGGATGTGCTTCTTTCTACAAAGGTTGAAGGAGCATCTGAGAACAAGCCCCTCCTTGCCACCGTCCAGCACTTTGACCAGAAAAGTTGTGAGGTGTACAAAAGTCAAACAAAAACAAATTAACAATGAAAAGCCTCTAAGTGGGAAAGCAGCTGGTAACTCAGTTGTTTTCAATACACACAAGGTTGTTAGTTCAACACCAGTTCCAGGGGTTTAGCACAAACATTAAGGCTCATACTCCAGTATGGTTCTGAAGAGAGTCATAGAGACCTAAAACACAAAAAAAGCACCTATCAAGTCTATGCCAGTCATAAATGAGCACCTAACCAGTCTAATCCCAATTTCCAACATTTGGCCCTTTTGCCTTGCCATTGCAAGTGCACATCTAAATATTTCTTAAATATGTTGAGAGTTTCTGCCTCTTCCACCTTTACAGGCAGATTCCCATCACCCTCTGGGGAAAAAAAAATCTTCCTTACATCTCCTCTAGACCTTCCAACCCTTTCCTTAATTCGCTGACCCCACGGGTCACTGATCCTTCCACCAAGGGAAACATCTCTTCCCATCAGCCCTGTCTATGGCCCTGATCATGGATTACATTCTATATCATGTCTCCTCTCAGTCTCTTCTGCTCCAAGGAGAACAACCCCAGTCTGTCTCGTCTCTAACTAAAATTGCTGCATTCTGGGACATGCTATCTCTCGGCAGAGATGGACCAACTGCCCCATACCTGTTTCGGTCGATGCAAAACATCCTGGAACAGGAGTGTTATTCCTGGTGCCCTGGTCCTTGCTTTTAATTTAAGTGCAGGATGTGCTTGTCAGTGGCTGGGCCAGCCTTTATTATTCACCCCTAATTACCCAGAGGACAGTTAAGAGTCAACCACACTGCCATGGTTCTGGAGTCACATATAGGCCAGACCAGGTAAGAATGGCAGTTTCCTTCCCTAAAAGACATTTATCAGACATTTGAATAGATCTCTGAAATGTTAATTCTGATCTCTCTCTCTGCACCTTCTCTGCAACTATAAAACTATATTTTGTTTTCTATTCTGCTGCCCTGATGCACTTTGTATGGTACGAGCTGCCTGTATAGCACGCAAAACAACACTTTTCATTGCATCCCGGTACATATAACAACAATCAATCAATCAATCAATCAATCAATCATCAGCATTAGACACTTAATTCTAGATTTTTATTGAAATCGAATTCCACCATCTGCCCTGGCGGGATTTGAACCCAGGTCCGCAGAACATTACCTTGTTCTCTGGATTATTAATCTGTAGCTAATACCATGAATTCTGACCTTAGTCTTAGAACATTGTACAATCTTACACTTGCCTTAAACGCATGTCAACCATTTACAATGTTTCAGAGAAGAGGAACGAACATCTGCATTTCATTTTTTATCAATCTTGTGTCCCATCTCAAAGGAAACAGTCATGACTGTCGAACTGCCCTTGGGTAAGAAACACGCTGGATTCTATTATTTCTTTCTGTTATTTATGTTAAAAATATATATGTATAAATACACGTCATTTCTGTTGTAGAAAAGTGCCATTTTTAAATAAATTTAGATGCAAAAGAAAATAATCTTTCAAGTTCTCTTCGAGGTCTGGCCAAGATCCTGGACAATGTTGGGACTGTGTTTCTGAGACACCAGCTCCCAAAACCTTTTCCTTTCCACAACAATTTGCTGCTTGCAAATGTGGATTGTTCCTTGGACAGCCGCCCAGGTACAGCAACCCAGACAGAGGAACTGAGTTTACAATAGACCGGTCCCCTCCCCAAGCCCCATACCAAAAGAAAACTTCTTGTGTCACAGAAACAGGAGATGGTCTTTCAGCCCCTCAAGCCTGTCGCAACATTCACTGAAGTTCTGAGGGAAGATCACACTCGACCCGAAACACTAACTCTGATTTCTTGCCATAGATGCTGCCAGAGCTGCTGAGCTTTTCCAGCAATTCCTGTTTTTGTTTTTGATCTACAGCATCCACAGTTCTTTCAGTTTTTAATTCATTGAAGCCATGGTGTGCCTTAACCTTAAAACTCACTTTACCCCCCGTGCTGCCTAACATCACCCTAAAATGGCCTGGCTGAAATTTCAAGATGGTTCCCAGCACCTCCAGCAGACACGGAATGGTTTCACTTTATCACCACTTGTCCAACTCTTCAAACATCTTAACAACACAGCATTTGTGTTTCTCTGCCTCCCAATTAGCCACTAAGTTTTGTAACTTCAATGCCAAGAGGGATGTGGTTGGCACAGTTGGTCAGATGACTGCAGTGTGGTCCAGAATAAAGCCAAAAGTTGGGGTTCAATTTCCCCTGTGGTTGTTCATGGAGGCCTGACCTCCTCAGCTTTCCCCAGGCCTCTAGGGTGTTATCCACCAAAGTATACGTAACCACTCGTGTCTCTCTCTCTCCCTCCCCCCAATGGAGAGAGATGCTTATGGTCCTGTGTGGATTATGGTTCCTTACAATCCCAACACAAGGACACGATGTAAGACTTTGAAGAGATATTGTAAAGAAGCATAGAAGATGGGAGCAGGAGTAGGCCATTCAGCCCATTCAGACCACTCCACCATTTAACATAATAGAGACTAGTCCATGCCATATTCTCTCTGTGTCTCTGCATTCCTCTTGATACTTATAGTTTCTAGAAGTCTACCTATTTTTTACATGAGCAATGCTCCCTAGAATCTTGTAGAATGAAACATATCGTTCTCTCAGAGAGTTAAATAGGGTAGAAGCCAAAAGGCAGTTTCTGCTGGCTGGAGAGCTCTAGGACCAGGGGCAACAATCTCAGAAGAAGGAGTCAGCCATTTAGGATTGAGGTCAGGAGAGAGTCCTTCACTCATCATGGAGTGAATATCTTTGACATTCTCTACCCAACTGACTGTCTGTCATTGAGTGTGTATATGACAGGATGGGCTAGATAGAGATTTGGTTTGAAGTGAGGTAAGGGATATAGAGGTGGAGTTGAGAGGGGCAGGTGAAGTGATGGATCAGCCATAATTGTGTGCAATGGCAGAAGCAGACTTGAAGGCTCATGTGGCCAAATAGCTGACTCCTGATTCTATTGTCGTATTCTCAGGTTTAACCTGAGGAACTGAATTCTGTTTTTAAATCCTGACCCTATTATCCTGTGCCCCCTCAACCAGACGTTTTGTAGAAGTGGCCTCATTCTTTATCGTCTCTGAGCTCCGTGCGTGATAGACCACAAATAGCAGACATACCAAAATAGGAAATGTCAACTGTGCAGTGGGTAGCAGTCTCCCATCAACTCATAATCCTATTACACCAAAAGCGCAAGCACAAAATCCGGAATGACTACCCAGTACAGAGGGAGAGCAGTGTTTGTCATCTGAATTAAACTTTAAAAACCCACCAGTGTTCTAGCAAAAGTTTAGAAACCATTCCATATCGCTAAAGAGGAAAAGTCAGTGTCCCAGCCAATATTCATCCCTCAATCAACACCATCAAAGCAGGTTTGGCTGATAACGATTACGTTACTGCTTCTGAAAGCTTTCCATGGCTGCCTCAATTTCTCACAGTAATTATACTCAAAAAATAAACACATGAATGGCAGGGTATAAATGCAATTTACAGCTATGAACCAATCTTGTACATATGGCTTTTGTAAACTGAGCCAGTGTAAGGAGTCCCATGAATGCTGCAGGTAACACTTGCCTTGCCCTCAGCCATCCTGTTGAAGTACATCTCCTCCACCTCACTCAGTGAGTTGGACCGGTTATCGATGTTTACGCAAGCTGGGAGAGATCGCTCCTGCCCTCGGGGAAACTCCTGTGAGCATTGCTTCCATTCTGCAGAAAGTGAATTAAAAAATACAGATGAAGCAAATAAAATATGTGCTTACAGCGATGGGTAGAATTCTATCTACACAAAGGGTTGTTATGATCTGGAAGTGCATTGCCTGTCCCTAGAATCCCTACAATGTAAAAACAGGCCATTCAGCCCATCAAGTCCACACTGACCATCTGAAGAGCATCCCACCCACATTTAACCCCTCTACCCTACCCCTGTAACCCTGCATTTCCTATGGCTAATCCACCTAGACTGCAAATTCTTGAACACTAAGAGCAATTTAGCATGGCCATCCACCCTAACCTGCACATCTTTGGAGTGTGGGAAGAAACTGGAGCACCCGGAGGAAACACACGCGGACACAGGCAGAACGTGCAAACTCCACACAGACAGGAAGTGTTGAAAGACCTGAAAGGGTTGGAGACATAGATTCATTTGCAGCTTTCAAAAGGAAAATTTAATAACTGCTGGAACAGAGCCGACGGGCTGAATGGTCCCTTCATATCCTGTGATTGAGCAAATAGGGAGTGTTGGAGGTGCTGCACCTCCTGGTGGCTGCTGATGTCTGGCAGAGGGAGAGACCTCACTGCCCTAGCCAGTGACCCTGATAGCGTCCACAGTCCTGGTTATGGTGGTTCACCAGAAAACAAGGAAGGCTGAACCTCTCTCCTGCCCCTTTCCAGAAACCCTGTTTCCACAGATGATGCTGGACCTGCCATTTATTTCCAGTACTTTTCCTTTTAATCTCGCCACCCTGCCTTCGCCCCACTCTGGATGCGTTTCCAAGACAGTGTCCAACCTTATCACACACTTACACAAATATTAAACTGTCGCTTTTGGTCACTGCATCTCAAAAAGTTCAAATATGTAAGACCGAGGAGAGGGTCCAGGACATTGAGAGCTGGTGTCCAGCAGCAAGAGATTTCCAGGAGCATTACAATTATTAGGACGTGCGTCACAAAGGAGCACTACATCTCTGATTTCTCTTAATGTTGTTTTTTCATTTATTCTTGATATGTGGGCATTACTGGCTGGGCCTACATTTGTTGCCATCCCTAATTAGAACATAGAACACAAAACAATACAGTGCAGAACAGGCCCTTCGGCCCTCAATGTTGCGCCGACCTGTGAACTATTCTCAGCTCATCCCCCTACACTATCCCATCATCATTCATGTACTTATCCAAGGATTGTTTAAATCTCCCTAATGAGGCTGAGTTAACTACATTGGCAGGTAGGGCATCTCAGTCCCTTACCACTCTCTGAGTAAAGAACCTGTCTCTGACATCTGTCTTAAATCTATCACCCCTCAATTTGCACCTATGCCCCTTCATATAGGCTGACATCATCATCCTTGGAAAAAGACTTTCACTGTCTACCCTATCTAATCCTCTGATCATTTTGTATGTCTCTATCAAATTCCCTCTTAGCCTTCTTCTTGCCAATGAGAACAGACCCAAGTCTGTCAGCCTCTCCTCATAAGACCTTCCCTGCAGACCAGCATTTTCCAATGCTTCCACATCCTTCCCGAAATATGGGGACCAGAACTGTACACAATATTCCAACTGTGGCTACACCAGCGTTTTGTATAGTTGCAGCATGATATTGCGGTTCCGGAACTCAACCCCTCTATGCATGAAACCTAACACACCGTATGCCTTCTTAATAGCACTATCAACCTGGGTGGCAATTGCCCTGAGTGATCTGATGGGAACAGCGAGGGCCATTTTCAAAGGGCAGTGAGCTATCAAGCACATTGCTGTGGGTTTGGAGTCACATGTAGATCACAGATTTCCTTCCTTAAAGTGAAAGATGGGTTTTTACAATAACAGTATAACAGTTATCATTAGGCTAGCTTTTAATTCCAGGCTTTTACGGAATTCGGATTTTACTGCCTGCTTTCAGGAGATTTGAACCCCTAACTCCAGAGCATTAGCCTCTACAATAGCAATTAGTTACTAACAAGAGAATCTGTTCATTATATTGGCCAGGACTATTCCTTGGGGAGAACTGATGTGAATCCAGTTCCCTCACACTGTTATTCAGTAACCCCTTTCCCCACAGCATCCTGTGTTACTGACTGTATCTCTACTGATGTTAATCCAGTTCCCTCATGCTGTCACTCAGTAACCCCTCTTCCCACAGCGCACTGTGATACTGACTGTATCTGTACTGATGTTTATCCAGCTGTCCTGTGATTTGAAATGTATGCTGCCAAATGAAACATTATGGCTTTAAATTGAGGGGTGATAGATATAGGACAGATGTTGGAGGTAGTTTCTTTACTCAGAGAGTAGTAGGGGCGTGGAATGCCCTGCCTGAACAGTAGTAGACTCAACAGCTTTAAGGGCATTTAAATGGTCATTGGATAAACATATGGATGAAGATGAAATAGTGTAGGTGAGATGGGCTTCAGATTGGTATCACAGGTCGGTGCAACACCGAGGGCTGAAGGGCCTGTACTGTGTTGTAATGTTCTATGTTTTCTTCTATTTTGTTGTTGAGATAGTAAAGTGAAGGTCACACCTTCCGAGTACAGAAGAATGTAGAGGAGCTAATGTAAATCAGATTCGGGCTGGCTATCATAAGCCTTGAGCTTTCAATGTTTGGGGGTATGTGGATTTTAAAGTAATGAAGGGATGTGGATTTAAGTCTGGGAAATAAAGGGGAGGTCGGAAATCAGCCATGATCTTACTGAATACAGAGCAGGCTGGAGGGGCTGAATGTCTGTGCAGTCCTGTTACTTGGTGAGGATGGTGCATGGTTTAGGTGGTAAAAACAATGACTGCAGATGCTGGGAACCAGATTCTGGATTAGTGGTGCTGGAAGAGCACAGCAGTTCAGGCAGCATCCAAGGAGCTTCCAGAACATGGTTTAGGTGGTGACTAACTAACTGATTCCACTCCCAGATAACTCAACCGATCATCCTCCAATCAGAGCTGATAAGCACCGAGGTAGGTATCTTGTCCTATCGCAGGCCTCATCTCTCATGAACTGGATTGCCAGGTGGCACAGTGGTTAGCACTGCTGCCTCACAGCGTTAGGGACCTGGGTTCAATTCCACCATCGGGTGACTGTCTGTGTGGAGTTTGCATATTCTCCCTGTGTCTGCGTGGGTTTCCTCTGGGTGCTCTGGTTTCCTCCCACAGTCCAAAAATGTGCAGGTCAGGTGAATTGCCCATAGTGTTAGGTGGGAAATGGGTCTGGGTGGGTTACTCTTCAGAGGGTCGGTGTGGATTTATTGGGCCGAAAGGCCTGTTTCCACATTGTAGGGAATCTGACTCAAGAGAAAATCTGACACAGTCGGCAAATCAGAGGATTATAAAGACTACTGTTGGAGACATCTTCCTTTCCAGTGGTGGGAAAGTAAATCCTTTGTTTCTTCTTACATGTCAGGGGTCATGCGGTGTGAGGGGTGTCAGGGACAAGGCAAGGGGTGGCTTTCAAAGGACACCCCTTTGACCCAATCCATCCCTCCAATTGCCTCCAATAACTGTCCACTTAAGGGCTTTAGTTACTGGTAGGGCAAGACAGTCACCCATGGTCAATCTCACCCAGCTCTGGAAGGGGCAGTGGTGGGGGTGTGGGGGGGGTGTGCAAGTATCTCCCTACAGTCAACTCATGTACAATTACTCTTTCTTGCCTCCTTCCCTGACACCTCTGGAGCAAGAACACTGCTGCCCTGATTATAAGACCATAAGACCATAAGACATAGGAGTGGAAGTAAGGCCATTCGGCCCATCGAGTCCACTCCGCCATTCAATCATGGCTGATGCGCATTTCAGCTCCACTTACCAGCGTTCTCCCCGTAGCCCTTAATTCCTCTAGACAACAAGAACCTATCAATCTCGGCCTTGAAGACATTTAGCGTCCCGGCTTCCACTGCACTCCGTGGCAATGAATTCCACAGGCTCACCACTCTCTGGCTGAAGAAATGTCTCCGCATTTCTGTTCTGAAATGACCCCCTCTAATTCTAAGGCTGTGTCCACGGGTCCTAGTCTCCTCGTCTAACGGAAACAATTTCCTAGCATCCACCTTTTCTAAGCCATGTATTATTTTGTATGTAAGTTTGTGTAAAACTCTGTCAGAGGAGGAGCAGGTTCAGGATGGGCACTTCCGCAGGGTTGAGGTTCTGGTGTGAGAATCCTAGGTAGTGCAATGTGCCTTGAGTTCACCGCAGTGCTGTGTTTGCTTTAAAATGTTTATAGAGTTCTTATTAAACAACTCCTGTAAAGCTTCGAAAAGCCTAATCTTTCCAAATTTAGATTTTCAGCAAACAGCACAGTCACTGTGTGTGAGGAGCATGGACCAGTACATGTGACAGCACTTGCCTTTGTAGTTTGCAGCTGTGCTCTGGGTCCATGTGATCGCACGTGTGTGTGCGTGATTGTGGTTATGTGTGTGTGTGTGTGTGTGGTGGGGTAGATGGTGGTAGGTGTGTGGGTGCATGTAAAAATGTGTCACATGAGAATGTTTGTTTGCTCATAAAATCACAGAATTCCTGCAGTGTGGAAGCAGGCCATTCAGCCCATCAAGTCCACACTGACTCTTCGAGGAGCATCCCATCCAGATCCCCACACCCCTCCCCCACCAAATCCCTGTAACCTTGCATTTCCCATGGCTAACCCACTTAATCTGCACTTCCCTGGACACTATGGGGCAATTTAGCACGGCCAATCCACCAAACCTGCACATTTGTACTGTGGCAGGAAATCAAAGCACCTGGAGGAAACCCACATCGAACATAGAACATAGAAATGTACAGCACAGAACAGGCCCTTTGGTCCACGATGTTGTGCTGAGCATTAATCCTAATGTAAAATAAAATACCTTAACCTACGCACCCCTCAACTCACTGCTATCCATGTGTATGTCCAGTAGGGGCTTAAATGTCCCCAATGACTCTGCTTCCACCACCACCGCTGGCAATGCATTCCATGCATTCACAACTCTCTGCGTAAAGAACCTTCCTCTGATGCCCCTCTCTATACCTTTCTCCGAATATCTTAAAACTATGACCCCTCGTGCCAATCAATCCTGTCCTGGGGAAAAGTCTCTGGCTATTGACTCTATCTATTCCTCTCATTATCTTGTATACCTCGATCAGGTCACCTCTCTTCCTCCTTCTCTCCGGAGTCCAAAGCGTATCGTCATAATGGTATGTTCCTGCTCTGAAATCTCTATTGTTTCCGTTTAAGGAAATTATCAAGAACATATCTATGAGTAATTGAAGCTGAAACCTGGGATCAGACTATCTGTTATTTAGCAATAAGGATCACCAAACGGCTTTTGGTTATTCACTTATTCACCAGGAGGAGGATCATTGCCTCACAAGGACTCTGACCTCGATTTTAGTTTTTAAAAAAATCCTTTGTCATAATGAACCATACTCATTAGCCTCTGAAGAGAAAGTGAGGACTGCAGATGCTGGAGATCAGAGCTGAAAATGTGTTGCTGAAAAAGCGCAGCAGGTCAGGCAGCATCCAAGGAGGAGAATCAACGTTTCAGGTATTAGCCCTTCTTCAGGAATCCTGAAGAAGGGTTCATGCCCGAAACATCAATTCTCCAGCTCCTTGGATGCTGCCTGACCTGCTGTGCTTTTCCAGCAACACATTTTCAGCTCATTTGCCTCTGAGGCAAAACTTCATCTTCCAGCAATGATATCATTGTATTTAGTAAGTTAAAGATCTTTCATCACATGGAGTAGATATTGAATAAAAACTGAAAAGAAACTGTGTATGCTGTGAATTCAGCAATTTCTGTTTTTCTGTGGGGTGAATCTCTTGTCTTGGAGCTGCGATGACTATCCTCTAACAACTATCTTCCTTTGTGTCACCTATGACCCCAATCAGCAAAGAGTTTTCACTTTGATTTCTATTCATTCCAGTTTTGCGATGCTTCCTTCATAGCATAATCAGTCAAATTAGATGTCTGGTTTGCAGTTCAGAGTGATACTAACAGTGCAGGTTCAATTCTACAACAGCTGAGGTTGCCATGAAGATCTCTCCTTCTCAACCTTTCCCTCACCTGAGACCTGTTGACCCTCAGATTAAACTAACACCAATCACCTCCCTCTAATGACAGAACAGCTCCATGGTCTTCTGTGACAATACTAATTTACTTTAATTGTCAAATGCAGCCTTGATGTTCATGTCACTCTCACCCATGAAAAGAAATGTTCTTGTCATTAACATATGCAGCCCAATTGATGGGCATCAAATTCAGAAGCATCCACTCCTTCCATCACCAATGCTCAGTAGCAGCAGTGTGTACTCTCTACAAGATGCACTGCAGAAATTCACCAAAGATGCTTAGACAACACCTTTGAACTCACCACGACTTCCATCGAGAAGGACAAGGGCAGCAGGTATATGGGAACACCACCACCTGCAAGTTTCCCTCCAAGCCACGCACCATCCTGATTTGGAAATAAACCTATCACTGTCACTGGGTCAAAATCCTGGAATTCCCTCCCTAATGTCATTGTGGATCTATCTACAACACATGGACTGCAGCGTTTCAAGAAGGCAGCTCACCACCACCACCTTAAAGGCAACAAAGGACAGGTAATAAAGTACTGACCAGACAGCATTACTCATGTCTCACAAGTGAATAAACAAAAGCTGTTTGGGGATCCTTATTGATAAATAACACATAGTCTGATCCCAGGTTGCAACTTCAATTACTCATAGATGTGTTCTCAATAAGTTACATAAACAGGAAACATAGAGATTTCAGAACAGGAAAATGCCATAATGGTGATAGGCTTGAGACTCTGGAACTCTTCCCGAGAAGGTGAAGTGGGGATTTGATGAAGACTTTTAAAACGATGAAGGATTTTGATAGATTGAATTGGCAAAGATTACTTGATTTGAGAATTAATAACAAAGAGGCATAAATTTAAAATTGTCACTAAAGGTGAGTGGGGAGATGAAAACAAAATATTTTTCAGGTTGTCGGTGCATGAAGTTCTTTAATGCAACAATTTTATTGTGGACTTATCCAGCTCTTTTAACATAGCAAGGTGTCCCACAAGAGCATTATCAAACAAAATTTATCAGTGAGCTACTTCAACAAAGAAAAACATCAAAAATAGGAGCAGGAGTAGGCCAGTCGGCCCTTGGAGCCTGTTCTGTCATTCAGTACGGTCATGGCTTATCATGCAGCTCAGTCTCCTGTAGCCCTAAGAACTACATCTACCTCCTTCCTGAAAACATTCAATGTTTTGCCCTCAAAAGTATAGTAGGACATTGACCACATGATCGCTCAAATAAGTAGGTTTTAAGGAGTTTCTAATAGTTTGAGAGGGAGGCAGAGATGTAGAGAGGTATCGCAGGAATTGCTGAGACTGGAGCCTCCAGGCAGAGGAAGACAGGTCTGGCAATGGTGGAGCAATGGAAATTGTGGATGGACAAGATTTCCAAATTGGAGGAGGCCACATGGGTTTGTGAATGGCAGTGGTCAGGAGGTGTGAAGCCATGAAGGGATTTGAACAGAGGATATAATTTTTAGATTACTTACAGTGTGGAAACAGGCCCTTCGGCCCAACAAGTCCACACCACCCCGCCGAAGCGTAACCCACCCATACCGCTACCCCTACCCCTGCATCTACATCTACATTTACCCCTTACCTAACACCACGGGCAATTTAGCATGGCCAATTCACCTGACCTGCACATCTTTGGACTGTGGGAGGAAACCGGAGCACCCGGAGGAAACCCACGCAGACACGGGGAGAACGTGCAAACTCCACACAGTCAGTCGCCTGAGGCGGGAATTGAACCCGGGTCTCTGGCGCTGTGAGGCAGCAGTGCTAACCACTGTGCCACCGTGCCGCCCACAAGTGCTGAAAGTCTAATGGGAGAGATTGGGACCATTAACGTAGCTTGGGATTATTCTGGGCAGAGATGACACAGATAACAATGAGCTGAATGGCATCACAAGCCTTTTAGTTTCAAGGAACACCACCTGAGTGAGACTATATACTGGGAAACGACAGCCATCAATCACTCCTGAAGGTTGTTTTACTTTCTTCCAAATGCAACTGAAATGGTTAAAAACGATCTGGGATTAAATCTTTTTGGAGCCAAAGCTTTAGCTTTGAGGCTGATACATTTTGCTCTGCATTGAAATCTCTTTACAAGGAACTGCTTCAAACTGCCTGTTGGCAGCAGCTGAAAAACAACAGAGAGCCAACTTAGAGCATAGGTCATATAGCAGTGTTAGTGGTTGGATCAACTTCCATCAAGCATTGGACAGAACAGTCCGTTCTTTGAACAAGGTGTCCAGAAATTTCTAAATTGGACATCAATTAATTTTAAACTATTAATTAACTTTTAAAAGTCCACTTTCTGCAGTGAAAGTCTGTCTGATAGGCTTCACTTACTGCATCTTTCACAAAGTACTGTACGGCCAATGATATATACGACAGCAGTATTTTACATAAGAAATCACACAAGCTGCATGTGATCTAATCCCATTCTGGAGACATCCCTGCAAGCTGACCAAGACTGAGAAATGAATGTTTAAGGATAATCGACATCTAAGAACAAAATGAAAAAGATGCAAACAAGTTGATGTGGTACTGATGATAAAGAACGGGATCAGGGATCAGTACATCAGTGAAAAAGAATCTTTTGGCTAGAAGAAAGAGACTTAAAATCTATTTGGTGGCCTATAAACAGCAGGGAGTAGCAAAATAAAACTGCAGATGCTGTGAATTAGAAACAAAAATAGAAATTGCTGGAAAAGCTCAGCAGGTCTTCAGGGTCACTCGACACAAGATGTTAACTCTGATTTTTCTCCACAGATACTGCCAAACCTACTGAGATTTTCTAGCAATTTCCATTTTTGTTTCAAACATTAGGTATTGTTGTTTATAGGCTACCAAACAATAGTTGTAATGTAAGGCAAGGTAGTTAGGAAGTTATCAGCAAGTTAGAGCTCTTGTGGCACACCTGGTAGCATCCTCACTCTGAGCCAGGAGAATTGGTTCAAGTCCTAGCTGTTCTAGAGGTGAGTAATACCATTTCTGAATGGGTTGATTTGTAAATGTGTATATTAGGAAGTTAGAGATACAAGCAACAATGCAGCAAACATTGGATTTCAATCCCTGTATAGATTGGGTAAACCTGATGAGCACCAATACTGTGCAGGATGAAATCCTGGAATGTGTACATGGTACCAGAGCAGAATGATGGTAAATCCATGATGGAACAGAATATTGTATTATGCAATGAGAAAGGGTTAATAAATAATCTTATTGCAAATGAATCTTTTGGCAAGAGTGACCATAATATGAAACAGGTTTCCATTATGTTTGAAAATGATGTCATTCAATCTGAAACTAGGGTTATAAATTAGATTGGGTTCCCTACAGTGTGGAAACAGGCCTTTCGGCCCAACCAGTCCACACCGACCCTCCGAAGGGTAACCCACCCAGACTCACTTCCGTCTGACTAATGCACCTAACACTATGGGCAATTTAGAATGGCCAATTCACCTGAGCTGCACACCTTTGGACTGTGGGAGGAAACCGGAGCACCCAGAGGTAACCCACGCAGACACAGGGAATCTTAACAAAGGAAACAATGAAGGCACAAGGCACATGTTGCTTGTGGTGATCTGGGAAAATATATTAAAACACTAGCATTAACTTTAGTATCTAGCATGATACTATTCAGAAAATGGCTAGTATTGTGAAGAATTAATACATAGCTTACAATGAACATACATTCCTTTAAGGGACAAAAGCTAACCTGAAAAGTGAGTCAGCATGGCTAATGAAGGATTGTATTAGATCAAAGGTCAAGGTTTTTAAAGTTATCCAAAAAAGCAGTAAGCCTGAGAATTGGGAGCATTTTAGAATTCAGCAAATGAAAACCAAAAATTGATTCAGAAAGGGAGAATAGAATATTAATGTAAATTAGCAAGAAATGTAATAAATGCATTGCAAAAGCCTTCACAGATATCTAAAAAGGAAAAGATTTATTGGGTTTAGAAAAGACTAGAGAAGACAACAATGGGCACATTAAAAACAGGGACAGGAGAATTCATCATGGGAAATGGCAGAGAAACTAAATAATTATTTTGTATCTGTTTTCGAGAAGATACAAGAAATCTCCCAGAAACAATAGAGATCCAAGGAACTATTGAGAATGAGGAATTGATAAAAACAATATTGAGTCAGGTCAATGGGACTGAAAGTTGACAAATCCCAGGAACCAACTGTTCATATCCCAGAGTGTTGTAAGTGGTGCCTACAGAGATGGTTAATAAGTTGCAGATCATTATTTGAAATTACTTTGATTGTGAAATGGTGCCTGTAGATCGAAAACATAGCTCCATTGTTTAAGAGAGATGGGAAGAAATGGATGGTGGGGGATTACAGACTTGCTAACCTGATATTAGCAGAAGGAGGTTGTTAGAATCTATCATTAAGGATATGTTAACTGAACACCCGGAAAGTAATGATCTGATTAAAATAACATGGATCTATGAAAAGGAAATCATCTTGAACAAGTCTGTTCCTGTTTTTTGAGGATATTACAAAACCCCTAATAAGGTTCAGAAGGTTTTCAATAGCACCCCCACAAAGGGGGGTGGGGGGGGAGGGAGGGGAGGGGATGGTGGGGAGGTGTAACAAACAATATTTCAGCACACGGAACACGTGGTAAGCTGTGAAACCAACTCCGCAGAGCTGGCCTCATGCTCAGGATGCCAGAGTTCTGACTGTCGGAGCAAATCATCTTCACCCAGCTCAAGGAGGACACTCAAATGAAAGGAGAACAAAAGAAGCCTTTCAATTCCTGCCAACTACTCTCAAGAAATGCAATATAGATGTCAACGCAAGCAAGAACTTTGTTCAGAAGAAACCAACTTGGAGGAAACTCCTGTAAGAAGGAACACAATCCTGTTCTTACAATTGTCAATTAATTTGTACACTGAAATCTCACATAAGCAGAACTGTGATATGGCCCAAGTAATCTATTTTAATGCTGTTGTTTGATCAATGAATGTTAGAATTAGAATTAGAATCAGGTTTAGTGTCACATGTACTCAATGAGGGCAGTGAAAAGTTTACAAAGACACCACTTATGGCACCATCTTAGGTACAAAAGAACCTGGGTACAGGATCTCAGGAATAAATTAGAAAAAAATATATAAAGTTCAGCATTACAGTCCTTCACATCATTTTTGGTACAAGGTATCTAGGTACAGAACATTGGGAACAAATTAGAAAATGTAAAGAAATAAAAAGTTCAGCATTACAATCATAGAGTCATAGAGATGTACAGCATGGAGATAGACCCTTCAGTCTAACTCGTCCATGTCGAGCAGATATTCCACATTAATCTAATTCCATTTGCCATCATTTGGCCCATATCCCGCTAAACCTTTCCTGTTCATGTACCCAGTCCTTCAAGCAGACCACACCAGGCCTCACCTCCAGACCATCGTTAAGAGTGTGTTGCTGGAAAAGCACAGCAGGTCAGGCAGCATCTGAGGAGCAGGAAAATCGAAGTTTCGGGCCAGAGCCCTTCATCAGAAATGCCCGAAGTATCGATTCTCCTGGTCCTCGGATGCTGCCTGACCTGCTGTGCTTTTCCAGCAACACACTCTCAACTCTGATCTCCAGCATCTGCAGACCTCACTGTCTCCTCACCTCCAGACCATGCCAGGCCTCACCTCCAGACAATTCCAGGCCTACCAAAGCCAGGAGTCCTCGACCTGGGAACTGTCACCACTGCTGCCGATACTAAGTAAAACTGCTTTCCTTAAAAATAGCACACTGGGGGGTCTTACACACCCAACTGAGAGGGCAGCTGGGGCACTAGTTTAATCTCTATGTGGAAAGGTGGCACTTATGACATTGCAGCACTCCACAGAACCTCAGTGAGAGTATCAGCTGGATTTTACGTTCACTTTTCATGGTATTTGGGTCCACAATTTCTGTCCCAGGTATAAGGAAGTCAGCATAGTGGCCTAGTAGTTAACACTGCTGCCTCACGAAGACCTGGGTTCAATTCCGCTCTTGAGTGACTGTCTGTGTGGAGTTCGCACATTCTCCCCGTGTCTGTATGGGTTTCCACTGGGTGTTCCGGTTTCCTCCCCTATTCTAGGGACGTGCAGGTTCGGTGAATTAGCCATGCTAAATTGCCCCATAGTTTTCAGGGATATGCAGGCTCGGTGGATTAGTCATGGGAGGTACAGGGAAGAGTGGGTCTGGGTGGGATGCTCTTTGGAGGGTTGGTGTGGGCTGAATGGCCAGCTTCCACACTGCAGGGATTCATTGTCAGGCTTTTTGCGTTTTGTTCCCTCTAGAGTTTGTGAAGGGGGGGGCAGGGGCATGGCTGACCAGAGTAAAAGTTGTTGCCCATCCTTAATTGTTTCTGCGATGGTGCTGGTGATTTGCCACATTCTTGAATTCTGTGTGAATGAGGTCAATAACCCAAAGCCCCAGGTTAATCTCCTGATGACTAGGGTCCAAATCCCACTATGGCAAATGCTTCCATTTAGTATGGAATACAAAGCTGGCCTCACAGTGACCGTGTAGCTCCTGTTAATTGTTGTAAACACCCATCTCTCCCATTCATGTCCTTTTAAGGGAGGAAACCTGCCATTCTTACCCAGTCTGATCTATATGTGACTCCAGACCCACAGCAATGTGATCAACTGTCCTCTGAGAAATTAGGGATGGGAAATAAATGCTGGCCCAGCCAGTGGTGCCCATATCCTGCGAATGAGTGAAAAACATAATGAGAAAGGAAAGGGAGATTGAAGAACCATCTCTTCAGCTTCCAAACATTGTGGTGCTGTAAATGTTACCTAAAAAGACTTTGGTGAGCAGCAAGGATTACCCTGCTTTCAAGCAGGAAAATTAAATCACTGCCAATCTCAAATTACCACAGCAACGGAGCAATTAGAGTGAGACAGTCTTTCCCCGTTACAGGCAGTGTAACCAGTCACAGTGTTATGCTTGGCGCCTGACATGAGACAGAGTTTGACACATGACGTGGGCCTAATGCCTCCCTCAGCACCAGAAGGTTCAGACAATATTTTTCCTGAACACTAAATGATTCCTCAAATGGAAACACTTTCAGCTCAGCCCGTTCCTGTTGCTGTGACAGTAGGAACCAGGGAAATGCTTTTACAGATTCCAGATCTATCAGAAACTCGCAGAAGGGAAATCTGATGGCAAGCACACAGAGCTGGCCAAACCTGGACTGCGTTTCAAGCTACCCAGCAGGTATACAAGGGGAGTCTTCCAGGGAAAAGGACTGAAGTGATACTGGAAACCAGGTTCTGGATTAGTGGTGCTGGAAGAGCACAGCAGTTCAGGCAGCATCCAAGGAGCTTCAAAATCAATGTTTCGGGCAAAAGCCCTTCATCAGGAATAAAGGCAGTGAGCCTGAAGCGTGGAGAGATAAGCTAGAGGAGGGTGGGGGTGGAGAGAAAGTAGCATAGAGTACAATGGGTGAGTGGGGGAGGAGATGAAGGTGGTAGGTCAAGGAGGAGAGGGTGGAGTGGATAGGTGGAAAAGAAGATAGGCAGGTCGGACAAGTCCAGACAAGTCATGGGGACAGTGCTGAGCTGGAAGTTTGGAACTAGGGTGAGGTGGGGGAAGGGGAAATGAGGAAACTGTTGAAGTCCACATTGATACCCTTAGGTTGAAGTGTTCCGAGGCGGAAGATGAGGCGTTCTTCCTCCAGGCGTCTGGTGGTGAGGGAGCGGCGGTGAAGGAGGCCCAGGACCTCCATGTCCTCGGCAGAGTGGGAGGGGGAGTTGAAATGTTGGGCCACAGGGCGGTGTGGTTGATTGGTGTGGGTGTTCCGGAGATGTTCCCTAAAGCGCTCTGCTAGGAGGCATCCAGTCTCCCCAATGTAGAGGGGACCGCATCGGGATGCAATAAATGATATTAGTGGATGTGCAAGTAAAACTTTGATGGATGTGGAAGGCTCCTTTAGGGCCCTGGATAGAGGTGAGAGAGGAGGTGTGGGCGCAGGTTTTACAGTTCCTGCGGTGGCAGGGGAAAGTGCCAGGATTGGAGGGTGGGTTGTTTGGGGGCGTGGACCTGACCAGGTAGTCGCGGAGAGAACGGTCTTTGCGGAAGGTGGAAAGGGGTGGGGAGGGAAATATATCCTTGGTGGTGGGGTCTGTTTGGAGGTGGCGGAAATGTCGGCGGATGATTTGGTTTATGCGAAGGTTGGTAGGGTGGAAGGTGAGCACCAGGGGCGTTCTGTCCTTGTTACGGTTGGAGGGGTGGGGTCTGAGGGCAGAGGTGCGGGATGTGGATGAGATGTGTTGGAGGGCATCTTTAACCACGTGGGAAGGGAAATTGCGGTCTCTAAAGAAGGAGACCATCTGGTGTGTTCTGTGGTGGAACTGGTCCTCCTGGAAGCAGATACAGTGGAGGCAGAGGAATTGGGAATACGGGATGGCATTTTTGCAAGAGATAGGGTGGGAAGAGGTGTAATCCAGGGAGCTGTGGGAGTCGGTGGGTTTGTAAAAAATGTCAGTGTCAAATCGGTCGTCACTAATGGAGATGGAGAGGTCCAGGAAGGGGAGGGAGGTGTCAGAGATGGTCCAGGTAAATTTAAGGTCAGGGTGGAATGTGTTGGTGAAGTTGATGAATTGCTGAACCTTCTCGCGGGAGCACGAGGTGGCGCCAATGCAGTCATCAATGTAGCAGAGGAAGAGGTGGGGAGTGGTGCCGGTGTAATTACGGAAGATCAACTGCTCTACGTAGCCAACAAAGAGACAGGCATAGGTGGGGCCCATACATGTGCCCATGGCTACCCCTTTGGTCCGGAGGAAGTGGGAGGATTCAAAGGAGAAATTGTTAAGGGTGAGGACCAGTTTGGCCAAACGAATGAGAGTGTCGGTGGAAGGGTACTGTTGGGGACGTCTGGAGAGGAAAAAATGGAGGGCTTGTAGGCCCTGGTCATGGCGGATGGAGGTGTAGAGGGATTGGATAACCATGGTGAAGATGAGGCGTTGGGGGCCGGGGAAACGGAAGTCTTGGAGGAGGTGGAGGGTGTGGGTGGTGTCTCGAACGTATATGGGGAGTTCCTGGACTAGGGGGGATAGGACAGTGTCGAGGTAGGTAGAGATGAGTTCAGTGGGGCAGGAGCATGCTGAGACAATGGGTCGGCCAGGGTGGTCAGGCTTGTGGATCTTGGGAAGGAGGTAGAACCGGGCAGTGTGGGGTTCCCGGACTATGAGGTTGGAAGCTGTGGGTGGGAGATCTCCTGAGGTGATGAGGTTCTGTATGGTCTGGGAGATGATGGTTTGGTGATGGGGGGGTGGGGTCATGGTCGAGGGGGCAGTAGGAGGAGGTGACCTCGAGTTGACATTTGGCTTCAGCGGTGTAGAGGTCAGTGCGCCAGACTACCACTGCGCCCCCTTTATCCGCTGGCTTGATGGTGAGGTTGGGATTGGAGCAGAGGGATTGGAGGGCTGCGCGTTGTGAGGGTGAGAGGTTGGAGTGGGGGAGGGGGGACGACAGGTTGAGGCGGTTAATGTCCCGGTGGCAGTTGGAAATGAAGAGGTCGAGGGCAGGTAATAGGCCAGCGCGGGGTGTCCAGGTGGATGTAGTGTGTTGGAGGTGGGCGAAGGGGTCCTCGGAAGGTGGGCGGGAGTCCTGATTGTAAAAGTAAGCTCGGAGGCAGAGGCGACTGAAGAATTGTTCGACGTCACGGCGCGTATTAAATTCATTGATGCGAGGACGGAGGGGGATGAAGGTGTGTCCTTTGCTGAGGACTGATCATTCGTCCTCAGTGAGGGGGAGGTCTGGGGGGGATGGTAAAAACTCGGCAGGGCCGGGAGCTGGGATCTGGTGCGGGTGTGGAGCTGGGAGTGGGGTCGGAGCCAGTACCTGGAGTGGGTGTGAGGGTGGGGGGAATGGGGTGGAGTCATGAGCAGGGGTAGTGTTCCCTTTGGGGTTCTGGGGGGTGGGGACAGTGACAGTGGGGTCTGTGGGGGGCGTGTCAGTAGAATGCAGGTGAGTGGCGCTGGTGGGGGCGGAAGTGGTGGTGCCCACGGCAGTAGGGGTGGCGGAAGTCACTGAGCATGTGGCATCAGCGATGATGTGAAGGGCGGAAGTGATGTCAGGTGTGATGCATGAGGAATTGTGAGGGTTGGAAGTGGTTGTGGGAGTGGCCATGATGGTGGCGGAAGTGACATCATCAATCAGCGTGGGGGTGGTAGCTGCATCAGCCGCATGGCTAATGGTGGAATAGGTTCCGAGGCCAGGGGAATCTTCTGGAATGTTTGAGGAGCGCTGGTTATGGAGGTGGGTGGATAAAGGTTGGTTTTACTTACAGTTTTTGATGTTTGAGATGGAATTGAAATACTGTTTGTTGAGAGTATGAATTCTCCTGAGGATGTAGTACAGAGTGGGTCCTTTGCAATTTTACCTACTTGATACAGGCGGTGAGTTGAGGCAGGAAACCTCACAATCTTTAAAAATTACGTGGATGAGTGCTTGAAATGGCCTAACATTCGTGACCATGGGCCTAGTGTGGGAATTGGGAGTAGTGTAGATTCACTGTAGCTTTCATTGGTGTAGATTCAATGGGATGAAGGGCCTCTTCTGGACTGAATGATTCTATAATTCTGAGATTCGAGCAGCAACTACGTCTGGATGGAGCTTGTGTGGGCATTGGTCAATGTTTACTGTGTTAGTACCTCAGAGTGAAGGTGATGCTTGTACATGTCAAGAACATGTGTGTGTGTGTGTGTGGAGTATTTTAGCATGGGGGGAGAGGGGTGGTGGAAATGCTGCTCTCTACTCTTCCCACCCACCATTGAGTATCAGTGTGTAAATCCTTCAATCTGTTTGGTGTAACCTGTGCGGCCATCAAGTCCTGGAATAGAACTTAAACCCAGGGCTTCTGGCCCAGAGGTACAGACAACACTCCTGCACCACAAGTCCCAACGAACTGCAGTGTAAGAACATACAAGATTGGAGGATGAAGAAGTCAAACAGCTCTATGAGCTTACTTTGGTCTTCTTTTAGGTCATGGTTGAACATGGGCAGCATGGTGGTTAGCACTTCTGTCTCCACAGTGCCAGGGACCCGGGTTCGATCCCAGACTTGGGTGACTTTGCATGTTCTCTGCATGGGTGTTCTCAGGTGCTCCAGTTTGCTCCCACAGTCCAAAGATGTGTTGGTCATGTGGAAAGAGGATTTTATGTTTCTAACATCACTAAATGTATCCATCAATTGTGTTGGAATGGAGAGATACAAAGGATCAAGCAGGAAAGTGACATTAACACACCAGCCACCAACTGCACTACTGGAGGTGCCAGCTCAGGGATAAGATATTCAACTGAAGCCCAGTCCAGTCTGTTGTCTTAGACCTATGCTTAAGGTCACACTGTGCTGTTCCGAAGAAGAGTAGGGGAGTTCCCTCCAGCATCCAGGCCGATATTTATCCCCCACTCTGACCAGCATTACAGAAATCCATTACCTGGCTATTCTCACACAACAATAATGAAAGCAAAAATCTGAAATCAAGATAGGAAGTGCTAGAGACACTCCGGGGAACAGTCATACAAGAATATTAAAATATTGAAATATCAACTTAACTTGTCCTTCCTACACGCTGCTGAATTTCTCTAGCACTTTCTGCTTTCATGTCATTGTCACGGTGCTATTTGTGGGATCTTGCTGTGTTGAATTGTCTTCTATGTTTCATATAGTACAGCAGTGACCGAAATTGCAGTGTGTTGGTGGTAAAGTGCTTTGGAATGTCTTGAACGTGAAAAGTGAAAACAGTGCTCTTTAAATTCAAATCTTTCTTTTCTCATCAAAGCCACAGGTAAGGGACTGAAAACACTCCTATAAAAATAGTCTCATTGTTTCAAATGTAAACTTCATTAAATTTATTATTTTATTAAAATGTGGAATGATTTTGCAGTTTAAGTGATGTTCCATACATATGATACCCAGTAAGTTATCAGTTAACTGAACGGTATGCATTTCAATAAAATAAAGAACTGCAGATGCTGGAAACCTGAAACAAAAACAGAAATTGCTGAAGAAACTCAGCAGGTCTGGCAGCATCTGTGAAGAGAGAAAGCAGTGGCTGAACAAGGGTCACTAGACTCAAAACATTAACTCTGTTTCTCTCTCCACAGATGCTGCCAGATCTGCTGAATTTCTCCAGAAATTTCTGCTTTTATTGCATTTGAATCCCTGCTGAAAATACAGCTTTATCCAAAACAGTAATTGGTTTTGATCCTATTTCCCCAGGACTTTTGACAGATATTTTTCTTCCTATGCCTTCTAATTTTAAACAAAAAAAAACCACTTAAATTAAAATCTGGAATTAAAAATTAAAAACACTGTTTGCTAAATTGACATTAAAAACTCCAGTTAAAGAATATTGCACCTCATTGTTTATTCAAATAAAAAAGGCATTAGATTATTCTTTTCCCTTTAGCCACGGAAATGAGTTTTAAGTAGCAAAATCTGAAGTCCATTGTAAAATGTTCTAGAAAATGACATTTCTTAGAGATTTTGTAAATCTTCCAGTTGTCAAGATCTCAGTGAGAAAAACCACACAGTCCAGAATCAGACTGACAGTTAGGTTCCTGTTTTACTGATGCTTCCTGGCATATGGCGACATGTGTCAATACATTTTTCACCATAAGTCTCACAGCCTCTCCACATCCTGTCACATGGTAAACGAGACTCTCAATCTTAGTCCCTATGAATAGATGCAGAACCTATTTGCAGGATGATAAATCAAATCGAGATTGGTAGAAAGATGGTGGTTAAGTCTCAGGATGACTAATCCAATGGCTCTGAGGACATGAATTCGGATGGGAATGGATGGAATGTATATACAATTCAGTATATCTGAATTTGAAAGCTAGTCTCAATCATGGTGGCCATGAACTATTGTCAATTGTTGCAAAAACTCATCTGGTTCGCTGATGCCCTTGAGAGAAAGAAATCTGCCATCCTCACCTTGTCTGACCTCCATGCGACTCCAGACCAACAGCAATGGGGTTGACCCTTAGCTGCCCTCTGCAATGGCCTCAGCAAGACACTCAGTCCAAGAATAGTTAGGGATGGGCAACAAATTTCAGTGACACCCACATCTCATGTAAGAATAAAATCATTAATTTGAATGATGTGCTGCTGGTCAGAATAGGTGATAAAAATCTATTTCCACTCATGGACTCATTGAAGACAAGAGGGAACAGATTTAAGGTCATTAAAAAAAAAGCAATAGAGATACAAGCAACAAGTGGATGGGATTAGTCCAGAGCTCACAGTCTGAGTGGGTGGTGGAGATGGGTTTAATTAAGACATTCACGGCTTACTTTCTGAAATGAAAAACGTGCAGGGTTACAGGAGACAGGCAGGGGAGTGGCACAAGATGTGTTGCTCATTCAGGAGGCTGGCACAGATTCAATGGGTTAAATGGCCTCCGTCATGTTGGCCTGAACAATTGCCGACAGTTTCATGGCCACCACTATTGAGACTAACTTTCAAATCCACATTTTCTGAACTTCACCAGTTGCCATCTGAATGCATGTTCTCAGAGCCACTGGATTACCCATCTCTCTACCAACCTCAACGTAATGTGCAACAATTCTGTTCTTCTGCCACTGGAGTGAGGGACCACGTTTCACTCACTCTCACCAAATTCTGAGGGACTGGACAGAGGATAAATGCTTGATTTCTCCATTACTCCAACATTTCTGATCAATTTTCATGTGTTCTCATTTTTCTGTTCTTGTCTATCCCAATCCATCTCTGAGCTGCTCCTTATCTGGACCATAGGTCGATTTGATGCCTTTTTAAGATTCATTGTATCTGGTTAAGCTCCAGGCTGAAAATCTCCTCTCCCCATTCCCACCCTCAATCACTTCCTCCCTGTGTAAGTTAGATTAAAGTTAATTTAAATTAAGTTCCAAAAAAAAAGGAGAGAGAGATCACTTGCCAAGTGGTGACTCAACATTTTAAAACATATTTCCAAGCCTCGATCAGCCAGAGCTCAGAACAGTCCACTGCTGAAAGTTTGGTTTGGGTTTCACAGAGAAATTTAGCCAGGGCTAAACTCTGAGGTTGTCAGTCAATCCCTCTGACCATTTGACTGTTAACATGCAGCTTTGGAACCCTCCAAAGAGTAATATCCACTCCTCCTTCCTCCCACCACCACCTCCTCTGCTCTGTTTCCATCACTCCATCATTACTCGCAACCCTAGATCCAAATATATACAGAATGCTTTGACTGACGTCACCTCAGATGCTTCAGCAAAACAACTTCAAAGACCAAACTTCTCTCAACAGCTTCCAAAGTTAGATCCACTGAGGAGACCTGTTGCTTAAACCACCCATTTATCAAAAAGTAGCATCTTTGAACAGTGTCCAGCATGTTTAAAAAAAAACGAAAAGCTGTCTTTTTTTCCCCGCTCTCAGGGCTGAAACCTGAAGGAGAACACTCTCCACTCACACAACAGGGTCTGAAGAAGGTTCCCTGTGAAATGAATTAGGATCTGGGTCCTAACTGAGTGTCTGTGAATGGAGGAAAAAAAAATAAAGACCTGCAGATGCTGGAGATCTGAAACAAAAACAGAAATTGCTGGAGAAACTCAGCAGGTCTGGCAGCGTCTGCAGAGAGACAAGCAGAGATAACGTTTTCAGGCCCAGTGGCTGAAGGAGGGTCATACCAGAGTCATATAGCACAGAAACAGACCCTTCGGTCTAACTCATTCACACCAAACAGGTTTCTCAAACTAAACTAGTTCCATTTGCCTGCATTTGGCCCAAATCCCTCTAAATGTTTCCTCTTCATGTACCTGTCTAAATGTCATTTAGATGTTGTAATTGTATCTGCATCTCTGGCAGATTATTCCACATACAAACCACCCTCTGCAAGAAAAAGTTGCCCACTCACCTTAAAAATACTCCCCTACCCTGGGAAAAGACCTTTGCTATTCATCTTATCTATGCCCTTCATGATTTTATAAACCACTATAAGGTAACCCCTCAGCCTCCTACATTCCAGTGAATAAAGTCTGACCCTATCCTTATAACTCAAACCCTCTAGTCCTGTAACATCCTGGTAAATCTTTTCTGTATCCTCTTCAGTTTAGTAATATCCTTCCTGTCGCAGGGTGACCAGAACTGCACAGAGTACTTCACAAGTGGCCTCACCAACATCCTGTACAACCTCAACATGACATCCCAATTCCCATACTCAGTGGTCTGAGCAATGAAGGCAAGCATGCTAAACACCTTCATAACCACCCCCTGTCTACCCGTCACACAAATTTCAAAGAATTATACACCTGAACCCCCCATGCATGAGATAAACAAGCAATCGGAGATAAAAATGGAATATGCTATAAATACTCAGCAGGTCAGGAAGCTTCTGCAGGGGAAAATACAAGTTGACCTGCTGAAGAGATTCCAGTGTTTTCGGTTTATTTAGCAGCCTTACACTAATGAATGTGCTTGTGTCTACAGGCACCAACTGCGATAATAACCAGTCTAATTTGCCTTTTATGGTTCCCTTCGTCTCTCTGACTCAATGAGCTGACTCTGCGCGGAGTGAAGTCTAACATATATCACTGGATTGAACTGATTTGAAACAGCGCCCACTCTAATCAGCTGGCAAAGTCCTCTTCCATTCCACACCTCCATCTGACACATGTGTAGCCAGCTGCAGAGCGTCCGAACAGTTTAAGTTTCAAACGTTAACACACACACACACAGCATGGTCAATTTCAGTTGTGTACTGCAGAGAGAGTCGGCTGTGTAATTAGTTACAAAGTGAAGAAGTTTTTCATTTGAACCTGTCACGATTCTGGTTGTCAACACTCCAGGCTGGCCCTGAAGGTTAGGGATTGAAGATACAGGAGAGAGCAGCTCGGGGAGAGAACAAAATAATCAGAGCATGAAACAAAGTGAACCAGTGCACTTACTCTCTCCATTCTGCATCAGAATGATCACACTTTAGTTCCCACTATATCAGCCATGGGGTGGGGTGGGGTGGGGTGAGGGGTCAGAGGCTGCTACACTGAGTGGAGCAGCTGGAAACAGTAAGGCAATGAGCAGAGAGTCAGAAATGTAGTTTGACCTTTGACACTGGAGTACAGCACTGCACAGAGTATCTGTTCATTAACCATCTACATCTTGCTGTGCACATGCTGGTAACTGCATTCAGGGGAAGATGGTAGTGCCCTCGTAATGTCTCCGGGTTCGTGATCCGGAACCCCAGGCTAACGTTCTTGGGAGATGGGATTGAATCGCACCATGCCACATGGTGAAATTGGAATTCATTCAACAAATCTGGAACTTTATAGGATATGCAGCATAATGGCAATCATATCACCATCACTGATTGTGGGAAAAACCCATCTAGCATTGCTAATGCCTTTTAGGGAAGGACATCTGCCATCCTTACCTGGTCTGGCCTACATGTGACTCCAGACCCACAGTAATGTGGTTGACACTGTTCACTGCCCTCTGGGCAATAAATGCTGGCCTAGCCAGCGATGCCCACTTCCCATGTGGGAACAAAAAGCTTTCTGCTTTATGTCACTGTCTACACTTCAAAAAAGGCACTCAGTTGGTTGTAAAGCACATTGGTGTGACAGGTGCTATACTAATTCAAC
This sequence comes from Chiloscyllium punctatum, assembly GCF_047496795.1. Lineage (NCBI taxonomy): Eukaryota > Metazoa > Chordata > Chondrichthyes > Orectolobiformes > Hemiscylliidae > Chiloscyllium > Chiloscyllium punctatum. Next base: position 82,269,300 of record NC_092762.1, on the reverse strand, counting down.
TCTGTCTCCTTATTGGCGTGGCACTAAGGAGAATTTCCAAATACTGTGACTTTGCCAGCATCAGGGATAGTTGCATGCTCTCCCAACGATGGTCTGTTGTCAAGAGTTTCCATCTAACATCTGTGGGGTTCAGTTTGATCCCACAATATTTGGAGGTAGGTGGGTATGCTGGCAGTATGAGTAACCTCTGGATTATTTGGGGTACTTGCAGAAACAGAAAGATCTTTAAGCCCTCAGCAGGCTGGAACTTTAACTCAGGCCTGGATATCACCCCCTTCAGAGCTCAGAGCGTGGTCTATAAGCCTAATCTTGTTGGCACAGTAAATGGCCAAAGATATACAACACTGACTAAGGGCGAGAGAACAGGCCAGCACCCTCCCCCTCACCCCTCCTGAGCAGGGCTGGCAGTGATGTGGGGGTAGGGTTTGCATGCCCTCAACAGTCTCCTCCTCCACACCCCCAGTTCCCCGTCTCTGTTCCAAAGGGGCATAACAGTTGCAGAAACTGAATGAGTAAGATCATATGAAATTTTGGGAAAAATTGCATTGCAAATACAGGGAAGAGCATATGCATGTGGCATGGGGCATGGCTGGTTAGAGACATCAACAATGTGGGGTTCAATTCCCGCACTGACTGAGGTACCCATGAAGGACTCTCCTTCTCAACCTCTCGCCTCTCCTGAAGTGTGGTGATCCTCAGGTTAAACCAGCACTATCCTACATCTCTCTCTCTTTCTCTCTAACCACCAAGCAGCTCTATGATCTGTGATTAGGACTGTGACATGGAGGTGCTGGTGTTGAACTGGGGTGGACAAAGTCACATGACACCAGGTTATCATCCAACAGGTTTATTCAAAATCACAAGCTTTCACAGCACTGCTCCACTACACCTGACGAAGGAGCAGTGCTCTGAAATCTTGCAATTTTGAATAAACCTGTTGAATTATAACCTGTTGTCGTGTGACTTCTGACTTTGTTTGGACTATGATGAGTTTATATGTAATCAGTGCGTGTGGATGTGTACACGTGTGTAAATCTTTCATCCCCACTGTGGAAGTTCATTCCCATTTTTGGTCTCCTGGCTCGTTTCATGAATTGTTCATTCAGGGTTTTTCTTTGCCACCCCTCCCCACCCCGCTGTTGATGGGTTGTTGGCAAACGGTTACACAGATCGCCATCTCGCATAACATGACCGGACTGGTTCCCGCGTGTGAAACCCGAGTCTGCACAAGCAGCAGCGAGGATGGTGTCATTTCATAAGCAAGATTAATTACACAGTCATGCCACACAACCCTGAGGTCAGATTGTCAACACTTGTGGGACAGGAAGCAAAGAAGAGGAACCAGCTGAACGCGGGGTCCAACATGAGGCCGTAACTCTGCAACTTGGAACCAGACGTCACATTATTGGCATCTTATCAGAAAGCACAACTGTCCAACCCAGTAACACTGAGGGGATTTTGCTTTTAGAGTCCCTACATTGTGGCGCAATAAGTCCACACTAACTCTCTAAAGAGCATTCAACACAGATATCGCCCTACCCTATCCCTACATTTCCCATGGCTAACATACACAACCCTGGTCACTACGGGCAATTTAGCAAGGCCAATCTACATAACCTGCACCTTTTTGGACTGTGGGAGTAAACTGGAGCACCTGGAGGAAACCCGCACAGCCACGTGGAGAATGTGCAAACTCTACACAGAGGCTGAAATTGAACCTGGCAGTGCTAACCACAGAACCCAATTTGTGTTTGAAGGGGAACATGGGTGGGGTCGCACTGGTGTGTGTCCACAGGGTCGTGAGCACAACCAAAGTGGCTCAAAGATGAAAACGTTCCAGAGCCACTGACCTTTGTCATTGATGCCAGCCCACATTCAGTCAGACTTGGTGAGCAGGAACACAAGCTGCTTTATCCCCCATCTTCTTTTTACTCATGTATGAGATGAGGGCATGACTGGCTAGACCAATATTAATTGCCCATCCCTAATTGCCCAGAGGGCATTTAGGAGTTGACCACATTGCTGCAGTCTGGACTCACATGCAGGACAGACCAGCTGTTTCCTTCCCTAAAGGACATTAGTGAGCCAGTTGGGTTTTTCCTGACAAAGGATTCTTGGTCATCACTTAAATTCTTAATTCCAGGTTTTTATTGAATTCAAATTCTACCATGTCTGGATTTAAACTGGGGTCCCCAGGACATTACCTGGGTCTCTGGACTAGCAGACCAGCGATAATACCACTAGACCATCACCTCCCCTTCCGAACTTCCCATTGTCATCAGCTGATAAAAGAAAGAAAGAATCGGTCTTTAGGTAGCATCTTTCTGCAGCTCCAGATGTTCCCCAACTCTTCACAACCAACGAGACAGTTCTTAAAGTGCTGTTCCTGCAGTAATGTATATAGAGCTAACCTTGCACAGAAAGGGTCATCGTCAGCTTAGATGGTGCATTTCAGGGCCAGAACTAATCTTTAACTTGTACACACTGCTATAGAGCCCTTATTAATTGTTCTTGTAATCTTGAAAATGTCAATGACATGTTCACCAAACTCGTTCCAAAGTAAACAATCTCAACCGTCCTCATGTTTTGCAGTCCTGAGACATGAAGTCATTTTAGTTGCTCCCCTCTGAAGACTAGTATTATTGTCCCTGTCATTAAGGGGCTGTGTCCTCTGGGCCCCACCGTGAAAGCAGTCACAAATTCCTGCTCAGCTAGCCGGCATCATTCTGTGGACTGTGCTTTCCAAACCAGGAATCTCCTCTTTGGGAAACTCCACGACATTATCTCCCATCCTTGTCAACAACTGCATTTCTTCTACTAGGCCAATGTCTCACATGGAGACAAACTACTTCCTCACCCTGCTCTCACACCTGATTTGAAGAGGAGCCTTCCCCCGTCCCACTACCCACCCCCCCATCCCAAAGACTGGCCCCTCAAAACTTGGCATCATTCAAAATCCTTCATTCTAACCTGCTCCAAGTCTTGTTCACCCATCTCCCCTGTGCTCACTGACCTACACTGTTGTGGTCTCAATTTTAGCTTCTCATCGTTGTTTTCAAATGATCTCACCTCCTCCCTATCTCCTTCAGGCTCCTGTGCTCCTCCAGTTCTGGCCTTGTGCAGACGCCTCTTTGTAATTGCTCCACCTTTCTGCTTTCAGCAGCTGATGCTCCAATCATGAAATCTCTGCCTCTTCACCAATAAGACCATAAGACGTAGGAGCAGTAATTGGGCCATTCAGCCCATCGAGTCTGCTTTGCCATTCATACATGGCTGATAAGTTTCTCAACCCCATTCTCCTGTTTCTCCCCTTGGTTCTCAAGAATCAATCAATCTCAGTCTTAAGTATACTCAGAGAGAGGCAATGGCCTTGTGGTATTGTCGTTGCACAGTTAATCCAGAAACCCAGATAATGTTCTGGGGACCCAGGTTCGAATCCTGCCACGGCAGATGATGGAATTTGAATTCAATTTAAAAAAAATTAAGAGCCTAATAATCATTGTCAATTGTTGTAAGAACCCATCTGGTTCACTAATGTCCTTGAGGAAAGGAATCTGCCATCCTTACCTGGTTTGGCCTATATGTGACTCCAGACCAACAGCAATGTGGTTTACTCTCAACTGGCCTCTGGGCAATTAGGGATGGGAAATAAATGCTGCTTAGAGAGTGACACCATCATCCTGTGAATGAGTAAAACAAACTCAGTGACCTGGCCTCCACATCCTTCTGTGGCTATGAATTCCAAAGATTCCCCACCCTCTGGCTGAAGAAGTTTCTCCTTATCTCCGTTCGAAAAGGTCTTCCCTTTACTTCTAGGGCTGTGCCCTCAGTTCTGCCTCTTTTCTACCAATGGAAACGTCTACCCAACATCCACTCTGTCCAGACCATACAGTAGTTCTCTCCTAACTTTTAAGATGCTCCTTTAAACCTAACGATTTGACCGTGCTTTGGTCACCTGCCCTGTTATCTCCATCTGTGGCTTGCTGCTCAACTCAATTTGATAGCATGAGTTGCCATAAACATTTCCTTCTGTTAAAGGTTAACAGAAAACTGTTGTTGCTATAAGGCTGAAATAAATGCCACATCATCAAAAATGTATGATAAAATTCATGTTCCACCCTTATTGAAATTGCAAGGCTTGGACTAGTGATGTAATCGAGAAGACTGGTCCTAGATTCTCTAGAGACTGGGAAAACAGGGGATGATCTCATTGAGTAATCTTGGAGGCCTGGGCAGGGTGGATACGAAGAGGCTGGACAGGCTTGAAGTTACAGCCATCATCTTAGATTAGCAGATCGGCCTTTTCAAACTGGGATGAGGAGCAATCTCTCTGCTCAGAAGGTTGTAAAGCTGTGGAGCTCTCTCGCCCAGAGAGCAATGAATGCTCTGTCACAGAGTATGTTCAAGATGGCAGGACCAGTCAACGTTGGGACTCACAGGGAGCAGGTTCCAAACGTTTTCCCTGCCCTGACCCTTGAGCTGAGGCTTGGAAATTGTCACAAATTCCCAGTGGGAATTGTGAGAGGGGAGTGGGGGGTGGGGGGGGGGGGGGGGGGGTTGGGGGCGGTGTGCGAGTGGGACAGTGAGAATGGGAGGGATGTGAGAGCAGAAGGGGTGGTGTGGAAGGAGGTGGTGGGAGAGCGGGGGCATGTGAGAGTTGGGAAGGTGCAGTAAGAGTGGGTGGATGTGAGAGTGGGAGGGGTGGTGAGGGAGGAGGTGGTGAGAGAGCAGGGGGTGTGACAGCAGGGGTGTGTGAAAATGGGGAGGTGCAGTGAGAGTGGGGGGGTGAGACAGGGGGGCAATGAGAATGGGGATATGTGAAATTGGGGTGAGTGTGAGAGTAGGGGGCTGTGAGCATGGGAGAGGTGAGTTGGGGAGTGAGAGAGTTGGGGGGCAATGAGAATGGGGCGGTGTGAGAGTGGGAGGATATAAGAGTGGGGGAGGGGCAGGGAAGGAGATGTGAGAATGGGGAGGGGGGGAGTGTGAGAGACAGGGGGAAGTGAGAGTGGGGGCCTATTAGAATATGTGGGAATGGGGGACGGCAGCAATAGTGATGTCCAGGAGGGTGGGGAAGCTGGTGTTCAAGCGGGAGCACAGTTGTTCTAAATCAATCATTGCCCCAGGGTGGACATCGCTGCCTCAGAGCTGGGGAAGCCAATATTTCAGCCCCGAATCCATAGGGGGCCCTGACCCAGACTATGTGAAACCCCCTTCTAAGGGATTCAGGTGTGTTAATGGAGTCCTTGTTGCAAATTAGCCATCACCTTATTGGAGAGTCCGCTGGAGAGGCCAAATGGCCTAGTGCCACTCCTTCCTTTGGTAGTTTATGTTTGGAGAGAGACCGTGCTATTTGTTCATGACCTCAAGCGGTAGTGCCTTTAGCTGCCTGGGCCCCAAGCCATTTCAGACTGAGACTTTGGGAACATCTTCATTCAGAGGCTGGTGAATCTTTGGAATTCTCTACCCCAGTGTGTTGCGAAAGTTCCATCAATGAGCAGCTTCAAGAAAAAGGTAGATACCTTTCTGGAGACTGAAGACACCAAGAGATATAGGGATAGTGGAGAAAAATGACAGAAAAGGTAGTTGGTTAGCCATGATCTGCTTGAATGGGCCAAGTGGTCTTTTCTTGCTCCAGTTCCTACCTGCCCCTCCCTAAACCCCTCCGCCTCTCTACATCTCTCTCCACCTCCAAGGAACTCCTATTTCTTTGACCAAGCTTTGGTCCATTTGGTCTAACATCTCCTTAAATGGCCTTGGGATAACATTCTGTTGGATAATTCTTGTACAGCACAACGAGTTGTCTCATTACATGCAAGATGCTATATAAACACAAGCATTTGTTACTCCACTGTACTGCTTTCACTAAATTGCTCTTGGAGCATTCCTGACCTAATGAACTAAACAACCGCCAGCCAAGTCTCGCTCTCTCACTGTTAATCCTTAAATGTAATTATTTATATAGTCATTAAACAGTGCTAAGACAAACCTCCAATTATATCCTACAAAGTGTTCCTGCACTTCTCCCAAACAATGTTTAATGTCTTGGAATGATTTACTGAAACTCAATCCTGTCCTTGATAGAGGCTGATTTTTTTTCCCCTTTTCATAATTTACAACTTGCAAATATATCATCAAAAGTTCACAATCCATACCAAAGATGGAACCAGTCCAGATACTTTAATATAATCCTAAACACAACAAAAGCTTGAGTGGATTCATAGAGTCATAGAATGAGACAGAGTAGACCATTCCGTCCATTTCTTTTGTGCCTACATTGGCTTGAAGTTATTTTTACTGAACAGAAATTCTTGTTGCCACAGTTTTCCATCTGTCTCCAGTCATCATAACCAATGGAAGAAAGCCAAATTTCAAAAGATGATAACAATTTATACTGCAGGGTAAAAGGATGCTGATTGGTTGACAAGTCAACAGTGATATGATAACTTCTAGGTTATCAAGAAATGCAAAGGTTCAGAGGGACTTCAAGTGGATATCCAGAGATGTCTGATCCGAACAGGACAGGGAGATAAACTGATTAAGACAACATTCTGAATACTTTCTTGTATCAGTCAATGTCCAAAGTATAAAGTCAAGGATGTTATGCTAGGTATGAAACAGAAATTGCTGGAGAAACCAGTAGGTCTGGCAGCATCTGTGAAGAGGAAGCAGAATTAATACTTTGAGTCCAGTGATCCTTCTTCTGAATTGTTCTGATAGAGTTCTAAATGCCGTTCTGATGAAGAGTCATACTGAACTCAAAACAGTAACTCTGTTTCACTCTCCACTGATGCTGCCAGACCTGCTGAGGTTCTCCAGCGATTTCTGTTTCAGTTTCAGATTTCCAGCAACCACCGTCATTGTTTTATCTTAGAAGTTATGCCAGAACTGTATGAAACACTAATTAGATCTCACGGAGTGTTGAGATTTTCTGGTCACTGCATTACAGGAAGGATGTGCAAAGTTAAAAATCACACAACACCAGTTTATAGTCCAACAGGTTTATTTGGAAGCACTAGCTTTCAGAGCGCTGCTCCTTCATTAGACAACCACCTGATGAAGAAGCAGCACTTCTAAAGCTAGTGTTTCCAATTAAACCTGTTGGACTATAACCTGGTGTTGTGTGATTTTTAACTTTGTCCACCCCAGTCCAACACCGGCATCTCCGAATCATAAATATTTGTATGTGTATTGTATAATGATCTCCTACATTTTAATTTAAATAAAGTATTAAATATTAAACTATTAAATGCTAAATATCTCAATCAGTTCACTTCTGAATCTTTGATGTTGAAGGGAATAAGTGTCCAGAACTTTCAATGGCAAAAGATTTTTCATTTTCTATCATTATCCTAACATTCCACAATCATTAATACTCAAAGATTACATGTTTATCAACATGAAGCTATGGTTTTATCATCTTTTGAACCAGTGAGAACTGCAGACTGCTGACTAACTAAATATCAGCAAGATTTTAATCATCCCATATGGGAAATTATTCAGCTGAGGCCAGGGATCAAACGAAGGATTGTCTGTTTGTATTACAACGGTCATATACTGGTGGTATGTTAAGGTACTTTCTTGTGGCATTGACCCTCATCACACCTTCTCTTGTGCTATTCCTCACAGTCAATACACCTGCACACCTTCAATAGCCATACTCACTATACCATCACTGCACCATAGCACATGACCTGAGGGTAGAAAGATCACATACTCCAACTTACCTGGGATCACTTGAAGCATGATACTCTACTAGATGCATGCTCCTCTAGTGTAAACTTGTAGTTTATTATCAGCCCTGAAACTTACGGTCCGGACGAATGTAATGCTTGTGTATAAACATTCATTGTAGTAAATGTTTGTTGGACACCCCAGTAACACAGTTTCCATGCCCAATTTCTAATGTTATGGGAACTACCATAAGCTTTGGGGCATCAGGTAAAACATCCTGTTAGATAAAAACTCACGCCATTTTCTTCAATCAAGTTGTCCAAACTGATGAACAAATTACATCAAATTGAATTGTGATCCATTTGATGTTAACAAAACCCTTTTGCCATTTAACAGACGGGTTCAGTTTTATTAGGGCAGCAACCAAGCAACATTTTATAAGAACTCAACTAGTGTCCCATCATGTGGGCGAGACGGCCACCAAATACAAGAGCACAAGAATAAAAGCAAAACAATGCAGATGCCGGAGATCTGAAATAAAAATTGAATGTGCTGAAGCAACTTAAAAGTTTCTGCGGAGCTACCAGAGATAAGTCATACTGGTCTTGAAATGTTAACTCTGTTTCTCTCTCCATAGGCACTACCAGCCCAACTGACTATCTGCTGCTATTTCTTTGTTTTATTACAAGAACAAAATAAATAAGAGCAGAAGGAGGTGATTCGGCCTCTGGGGTTTGTTCCACCATCAATAAGATCTTGATTGACCTGACTGTGACTTTAACTCCACTTTCCTGTCTGCCCTTCATAACATTTGACCCTTTGTTGCTGAAAGATCTGTATAACTCAGTGTTGAACATGTTCAGTAACCCACCCTCTATTGCTGTCCTGGGGAGAGAATTCCACAGATTCATGGCCATCTGAGCAAAAGAAAAATACACCTTTTCCAATGTTTTGTAATGTATACTTTTATTGCTGTGGGATCAGTCCAGTGGATGGGAATAATGACACAGAAGAGAAACTATTCAAGTGCTGAGGGATTCCAATGGTGTAAATTGGGAAAACGGTTTTCAGTGATGGGGGTTGGTAACCAAAGGGCACAGATTTAAGGTAATTGACAAAAGACCCAGATGGGGAGATGAGTTTGACACTATCATTGGCATGACTGGAGCTCACTGCCAGAAAGCATTTTGAAAGCAAATTTAATCACAAATCTCTCAAGGGAATTGGTTAAGAAATTGGAAGGAGTATGTTTGAAACAACTCCACAAACACTAGTATTCTGTCACCAAGTCATACTTTATTTGCACGGGGAGAGCCCTTGACACAGGTCCGACTTCCTCAGAGGCAGCTCTCAGAGTGAGGAGAACCTCTGACACCTCTGTTTATATCTGTCAGCCAGGACTCCCTGACTGGACCAGATTAGCAGCCCCAGTCAGGGAACTCAGATTCAAGAGGTCCACTTGGCTGATCTTGTTACAATCACTATAACGTTAAAAGACTGGGTCAAGAAGAAGTGGAGCTAATTGATAGCCGTTTCAAAGAGCCAGAACAAGCATGAAGATTTGAATAATCTCATGCAGTGTTGTAACATTCAGTAATCCCTAGTTAAGGTAAATATCTTACACCTTGGAACCCTCAGACCACATGGAATCAATGTCAATTTCACCAGTTTCTTCATCTCTCCTCCCCCTACTTTATCCCAGATCCAACCCTCAAACTCGGCAATGCCGTCTTGAACTGTCATACATGTCTATCTTCCTTCCCACCTATCACCATCACCCCCCCACCTTCGTCACCTTCCTAGCCACCCTTACCCCCCCATTCCCCTCCCATTTATCTCTCAGCCCCCTGGCTCCCCCACATTCCTGATGAAGGGCTTATGCTTGAAACATCAATTCCCTGCTCTTCGGACACAGCTGATCTGCTGTGATTTTCCAGCACCACATTCTTCGACTCCGATCTCGAGCATCTGTGGTCCCCACTTTCTCCTATTTAAGGTAATATCACCATAGTCTTATCATTAGAGAGAGATGGCTGGTGGTGATGGTGTAACAGGAAGGTCACTGCATCTCAGTCAAGGGAGAGGTCGAGAAGGCTGGTGACCTCAGCCAGTGCAGGAATTGAACCTACAGTGTTGGCACAACACTGTGTTACAGACCAACCTTCCAGCCAACTGAGCTAACCAACCCCCAGTTCCTAATCATCCACCAAAGCAAAATGAAAATAGTTCTTGCTGCCCGTTCAAAGCATTTAACTGCTTCTGAAGAAGCTGTAAAGTTTATAAACTCATCACGTTCCCAAGAAATACATTTCTAAGTTTAAGATAGTTGTGCACCAATCATCCTAGCTTTAATATTTCGAAGATCCCCACCTTCCCATAATCACAGCCAATTTTCTCTGTTCCTCATCCCAAAGCACTGACTCATACTGGGGTGTTGTTTTCCTGACTGAAGGCTTTTTCAGCACAATGCTAATGCAAAGTTACTCAATATCGGTCAAATCAATAAGACAGGGTGGATTTTCACTGATGTCAAAATTTTCTCGTAAGTTCTTCAGTGTCTGTGTGGGCTTGTTTTTCCTGATGAATATACAATTGCACTTTAAAGTCAATCCTACTTATTTTGGGGCCATGCAGATCCCCTTCGCGGGAGTGTCATTGGTTTGAAACCATGCTAGGTATTATTTCACCGTATCTCATAATAGTTAGGGCACAGGAGGAGGCCATTCAGCCTACATGTCTGTGCTGATTCTCCAAATGAACAATTTCCCTCAACAGCATTCTCCCACCTTCACACGTCATTCTAATTCCCATTTAAATGCTTGAACTCAACCCACTTTCACCATAATCTCTGGCAGCACATTCATTGGGAAGCATTGCTTCGCTCCATCAGCTGGATGGCTGGATTATCAGGCCAAAGTAAAGAGAAGCAAAGTGGCCAGGGGGTGTCAAACTGAGATCTAGTGCTCAACCAAAAACTCATTGACCCAACAATCTCTTAGGATCATAGGAAAGGAATAGACTATTCAACTCCTCAAGCCTGCTCCACTATGCAATGGGATCATGGCTGATCTGTAGCCTAACCCCATATACCTGCCTTTGGTCCATATCTCGTTTTTGCCTTTGCTGAACAAAAACATTCTCTCAAATTTAAAATTAACAACAGATCCAGCATCCACTGCCATTTGTGGAAGAGAGTTCCAAACATCTCCCACTCTTTGTGTGTAGAAGTGCTTCCTAACATCTCTCCTTAATGTTCTGGCCTTCATTCTCAGACTATGCCCCTAGATCTAGAATCCCCAACCATTGCAAATAGTTTATCTTTATCTACCCTGTCTTTTCATGTTAATATCTTGAAGATTTCAATCAGATCACTCCTTAAAACTTCTAAAGTCCAGAGAAAACAGATCTAATTTATATAATCTTTCCTCTTAACCCCTAAAAGTCTTAGCTATCTTTCTTGTAAACCTACATTAAACTCCTTACCGGTCCAAAATGTCCTTCCGAAGTGCTAAGATCTGCACACAATGCTCCAAATAGGATGTAATGAGGGTTTTATATAACTGCAGCATAACTTCTGTATCCTTGTACTGCTGTCTTCTAGTCAAGAGGCCAGCATTCCATTATCTTTCTTGAGTATTTTCTGCACCTCTTCATGGTAATTTAAAGATCTGTGCACCAAAACCTCCAAGTCTTTTTGGACATCCACTATTTTTAACTTCATACTATCTAGAAAGTACCCTGACTGATCCTTTCCTGGTCCAAAATGGCTAACCTCACATTTGCTTACATTGAACTCCATCTGCCACAGTTTTGCCCTTTCACTTAGTCTATCCAATAGCCCTTTGTAATTTTATGCTATCATCTAACTTTGTGTCATCAGAAAATTTGGATACATGACTTTCTATCCCATTAGGAGAAAGTGAGGACTGCAGATGCTGGAGATCAGAGCTGAAAAATGTGTTGCTGGAAAAGCGCAGCAGGTCAGGCAGCATCCAAGGAGCAGGAGAATCAATGTTTCGGGCATAAGCCCTTCTTCAGGAATCCTGAAGAAGGGCTTATGCCCGAAACATCGATTCTCCTGCTCCTTGGATGCTGCCTGACCTGCTGCGCTTTTCCAGCAACACATTTTTCAGTTTGTTTCTATCCCATTATCCAAGTCGTTAATAAATAATGTGAATAATTAACAGCCTAGCACAAATCCCATGCGAGCCACTGATCTCATCCCAACTGGAAACAAACTTGCTTTTGAGTTCTGTTCCTGTACCAACTGATGTCACTATGAAGGCTACCTTCTCAACTTTATCTGAGACACAGTGACCTTCAGGTTAACCCCACCGCTGGTCATCTCTTTCTCTCCCTCTCTATCTCTCTCCCCACCCAACCCCCACCTCTCTCTTGCTCTCTCTCTCCCTCTGTCTCTCTCTCTCTCCCTCTCTCCGTCTCCCCACCAAGACCCCCATCTCTCTCTCGCTCTCTCTCTCCCTGTTTCTCTCTCTCCCTCTCTCCGTCTCCCCACCTAGACCCCCATTTCTCTCTCTCTCCCCACCAAGACCCCCATCTCTCTCTCGCTCTCTCTCTCCCTCTGTCTCTCTCTCTCCCTCTCTCCGTCTCCCCACCAAGACCCCCATCTCTCTCTCGCTCTCTCTCTCCCTCTGTCTCTCTCTCTCCGTCTCCCCACCCAGATCCCCATTTCTCTCTCTCTCTCCTTTTCTCTCTCTCTCCCCACCCCTCCCCCACCTCTCTCTGTCTCTCTCTGTCTAACCAGAGGGCAGCTTCTGGCATTTCCATTCAGTCATTCTCTCATAAATTCAGCCTCACGGCCTCCTCTGTTTCTCACCTATAAACTCCTACATCCAAACTATCTGTACTGGACAGCTTATTAGAGATGTTTTCTTCCTGTCTTTTCTTCCCATTCAATTCAGGGCAGCACAGTGGCAGAGTGGCTAGCACTGCTGCCTCACAGCGTTAGAGACCTAGGTTCAATTCCAGCCTCGGGCAACTGTCTGTGTGGTGTCTGCACATACTCCCCATGTCTGCGTGAGTTTCCTCTGGGTGCTCTGGTTTCCTCCCACAGTCCAAAAAAATGTGCAGGTTAGGTGAATTGGCCAAGTTAAATTGCCCGTAGTGTTAGGTGAAGTAGTAAATGTAGGGGAATGGGTCTGGGTCGGTTGTGCTTCGGCGGCTCGGTGTGGACTTGTTGGGCTGAAGGGCCTATTTCCACACTGTAAGTAATCTAATTTTCTACCTTCTCTTATTAAATTGTCAAATCAGTCTGCGATCTTGCAAAGTCATGGAATTGGGATTTCAGTGCAGGGTCAGGAAGCGAACACCCAGATGGCTTTCAGTTCCCCAGCCCGACCCTGAGCTGTGTCAGCTCATTAGGTCCAATTGCAAAGGTGCTAGCTGGACATGGATTTGGGTTGGAGCCCTATGAAAAGGGGCCTAGCATCTCTGGGAAGTGGAAGCTGCCCTCCTGACCCCATGTTGGGAGTATCAGTGCACTGCTGGGGGTCAGTGGGAGGATAAAGAAGATGCAAAATGGCCTGGGATGTCTAGTCAAGGTCCAGTTCGCCATCAAGCACTCACTGATACCTCTCAAACACAAATGGAGATGATCATGTTTTTGCCATGTGGTGACCCTGACAGCTATATGCCAATATGCGCCAGTTGTAATAAACCCCAAAAGGGGTTTAAGGGGGTGAGCAAGCACATACCCCATTTCTTCACCTCATCAGAACTTTAAAAGAAGTCCAAAACAATCCCAGGGACATTGTCGATCTGTCAATGACCTCCAGGCCAGTGAAGTTTAAACCATGGCTGAGTCAGATCACAATCCTCTCTGGAAACCAGCCAACTCTGCACAGTAGGATGTCACCTGGCCCATTGAACCCATGTTGGCTGGTATTTTTCCAAATTCATTCAGTGAAGGTAGCAGCCATCCTTGTCAGACTGGATCAGTAATGGAGCTGGACATTATCTTCATTTAATGTCCCGAATGCGTATGTCCCTATATTGACCGCCTAATGGAATCTTCCCTCCCCATGTCTCAGGTTGAGGTGAAACTCAAAGCAGCTGCCATCAGATAATTCAGCAAAATTCACCCAATTACTTGTGACCCCTTTGAACCAGTTGTGGTGGATTTCCAGGTCTGTAACTAATAGGCAATCAGAGAAGCTAATTAAACATTTCAAAATGTGGGGCAGCATAATGGGTCAGTGGTTAGCACTGATGTCTCATAGCACCAGGGACCCAGGTTCAATCCCAGCATTGGGCAATTGTTTGTGTGGAGTTTGCACATCCTGTGTCTGAGTGGGTTTCCTCCCACAATCCAAAGATGTGCAAATTAGGTTAATTGGTCACACTAAATTTCTCATAGTTTCATAGGGGCAAATATAGAGTAATAGGTTCTGGGTGAGTTACTTTATGGAGGGTTAGTGTGGACTTGTTGGGCCAAAGGACCTGTTTATCGGAAGAGTAGGATAAGTTTTAAACGAGGAATCAAGCGGGCTAAAAGGGGTCATGAAATAGCTTTAGTGAGCAGAATTAAGGAGAATCCCAAAGCATTTTATTCTTATATAAGAAGCAAGCGGGTAACTAGAGAAAAGATTCGTCCACTAAAGAATAATGTAAGCAGGCTGTGTGTTGAACCTGAGCGAATGGGTGAGATTCTGAATGATTACTTTGCATTAGTGTTCATTGAGGAGAGGAACACGATGAATGTTGAGATTAGAGATAGAAGTTTGATTAGTCTGGATCACATTGACATAAGTAGGGAAGATGTGTTGGGTAGGCTAGAGGTTGTTAAGGTGGACACAGCCCCAGAACCAGATGGGATCTATCCCAGGTTGCTGAGGGAGGCAAGAGAGGAAATATCTGGGGCCCTGACAGATATCTTTGTGGCATCCTTAAATACAGGTGAGGTGCTGGAGGACTGGAGGTTTGCTCATGTTGTCCCCCTGTACAAGAAGGGTAGTAGGGATATTCCAAGTAACTACAGATCCGTGAGCCTGACGTCGGTGGTAGGAAAGTTGCTGGAGAAGGTACTGAGGGATAGGATCTACTAATATTTAGAAAATAATGGACTTATCAGTGATAGGAAACATGGTTTTGTGTGGGGGAAATCATGCCTTACCAACTTAATAGAGTTCTTCAAGGAAGTGACCAAGTTGATAGATGAAGGAAGGGCTATTGATGTCATATACATGGAGTTTAGTAAGGCATTTGATAAAGTTCCCCATGGTAGACTAATGGAGAAAGTGAAGTCACATGGTGTGCAGGGTGTTCTAGCTAGGTGGATAAAGAACTGGTTGAGCAACAGGAGACAGAGAGTAGTAGTTGAAGAGAGTTTCTCGAAATGGAGAAAGGTGACCAGTGGTGTTCCACAGGGGTCAGTGTGGGCACTGTTGGTATGTCACTGTTTGTAATATACATAAATGATCTGGAAGAGGGCACTGTTGGTATGATCAGCAAGTTTGCAGATGACACAAAGATTGGTGGAGTAGCAGAAAGCATAAGGGACTGTCAGAGAATACAGGAGAATATAGATAGACTGGAGAGCTGGGTGGAAAAGTGGCAGATGGATTTCAATCCAGACAAATGTGAGGTGATGCATTTAGGCAAGTCTAATTCTAGAGTGAATTATACAATGAACGGGAGAGCCTTGGAAAAAGTTGATGGGCAGAGAGATCTGGGAGTGCAGGGCCATTGTACCCTGAAGGTCGCTGCACAGGTGGAAAGAGTGGTCAAGAAGGTATATAGTATGCTTGCCTTCATTGGAAGGGGTACTGAGTATAAAAGCTGGCAAGTCATGTTAACATTGTACAGGACGTTGGTTCGGCCGCATTTGGAATACTGTGTGCAGTTCTGGTCGCCACATTACCAAAAGGATGTGGACGCTTTGGAGAGGGTGCAGAGAAGGTTTACGAGGATGTTGCCTGGTATGGAAGGTGCTAGCTATGAAGAAAGGTTGAGTAGGTTAGGTTTATTTTCATTAGAAAAAAGGAGATTGAGGGGGGGACCTGATTGAGGTTTTTAAAATCATGAAGGGTATAGACAGGGTGGATAGAGACAAGCTTTTTCCCAAGGTGAAGGATTCAATAAGGAGAGGTCACACATTCAAGGTGAGAGGTGGAAAGTTTAAGGGGGATACACGAGGCAAGTACTTCACACAGAGGGTGGTGGGCGTTTGGAACACGTTGCCGGCAGAGGTGGTAGAGGCAGGCACGGTAGATTCATTTAAGATGCGTCTGGACAGATACAGGAGTAGGTGGGGAGCAGAGGGATACAGATGCTAAGGAATTGACCGACAGGTTTAGACAGTACATTTGGATCAGCTCAGGCTTGGAGGGCCGAAGGGCCTGTTCCTGGGCTGTAAATTTTCTTTGTTCTTTGTTCTTTGTTTACACATTGTAGGGATTCTACAATTCAAAACGTTTACAACTCATTAGCCCTGTTTTCAAGAATGCTGTGCAGACATGTTCACACTCAAGCTTGCTGTTTTAGTGGCTCATGGTATTAGTTATACAATGCAAGGCATAAGAGAATTATTCTGCAAGACCAGAGAAACTTAACAGCAGCAAATAATCTGATCCTGAACACCTCCTTCCATGTCTATTACCTACCAATCCACTCACCCCTCGGTCCACTCCCACCCCTACCCCCACTGTCATGATGTGGTTGCTTTCAGTACAGCTAACCCACCTTCACCCACTCATAGATCACCCCACAATCACTTAATTAGCTGTTCTTCTTACACAATAAACAGAAATTGCTGGAGAAACTCAGCAGGTCTGGCAGCATCTGTGCAGAGAAAGAAACAGAGTTAATGTTTTGAGTCCAGTGAGGCTGTGTTAGAACTTTCTGAACTTGCTGATGTGCAATCTGAGTGCACTGGGCCCAGTTTGGAGTGCTCTCAACAATCCTACACAACCTCACCCTCATTCTTGGGAGAAGTCAGAGGTCACATAACACCGGGTTCTATTCCAACAAGTTTATTTGAAATCACAAGCTTTCACAGCGCTGCTCCTTCATCAGGACAAAGGGGCTATGCTCCAAAAGCTTGTGTTTTCAAATAAACCTGTTGGACTATAACCTGGTGTTGTGTGACTTCTGACTTTTCCCAAGAGCAATTCAGCCCAATCCCTTATTCTTTTCTAATTTCTCTGGATTGTTTTCTTTTAAAGTGTCTGTTCAGCTTTGGAGACAAACAATGTCCCAAATCCTCCACACCCCTTCATATCGCCTCACAGTCTTCCACCATGTTTTTTAAATCTACAGCAATTCAAATTTTCCAGCAGTAGGAAATAGTTTCTCTTTATTTGCTCCATCTAAACTTCAAGTTAATTGTCAGTTTAAGATGGCTATGCACTGTTTTCTATTCAAATTCATATCCTCAGATCAACT
Source organism: Chiloscyllium punctatum (assembly GCF_047496795.1). Classification (NCBI taxonomy): domain Eukaryota; kingdom Metazoa; phylum Chordata; class Chondrichthyes; order Orectolobiformes; family Hemiscylliidae; genus Chiloscyllium; species Chiloscyllium punctatum. Next base: position 82,252,227 of record NC_092762.1, on the reverse strand, counting down.
CTGTCAATTCTCTCCCTCAAGACTTTAGTTAAATCACTTCATGACATTACATATTAAAGATTTGGTGAAGTTGCATGATACCTGCATAACACATGGGAAACTCATTATTCGTTTGAACACTGTGTAGTAATGTCAAAGAGATGTGAGAAGCTTCTAGAAGCAGAAGCAGGCTGTTGCACATTCAGACCAGGCCTGATCTGTGGTCTAACTCCCATTTTATCCCACATTTTTTAATATCATTGGCTCACAAACAATGTCTCCCACTCAGTTTGAAAACGAATAACTGATTTATCATCAATTGCCTTTTATGAAAGATAATCCCCAACTTTCTCCTGCCTTTGTCTGAACATGAGTGTCTTAATTTCATTCCTGAAGGATCTGGTTCTAAGAATCCAGTGAAAACTGTTTCCCTTGATCCATTCTATTTGGTCCCCTTAATGTTCTGGAAAAAAAATTCTAAACTCCAGGAATAAAAACCCAGATTGTATAATGTTTCTTCACTACTTAATCCTTGGAGTCCAGGTACAGACACCTAGAAACCATGCGCAGACGTAGGCCATTCGTGCCCTTGACCTGCTCTGCTATTCATTCTGGTCATGACCAATCCTCTATCTCAATGCCGTGTCCCCATTTCCCCTCCATATGCTTTGCTAGCTTTTAAGCCTAAAAGTTTATTCCCGCTTTATTGAATATTTTCAGTGACTTGGGCCTCCGCAACTTTCTGTGGGAGAGAATTCCACAAGTTCATTGTCCTCTGAATGACAAAAGGTTTCCTCATCTCTGTCCTAAATGGTCTATCCAATATCCTGAGACAGTGTCTCATGGTTCTAGATTCCAAGGGACATCGTCATTCTGAAAACACTCTGATGTACTCACAGAATCTCTACAGTGTGGAAGCAGGCCATTCGGCCCATTGAGTCCACATCAACCCTCCAAACAGCATTCCACCCACACCCACCCTCCCCTACCCAACCCATGTAACCCTGCATTTCCCATGGATAATCCACCTAATCTACCTAACCTGTGTACCTTTGGATGGTGGGAGGAAACCAGAGCACCCAGGGGAAACCAACACAGGGAGAAAATGTACAAATTCCACACAGACAGATGCCCAAGGGTGGAATTGAACCCGGGTCCACCATACTTTGAGGCAACAGTGCTAATTGCTGGATGACCATGCCACCCAGAGGCCACTATGTTCCTTCTCAAGGTGATGCACACATCTCCAAGTGCAGTCTCCAGCTGTAGGAGAACGCCAGTTTCTTTGTACTGTCGTCTTCTTTTTCACTTCTCATTCCGAAGGCACGTCCTACCCACAAAGCCATGGTCTCCACTGCAGGTACAGTACAATTAAGACAGGGATCAAACTTCATACTGATGGTACTAACCCCACCCAACCACAACAGCTATCTAGTCAACTAGCCTCAAGCAGTCGCTGTTGCCAATGTATATATATGTTACATACATGTTTTGGCCAGGAGCTATGGGCAGTGATGGAGGAGGCTCCAGTTTTGTTTCCTGACCAGGGTTAACTGGCCAGATACCTCTCCCGCTCCGAGTATCTGCCATTGGCTCAGATTGGAAAGATTCACAATGTGATTCTCGAGCTCTTTGACTTCCCCATCCTTGGCTGGCAAATCCTGGAGTAGGATTTGCAGCCTGATCTTTTAACTCAGAAATGAAAAGCTACCCATCGCACCGTAAACTCTCCTTCCTCTAGGTTTTAAAAAAACACTATTCCATTAGACCTTCTGATTATTCTCTATTTGTTCAAGACATTTTAATGATCTACATACATGAGCCTCATCCACCTTCAACCTCCAATGTTTCCAGCTTTTTACCATTTGCAAAGTCTCCTGTTCTGTCCTTTTCGGGTGTAAAGTGATGAATCCATATTTATTACAACTATATCCATTCTCTTAATCATTTAGTATCTTTTTGATGTTTTGTGCTTTCACCTCCACTGTTTACAGAGCTGCTTATCGTTCCGCCATCAGCGGAAATTGGATTTGTGTCTCCCTTTCACATCAATCTACCACATCAAAGCTAATACCAAGGGGGTCCAGACACCACTCCCACCCCTTCCCTCAATATTCTTCCACCATAATGTCTTCAGTGTCTGCTTCCCTCTCTAATTATGACAACACTATGGGTAAACAGCATCATAGTGACAATGTTACTAGTAATCCCTAAGGGTTTGGCTAATGCTTAAAGGCTATGGGTTCAAACCCCATTGGAGCAGCTAGTGGGATTTCAATTCAATGCATAAAATCAGAAATTGAAAGCTAGTCTTGGTAACTATGAGTCACTGTATTGTTTTTGTTAATTAAAATTTCCATCTGGTTCACTAATCCCATCCAAGGAAGGAAATCTGCTGTCCTTTACCCTGTCTGGCAGACCCACAGCAACGTGGTTTACTAGTAACTACCCACTGAAAGGGCTGAACAAGCCGTTCAGCTTCAGGGCCACTGGGGATCGCCACCAAATGCTGACCTTGCCACTGACACCCACATCCTTAAAAGAAGAAAAATTATTTAATCTTTAAGACTCCTCCTCTGACATTTTTCTAATTCTTCTTTTAGACATTACAATGTGGTATATTTAGGGTGTGGTGCTGGAAAAGCACAGCTAGTCAGGCAGCATCTGAGGAGCAGGAGAATCAATGTTTCGAGCATAAGCTTTTCATCCCCAGCTAGATTCAGCCACTTTCTGTAGCACACTCTGGTTGACTGGGCAACTGAACTAACCGACTCCTTGTGCATTATATAAAGAATGTTTATTTGCACCACACATCCTAACCTGTCCTTTGCTCTAATGTTTTAAGTATGTTTCTGATTTCTCTCTCCTGGTTTAATTACTTCAGATCATTTTGTTTGCCCTTTATCTGGTGCTGAACAGATTGACGAGGAATGGACTATGTGAGTTTGTTCTAAAAATGTATTTGAAGTTGTTTTATCCTGTCATGAATCGATGTTCGTCCTTTTCTGAGGATCTAGGATTCATGAATTGTTTCTCCAGTGCAGAAGTTTTCACAGGTTCTGTTAATGGGAACAGCACAAAGTTTGTGCGTGTATCTGTGCATATGTGTTTGTGTTAGCATGTGTGACCATGTGTGCATGCAGAAACGTGTGTACGTGTGCATACATGTGTGCATGTTTGTGTATATATGTGCATATATGAATGTGTTTGTGTGTGCATTTGCGTGTACATGTTCATGCATGTGTGTTTGTTCATTTATGCATGTGTCTGGGTCTTTTTCTTTATCCATTCATAGGATGAGGGCATCACTGCCCATCCCTAATTGCCCAGGGGATAGATCAGAGTCAACCACATTGCTATGGGTCTGGAGTCACATGTAGGTCAGACCAAATAAGGATGGCAGATTTTGTTTCCTAAAGGACACTAGTTAACCAGATGGGTTTTTCAAACAATCAGTTCATGGTCATCATCATCACCTTAATTCCTGCTTTTTATTGAATTCAAATTCCACCATCTGCCATGGCAGGATTTGAACCCAGGTCCCAGAAATTTACATGGGGTCTCTGGATTAACAGTACAGTGAGTGAGTGAATGAGTGAGACAGAGATGTCTGTGTTTTATTTTCTAATTAATGACTCAGAGGGTCCACTCTTGTCTTGGAATTAAGAGATTTTCAGTTCAAGTCCCACGTTGGAGATTTGAGCACACAATCCAGATGACCACCTCCCCCCTCATCTTCACCCCCCTCCCACCCCATCCCAGCCCTGTACTGAAGGAGTGCTGCACTGTTGGAGTGACCAACTTTCAGGTGTGACAGTAAACTGGCTGCAGGTGGATGTGAAACACCACCTACTATTCTTTTGAAGAGCAGCATGGGAATTCTCCCTCGTGGTTGACTGGACCAATATTTATTCCCCGATCAACATCATTTTAAACGAATCACATTACTGTGGGAGCTTGCTGCATGCAAATTCCCACATTACTACTGTGATTACATTTTAAAACCTTTCATTGGCTGCAAGGCTTTGTGAGGCACAGAATAATAACATCATAAAACATAATTCAATGTGCAAGTACCAGGACACAGAGTTATGAGGATGAATGATGTGAGACTCTGCTCCTGACTGGAGTCTTGCTCGGGTCTGGGACACAGCAGTCCCGAGCATCTGGTTACTTCTCATGAGGGAATGGAGTGGGCTAGAGGAAGTATAGAGGAGATAGAGCTGATTGATCACACACCACTACATGCTGCATTCAAATATGTGAAATCTTTCAGGAATTAGATTGCAATCTGAGGAATGTGGGCCATGGTAAATTTTTCATTGTGTCACAGATCAATTCCAGGCAGCACTTGGATCCGATGGGATCGGGGTGGGGAGGGGATTAAAAATGTTGTTTGACTCCCCTGCGTTGGGTGATGGTTCAACCTGATCTCTTGACCCAGCCCCACACTCAGGATGGTCTCAGAGACAGAGAGCTCCCAGCCTTTCTGAGTTCCCTCACTCTTACAAGCAGGGTGGTAGCTCACCTAGATTCTGGGTCAAAGGCAAAAGGAAGAAATGTAATTCAGGAGTAGTATTGTTTTACTAAAAGCTGCCCAGGTCATTGTCAGGTGGGTCACATCTGCTTTGGATTTATCCTGATCTGACCTGTGCAGTATCCAGCTGCAACATTTTTAACACTCTCCAGCTACTCAGGGAGGCTGTTGCCCACATTCTGGACGAAGGGGAGGGGAAGGAATGCCTTCCTCATCGGCCCGCACCAGGAGAAAGCCTTTGACACGAGGACCATGCTCTCCAAAACTGGAGGGTGGGGCTGGAATCCGCAACTGAATCCAACTGCACCACACAATCATCAGGAACCCAACGTCAGCCAATGGGTAGGAATCCGAAGGCTTCCCCACACAATCAGGAGACACCTTTTGCCTGTCCATGTGTCACATGGAAAAGTTGTCTGAGTCCATCAGGAAGAATGGGAGTGGGAGAGTGCTGATGGTCCTGCAGTGGAGCACTCAGATCAAAACCTCCCTGTACACAGCCAATCTACACCTTGGACCTGCACAGACTCATGAACATCTATAACCAGTTCAAATTGGCCTTGCGAGCTGAGCTAATTCGAGGCAAGAGTGAGGCCACGATCCTTGGGAACTTGGCCGACTGATACTTTACTCCCTCCACCGTAAAGACAGATTACCTGTAGGTGCCGGGGTAAGGTTTGGAGGGCCCAAGGCAAGTTAAAAGCAAGGAGGAGAAAATGGCCACCCTTAGCAATGCTGACACTTTAAGAAACTGATGTCAAGTATTAGGCTATCTTGGTGTTGCTGTACATGATCCATTCCTAACTCCCCTGGGCCATGAAATCACCTGGGCCACCTTCAAAGGTATCTGGGAGTAACTAGTGGACCATAGTCACAGGGACATGGTATACAAACCTTGATACATATAGCAGGAGAAATATACTGAAAGTCAGCCTTATCCTTTACATGTAGCTGTGTGTAGACCCTTTGTACATAACCACCAGGTGTCACCACATGCTGAGTGTCTCCCTCGCTCTGGGGATGGGTCTGGCCCCATTGCCTTAGAACATCCAACTATTCGGACCCATGTCCCTTGTGGAGAAATTGATGCAGACATGCATCTTTGACCACACCCATCAAGCAGTGGTCAGCATGTAACGTCTCGGAGACCTTGTGGGAAAGGGAAACAAGTGATCTCATCCAAAATAATACGGAGGAATGCCTCACGGCAAGAACTCAGCACCATGGCAGAACTTGGCTGGTGTGAGAAAGGGCCTCCCCACCAGATCTTTCCTTTACACCCAGGGTCTTATCCTGTCCACATCTGCTCCTCAAGGAGGCAGTGATATGGAAGAGACTGTTGTCCATCTCTTAATGGACTGCGCCTTTATTGAGGAGATCTGGAGAAAGGAGTGATTATTGTGAAGGTCGTTCCAAGCAGCTCCATGACCCAGGACTCTGGGCTCTACTACATATTCCATGGGAGAAACACCAAGATAAGAATGAACTGCACCAGGAGGACCACCCACTCAGTGAAAGGCACTCTTTATAGGGGAATAAGAGGTGATTTGATTGAATCATGTAAAATTCTGTCTAAACACGATCGAGGTGGAGAGGATATTTCCTCTTATGGGAGAACTTAGAACGGGGGCAGAATGATTTAAAAACCAAGGCTCATGCATTTAAAACAGAACAAGATGAAATATTTCCTGCAGAGGTGGTGAATCTCCAGAAATCCCTTCCTGAAAATTAGCTGGAAGCAGAGTCCTTGATATTTTTAAGGCAGGAGTAGATCAATTCTTGATAAGCAAGGTGGGTGAAAGGGGAGGGGGAGTGGTCAGGTTATTGGGGGCTGGTGGGAATGTGGATTGGAGGGTACAGTCAGATCAGCCGTGATCTTTTTGAAGGTTAGGGCTGACCCGAGGGGCTGAATGAGCTATTCCTGCTCCTAGTTCATACATTCACACAAAGCACCACTGTTGGGCAGGTAATGGTCCAGTGGCATTAGTTGAGTTTCTGGATTAATAATCCAATGATTGATGTTCTCAGGATCCAGGTTCAAATCTCACTCTGTCCGTTGGTGGGATTTGAATTCAATATGGAATCTGGAATTAAGGATTTACTGATGACCATGAAGCCATTGTCGATTGTCAGAGAAACTAACGTCCTTCAGGGATGGAAACTGCCATCCTTACCTGGTCTGGCCTACATGTGGCTCCAGAACCACAGCAATGGGGTTGATTCTAAATTCCCTCTGAGCAATTAGGGATGGGCAATAAATGCCAGTGATGCCCTCAATCCTAAAATGAATTTTAAAAGAGCACAGTTTTCATGCAGAGAATTACTCAGGGCAGTGCTGCGCTCAGGAAAATTCTCTGCTGAGAAACATGGACTGTGGGAGTACATGGAAGTCAGAGAGATGCATTTCACAGGCTCAGAGCATCCCAGAACATTTTTACATGCAATAAAAGACTTTCAAAGCACAATCACTTCTACCACAGGAGCCATAACAGCTAATTAGCACACAGTATGTTCCTGCAAATAGCAATGAGGGAAATAATATTACTTGCAGGATAAATATTTACAAGAACACAGAAACAAACGACATTCACCTCCTAAGCACTTCGGATTCTTCATTAAAATCTTTCCACATCCCATTAGATTTATTTTTCTATAGTGCGGACACACAGTTAGCATGTTAGAAACACAGCTCCAAGGAAAAGGTGGAGGAAGAATTCGATGCATGTCATTGCTACAGTAACTGTGAGCGCTCTCATGTCCACCACAGGGAGCTGACAGATTCGCAGACATGCAAACATCTCAACCGAAACGGGGCACCAGCGACAGTGCAGCACTCCCTCGATATCACATCATAGTGTGCACCCACGTAATGTGCACAGGTGTGTGGACAGAACCCATTGGAGTCACAAGCCTGCTAACCTAGAGGTCAGACTGATGACCTGATGACTTTGTGACAACAGCCCAAGGTCAAGGTCAAGGATTCAAATGGCACAGGAGATAGAGAGTCCTGTCTACACCTCCCCCTTTCACTGAGTTAGGGAAGATAAAAGAAGGCCAAGAGGCCGGTTAATGGTTAGATCATTAAAAACCTGATTGTGGTAAGAACGGTTGGATGTTGTCCCAGATAGGAGCTGGAACTAGGACTTATCTTTCCAGAAATGAACTTGCATCCTGTTGTGGTTAAATATGTGACACACACACACACACACACATTTATACTCAAACTCTGTACATACACTCAATCTCTGTACACAGACTTTTACATAAGCTCAGAAACTCTATATGCATACATTCTTACACATAAACACACACAGACTTACATAAGCTCAGAAACTCTATGCACACATTTTTACACAAACACACACTCAGAAATACTACCTATGTACTCACAGGACCTCTCCATACAAAATTGTAAAAATCAGACAATGTATATGCACTGATGTGGCCACGTACACAAGGATACACAGATAGACAACTCACAAAGAGACACACAAACAGGCACAAAGGCACACACCCACAACCCTCAGCCACATACACAGAAATCAATGATCACAATATTGTGTACCAGGATGCCTATCACACAAAACAAACAGCAAGAAGTCCCCTAAACTGGGAAAGAAAACATGTCAGCTTCTGTCCCAGATTCTGTGAAATGGCTGCAAACTCAGTTCCTGATACAAACCCATTGGAAACTTGTCTCAATCTCCACAGGACTGTCCGGTGTCCCATTCCAGCGGAGAGTCTGAGGTCCCAACACACAGAACAAATACTAAAACTTGAAGCAAAGACCAACAAAACTGGTAAATAAGACATTCTGTCTTGTCCAGCCCAAACAGAGGACCGGTATAATCCATATGCTCATTTCCAAGTATTGCTGATATTTTTAACAGATTCTTTCCCTTCTGGATTAGTGAAGATAAACATCCCAAACTCTGAAACCAGAGCAGAAGGACAGGAATTACTGTCAGAATCTCACCCTCAGAGCTGAGACCAACAAGAGGCAACGCAGTTGGAGCCAAACTGCTGAACACAGAAAGTATGAGATATAACAAAAAAAAGCAAATTTTTAAGAGAGCTTAAAGATTAAAGCAGTACCTTTCTTAAATGACCATCGCTTCATCCAGAACTTTGAGAAAGAGGGCCAGGAGTTATTTAGCGGAGAGTCAGCCATTTAGCAAGTTGAAATTTATTTTCCAACAAGCCCCAGGAATCATGCGAGTGTGAAGGCTCATGCACAGAGAGGCAGAGTGAACTAAAAACAGACCCGATATCCAAAGTGTCGACAGACTCAGTACTGAGAGGGGTGGGGGGGCGGGGAGAGCTGGAAGGAGCAGTTCTGCTGTCAGATTCGAGCTGCGTGCCAACATCAGAGGCTGCAGGGAGAGAGGCTGTGGTTTCACTCTGTGCTCTTTGAGTCAGTGCTGGCTGCAAGGGAAAAACAGAGAGGCAGAGAGAGAGATGCCAGGGGTTGGAGCAAGAGGAGAGAGAGCAAACAGAGACGGGGGTGGGGTGGGGAGGGGGTGGGGGGTGGGGGGGGGAAGAGAATGGGAGGAAGGTAGGGGAAACATAGGGGGAGGAGAATGGTGTGTAATAAAGAGAAACAGAGAGAGCAAACAGAGATGGGGGAAAGGGGAATGGGAGGGAGGGAGGGAGGGGAAACACAGGGGGAGGAGAATGGGGGTAATAAAGAGAAACAGAGAGAGCAAACAGAGAGGAAGAAGCAAACGGAAAAAAAGAGAGAGAATAAAGAGAAAAGGAGGGTTTGAAAGAAGGTGACAGAGCAGATGAATGGATAGAGCAAAAAGAAAGATGGAGAGAAAAGTGGAAGGAGAGAAAAACAGAGGAAGTGAGAAAAAATAATAAAGGAGTTAAATCGGGAGAGCAAGAATACACAGGAACAGAGGTTGAAAGGAGATCCATTGGGGAAGCAGTGAAGGGGAGACACAGCAGGAACAATGGAAGTAGGTGATAAACAGAGAGAGGAAGGGAAGGAAAGAAATTGGAGATTTAGACAGATTGTGAGTGAGAGAGAGCAGAAATTGGGGAAACTCAGGGGCAAATAGAAAGAAAAGGAAGTGGAAGACTATACAGGGAAAGTGGGTAGAGCTGTAACTAACTGTGAAGGTTAGAGAGAGAGTGTGAGAGAGGGACAGAGAGTGGGGAGTAAAGAGAAACAGGGAGGGTGAATGATATTCAGGCAGAAAGAGTAGAGAGTGATTGTTGTTAAATATCAATGGAAATGCAACACTTTCCCATTTTGAGCATCAAGCCTGATATTGCTAGGGAAGGCACAGGGTTAGATACAGTGTGAAGCTTCTCATCCTCATCCAACATTCCCAGGACAGGTGCACACAGGGTGAGCTACAGAGTAAGACTTCCCTCTGCACTGTTCCATCAAAATCTCTCTGCACAGGGTTAGATACAGAGTGGGGCTGTAAGAATGTGATGTTGCTGCCTATAGTGAAAGTGCTGGGATTTCTGATGGCATGAGCTCTGCTGGACCTGGTCCTATCTCAGGTGTTGTTGCATCAGCTGCCCGCTTGGGAAGAGCTCTCACCTCTGGGACAGCAAGACTTGAGGTGTCATCACCCATTCAGCCAACCGGGGAGCTACTTGCTCAGCCCAAACATCCAGGTACTCAATCAGCCATCAGAGTCTCTGCACCCCCCATTCATGCCCCCAACTCTAGAGTTTTAAACACATAATTGGAGCTGACATACCCACTACTGAACAGTCAGAAATGTCATGTTGGGGTGAGACATGAATCTAAGGTCCCAGATGTCTATTGCACTATTTTGAAGAAAAATAACAGAGTTCTCCCTGGTCTCCCCGACACTATTCATTCCCACATTGCTGCTAGTGCAATCATGCTGTGTATACATTGGTTACTCAGTTTCCTATATTTACATCAGTGAAAGATATCATTGACTGTAAAGTGTTTTGGGACTTCTTAAGGTGCTATAAAAATACAATTCTTTCCTTTTCATTAACTAGCATGTGAAGAGTAACACTGGAGGGAATAGAGGGTCAGGGGACCTGAAGAGGTAGGGTCCAACTCTATGATGTTATTTGTGACAGTCAGTACAACTTTAAGAGACACACAATGTGAATGTCATTATGCCTTTAAGAGACATTCTTATGACATCACTGTATCATTGCATGTGACCGGAGGACATAAGGTCTCAGACTCCCCTCTTACCTCTGATCACTTGAAGCCTGGCAGTCTATTAGGAGCATACTGCACTGTGCAATAGAATATTAGCCCAGACACTGATGTGCTTGTGAACCTAATAATTTGTAAATAATAGCTAGCTGTAATAAACCTTTGTTTGATTCTTCAATACCACAATTTCCACACCCAGTTTCTGATGCTGTGAGGGATATCGTAAGCATTGTCACATTCTCATCTGGAGGCAAAGCCCACATTAAATTCATCTTCTACTGACTATAGGTTGCTCTTCTGGTTAGTACAGAAGGGGCTGGGATAGGATAAATCAGACAAAAACTTTCGCTTCTGTGAAAAAGAGTCACGAATTCTGATGATGCCTTGAAAGAAATCCTGCACCTGAGAGAGTGACAGGCCCCAGGTGACTTGATCAAACATGTTCCACGATACCTTTGATGCTTAATCTCTCCATTCCCTTAATCTCCCCTGCTCCCTTTGTTCTGTCTAACCCACCCCATCTTTCTCAACAGCGTACAGCAACCCACCACATTTCCACCTCTCTTCAGCTCTGAGGAGATAAGACTTGTCACATTGGACTCAACACCCCAACTCGGTTTCTCTCTCTGTTGATGCTGCCAGACCTGCTGAGGTTTTATCTCAGATCACCAGCATCCACAGTTTTTTGCTTTTAGCTACAATTATGATGCCACTAATCGCCAGACTGTTACAGTCTGTGAGGCCAGATAGCGAGAGGATTTTGCCTGACTAAATGTGACTGAAGTGGCAATGTTTGTTGCACTGATATTTATTGCAGTCAGGATACAAGTAACCAGATTGCAATAGTTCTTTATATTAAATTCTAAACTAATCGTAAGATCCAAGAAAACACAGCAACAGTCTGTAAATTTCTTTGCAAACTGATGCTTCTGATGACTTAAAACATTGCCTGGTCTCTATACTGGTGATGTTGTCTGATAAATAACCATCGTTCTTTTCATTGAAATCAGGGAATCCTCTATCAAAGAATGAGAATAATTGATTTTCCAGATCTTAGAACCAATGGTCCTGGTTTCAGAAGTCGTTGACCCGCACAGACCACATTCTGAGAAAGAGTCAGACCGGACTCGAAACATTAACTCTGTTTTTTTCTCTCTGCAGATGCTGGCCAGACCTGCTGAGTTTCTCCAGTAATTTCTGTGTTTGCTTCAGATTTCTAGAGTCCAGAGTATTTTGCTTTAATTTGGTTGTCCTGGAGATTATCACATGACCCCCTCAGCTGCCTCTCCCACTCACACTCTTGCCATTGGTCAACAGATATGTCCACCCTGCCTTCCTGTAGCCAATTCGAAGGTGAGTAAGTCCTCATTGCCCAATTAGAATAATTCTTCACTCTCAGGTCATCAGACCTTTAGTCAGTTGCTTGGTGACTCAAAACCTGAATATTTTGAAAAAAATTGAGGCACATTGTTGAAGTTTTGTTTGTCTTGCATGCCTCAGGACAAATGCAAGAATGCCAAGCTTCAGACAATTGCTCATGAGAAGCTTCAGCAAAAAATGTCTCTTTCCAACAATAAACCTTTAACACCACAACCAATACCTTTATAATTAATAAATAAATAAATATATTTTTTTAAAAATAAAAAATGCTTTGCTGTGCCTCATTGGGATAGCATGCTGGAACACAAACCCTGGTTTTCCCAGAACTTATCAGAGAAATAAAATTTCCCAATTCATTTATCTTTTAGACCCAAAGAACAGGCCAGGTATCTGTACTTTCCAAGAATTACTTTTTATTACAAATTTTAGCCACAGGCAAATAATTATGAAATGTTGACATACAACTCTACTTGCTAAAATTCTAATCCCTTCCTAAAACTCTCTCTTGCAGAGGCACACAAAACCAAATCTGTTCTGAACAAGAGTCACTGGACCTGAAACATTAACTCTGCTTTCTGTCCACAGATGTTTCCAGACCTGCTGAGATTTTCCAGCAATTTCTGTTTTCCAGCATTTTTTTTTCAAAAATAAATTGGTGTTATGGGTGGTGGGGAAGACAGGAAGGCAGTTCAATGGCCCCAGTTATCAGGGTTCACTCCAGGTTTGTAGGACTTGCTGCTCTATGATTTCTCTTCTCCAGGTACTTTCACTTGTTTGCAGGAGCAATTGGCTCACAACATTTATGACTTATCAGTTAAAAGTAACAACTTACAACTGGTGACAGAAAATAAATCGGCTTTCTTCAGGTTTTAGGTTGTTTTAAAAAACATATAGAGAAAGACACCACCTTCCCTTCAGGAGGACTAAAGGCTTCTGACCATATTAATCACCTCCATAAGCTGTTCAGCAACTCAGGAGTAGGCAATAAGCCTTTGTCATTGTCAACCAGTCACTGGTCCACACACCAAATAGTTACTTGCTGCTAGATTGAATCCCTTTATTCACATCCCCTTGTTCCAGAGCTCCCCTCCCCCACCTTATCCCAGTCCCAATCCTCCAACTTGGCACTGCCCTCTTGACCTGTCCCTCGTCTTTCCCATCTATCCGCTCCACCCTCCTCTCAGATCTATCACCTTCTCCCCTACCTTCATCTACCTATCACATTTTCAGCTACCTTCCCCCCAGCCCCACCCCCTTCCCATTTATCTCTCGGCTCCCCATAAGCCTCATTCCTGATGAAGGGCTAATGCCCGAAATGTTGACTCTGCTGCTCCTCGGATGCTGCCAGACCTGCTGTGCTTTTCCAGCACCACACTCTCGACTCTGTCTGCAATAATCCCGACCAAATGCCTGAACAAACAGCAGTGTAAACAATACACGCAATGAGTATCCTTTCCACAATCCCTTTTTTTAAAATCAGTCCTTTTCACATTTCAGTCTACAATCAAAAATACAGAAAAATAAAAAGATATGGTTTTTTTACAATCCCTCAACGATATTTCTCATGGCTTTGCTGTAACATGGTCTTTATTTCTGTGAATCCCCAAGTCTGCCCTGGGGGCATGAGTTGTTTGATCAAATGGAACATCGAGCGCAAATGGTGGGCTCCCAAAGTTGTATCGGCTGTGTTACTACCAAGAGGGAGGTCTTCTGGTATTAGAAGGTCACAGTGCTTTCTGATGGAATCAAAAGGGCGTGACAGTTTACCCTTTTGCCAGACTCCATGAGTAGCTACAGAGGCAGTTACCCAGCCCATGGTATAAACAGATGAACAAGGAATTAGATTATGCCAATCGGCCCTTCAAGCCGGTTCTGCCATTCAATACAAACATGGCAACTGTGATTTTATCCTCAACTCTACATTCCTCCATACTCCTGATAACCTTTCATCCCCTGAGACCAGGAGCAGGATTAGGCCATTCAGCCCATCAAGTCTTCTCTGACATTCAATCATGGCTGATATGTTTCTCAACCCCATTCTCCTGCCCTCTCCCTATTACCCTTGATCCCCTTACTAATCAAGATCAATCTATCTCTGTCTTAAATACACTCAATGATCTGGTCTCCACAGCCCTCTGTGGCAATGATTTCCACAGATTCACCACCCCCTGGCTGAAGAAATTCCCCCTCATTGGTCATCAAGAATGTATCAACTTCTGCCTTAAAAAATTTAAAATATTCTGCACCCACTGCTTTTCAGAAGGGGAATTCCAAAGCCTCACAACCCGTGGTGAGAAAATTTTTTTCTCTCATCTCAGTCTTAAACAGGATAGCCCTTATTTTTAAACTCTGAGCCCTCGTTCTAGATTCTTCCACAAGAGGAAACATCCTTTCCACATCTACCTAGTCAAGTCCCCTCAGGATGTTGTACCTTTCAATCAAGTCAACGTTGCCTCTTCTAAAACTCAAAAGGATAGAGGCCTAGTTTTGAGGGATGAGGACACATTGATATTAGATACAGGTGCTGAAGGAGGCTATTCAGCCCATTAAGCCTGCTGTGCCATGCAATAAGTTCATAGAATCCCTACAGTGCAGAAAGAGGCCATTCAGCCCATCTAGACTGCACTGACCCTTCAAAGAACATCCCACCCAAACCCAGCCCCTTACCTGACCCCCATAAACCCACATTTTCTATGGTTAACCCAACTAGCCTGCACTTCCATGGGCACTATGGACAATTTAGCCTGGCCGATCCAAGCTAACCTGCACACCAGGAGGAAATGTGCCAACTTCACACAGACAGTCGCCCAAGGTTGGAATCGAACCCAGATCCCTGGCATTGTGAGACAGCAGTGCTAACCACTAAGCCACCATGCCACACTGAGCTGCGCATTTACCTGAGCTTCCACATTCCTGTACTATCCTGTTATTCTTTAAATATCCTACATATCCAAAAGATCTACCAATCTCTACCTTGAGCAGAATCAGGAGTTAAGCATCACAGCTCTCCAGGGGTGAGCATTGCCAAGGTTCACTGCTTGTTTGAGTGAAGAAAGTTGCCTTTATCTGGGCCTTACACAACTGACTGTTCATTCAGAAAGCGTAACCCTGTGTTCCCTCAGCCTGGGGAAACAGGGGAATGTTGACTGGGAAACGGGGGAAGTTCCACTTTCTCTTCCTCAGAAAAAGCAAACTGGTTTCCACCAAGAAGCAGTGAGTGTGACAGAATTGGTGAGATGGTTCAACTGGTCAAGGGAGTCTCAGAGTGAGGGACAGCAAAGCAATCATAGAATCCCTTCATGCAGAAAGCAGCCATTCGGCCCATCAAGACCGCACCGATCCTTTGAAGAGCACCCCATCCACAGCCCTACCTTATCCTCATAACCCTACGTTTCCCACGGCCAATCCACCTGAGCTGCACCATCGAATGAGGGGCATGGATTTAGGCGGAAGTGGGTACTGCAGATGCTGGAGATTAGGGTCAAGATTAGAGTGACGCTGGAAAAGCACAGCAGGTCAGGCAGCATCCGAGGAGCAGGAAAATCAATGCTTCGGGCAAAAACTCTTCATCATCAGGTCAGGGGCATGGATACTGCCCACTCTGATTTCTCAGAAACTGCTTAAACTACTTTGTACAAAGTAGTTTTGACAGCAAGTGACTTTAGTTGCAAGGTAAATTAAGCACCTATTCTCTATACAACAAGATCCTGCAAAGATCCATTCAGTGGGTGATCTGTTTTAATTGTACAGCATTCGACCCTCAGAGAAGTAGGCCATTCAGCCCATCAAATCTGCTCCACCGATTAACTAAATCATGGCTGACTCCCCTCTCCTGCCTGGATGCCATTGTTGATTAAATTGATTAAAAATCTAATTACAGCAGTAAAGCAGCAATACTGGCCCTGCAGTCAGGGGGGGAACAGATAGACAGAGACACTGCTTCGTGACAGGAGCAGACTAGACCACTCAGGGTAACTTATGTTTCAAATCAATGTCCTCATGTCTGCTTCGTAAGAGCAGCAGTGACACCCAGTGTCCACAGATGGCATTGCACCAATAACAACCTGCATTTATGTAGCCCCCTTAACATAGGAATTTCCTAAGTCTCTCCACAAACAAAATTTGTCACTGAGCCAAAAAAAGGAGAAATCAAGATAGGTGAACAAAACTTCAATCAGCAAGGTTGTATGAGGGAGCTTCTAAAAGGGAGAGAGGAAGGTAGAGGACGGTAAGTAGCCAATTCAAGTCCTAGGCAGCTGAAGGGAGTTGGGACTCACAAGAGGCAAGAATTGAAGGAACACAGAGCCCCCTGAGGGTTGGAGAGCTGCAGGAAATTACAGAAGGCAGGGGGAAGGGGGTGTCCAGGTCATAAACGGTGGCAATTTTAAAATTGAGCCAGTGTAGACTGACAGTCCACATAGGTCGGGGTGAAACCAGGGAAGATGAGTGACCAGGGATTTGTTTGTGATAGGAATAGGATACAGATGGTAGAGTTTCAGATGAGCTCGAGTCTACAGGGAGTGGGAGGAGGGAGGCATTGGGATCATGGAGTCTGGAGAAATATCGCTGATGGGTGACCAGAGAGTGACAATATTAGCTCATGACCTTGTGAAGTTAAAGGATGACAGCAAATTATTGTAAGACAACTGAACAGCTTGTGCTCTCACACCTCACACTGGGAAATGGGGAAATTCCAATCCCTCTTCCCAAAGTTCTGGGGACCCTCAGAAAGGCCAGACTGGTTTCAAACCTTTCCCTGAGGTGCAGTAGGTGTGACAGAACTTTAAGGACAAAAATAAAAGGATATGGGGATAGTACAGAAATGTGAAGACTCATGTCAAAACTCAGCTGTGATCTTCTTGCAGGGAGAGCAGGGTGGATGGGCCAAATAGCTTCCTTCTGCACCTGCCTCTAATGTCTTAGAACTTACACAGAGATGAAGTCGCCAAGCTGGTGTGTTTTTCTGCAAACATTTTGTCGCCTTACTCGGTAACATCGTCAGCGAGTCTTTGATATGGTGTTAGTGGTCTGTCCCACCCGATATTGAAATGTCTCTGTTTGTTGCTATTTCCGGTTCTGTATCTGAGTGGTTTGTATACAGGGTCCAGTTCAATGTGTCTATTGATTGAGTTCCGGTTGGAATGCCAGGCTTCAAGGAATTCTCTGGCGCATCTCTGTGTTCCCTGTGCTTGGATGGTTACATTGTCCAGTTGAATTTATGTCTTTTGTTGTCTGTGTGGTTGGAAATGAGAGAGTACTGGTCGTGTCTGCCAGTGGTGAGCTGATGTTTGTGCACTCGTATGGTCAGCTTTCTTCCTGTTTGTCCTGTGTAGCGTTTTTTTTTCACAGTCCTTGCAGGGTATCTCGTAGGTAACATTCATCCTGCTGGACATAGGTCTTTAAACTTTGAGAAGAGCTGGTTACTGGGCCACTAAAATTCCCAAGGGGTGAGTAGTCGGGTTGTCATTTCTGATATGTCCTTGATGTACAGTATGGTTGCTATTGTGTCTGGTCTTGTCGTGTTTTCTTCTTTAGGTTTGTTACTTAAGTACCAGAGGATAGTGCTCTTGGGGTACCCGTTTTGTTTAAATCCTTTGAATCGGTGTTCCGGTTCTGCCCTCTGCAGTTCTGAGTTGCTGCAGTATGTCCTTGCTCATTTGAATGATGGCCTAATGTAGCTCCATTTGTGGTTGCTGGGGTGGTTGCTCTTGTAGTTCAGTATCTGGTTGGTATGGGTATTCTCCCTAGGCATACTGGTCAGGAGTTCCCCAGTAGATGTGCATTCTACTGGTACACCCAGGAAGGGGTGTTGTTTTCCTCTTCTTTAGTGAACTTCATTCCAGTGAAGATGTTGTTGATGTGCTGATGGGTTTCTTCCAGTTGTGTGCGTTAAATGATGACAAAGGTACCACCTACATACCAGTTCCAGAATTTGGTTTGGATGGTGGGGAGAACTGTCCATTATAAGCAGTGCATTACTGCTTCTGCTATCAATCTGATATCGGAGACCCCATTCATGTGTTGTTGATTTGTCTGTGTACTTGTCCATTGAATGCAAAGTGAGTAATGAGGCATAGGACCCGTAATTTTAATATGCTGTTCTTGTTGATGTTGCTGCCATCGTCAGGTGACCTAGTATCTGCTTTGTCCAACAATTTGTTAATGGTATTCTTGGTTAGGTCAATGTCATTGAGTCATAAAATCATAGAGATGTACAGCACGGAAACAGACCCTTCGGTCCAACCCGTCCATGCCGACCAGATATCCCAACCCAATCTAGTCCCACCTGCCAGCACCCGGCCCATATCCCTCCAAACCCTTCCTATTCATATACCCATCCAAATGCCTCTTAAATGTTGCAATTGTACCAGCCTCCACCACTTCCTCTGGCAGCTCATTCCATACACACACCACTCTCTGTGTGAAAAAGTTGCCCCTTAGGTCTCTTTTATATCTTTCCCCTCTCACCCTAAACCTATGCCCTCTAGTTCTGGACTCCCCAACCCCAGGGAAAAGACTTTGCATATTTACCCTCATAATTTTGTAAACTTCCATAAGGTCACCCCTCAGCTTCAGGGAAAACAGCCCCAGCCTGTTCAGCCTCTCCCTGTAGCTCAGATCCTCCAAACCTGACAACATTCTTGTAAATCTTTTCTGAACCCTTTCAAGTTTCACAACATCTTTCTGATAGGAAGGAGACCAGAATTGCATGCAATATTCTGACAGTAGCCTAACCAATGCCCTGTACAGCCGCAACATGACCTCCCAACTCCTGTACTCAATACCCTGACCAATAAAGGAAAGCATACCAAACGCCTTCTTCGCTATCCTATCTACCTACGACTCCACTTTTATGGAGCTATGAACCTGCACTCCAAGGTCTCTTTGTTCAACAACACTCCCTAGGACCTTACCATTATAAGAGCTCATCCACAATCCCAGTTACAAATCTTTTCAAGAACTCTTAATACAGATACGCTGGATAGGGGCCAGGAGATAGAATTCTTACTCCCGAGCCCAGAGACACTGAAGTCAAAAAATATCTCAACTAACCAAACCTTGGAAGATTGGCATGGACTGGGGGTTATGAGTGTGTGGGGGGGAGGTGATGGAGACTGGTCAGGAGCAGGGTTGCGGGGATGGGGGTGGTGATGGAGACTCGGTTGGGGACAGGGTTGGGGGTGGGGGGGAGGTGATGGAGACTGGGTCGGGAGCACAGTTGGGAGGTGGAGGGGGAGGTGATGGAGACTGGGTCGGGGCAGGGTTGGGGGGGTGGGGGCGAGGTGAAGGAGACTGGGTCGGGGACAGGGTTGGGGGTTGGGGAGGGTGATGGAAACTGGGTCGGGGGGAGGGTTGGAGGGTGGGGGCAGGTGATGGAGACTGGGTTTGGGACAGGGTTGGGGAGTGGGGGGAGGTGATGGAGATTGGGTTGAGAGGAGGGTTGGCGGAGGGGAGGTGACAGACACTGACACAGGGATAGGGTTGGGGGGTGGGCGGGAGGGTGATGGAGACTGGGTCGGGAGGAGGGTTGGAGGAGTGGGGGGAGGTGACAGAGACAGGCTCGGGGACAGGGTTGGTGGGTGGGGGGGGGGAGGGTGATGGAAACTGGGTTGGGGGTAGGGGGAGGTGACAGAGACAGGCTCGGGGACAGGGTTGGTGGGTTGGGGGGGAGGGTGATAGAGACTGGGTCGGGGACAGGGTTGGGGTGTGGAGGGAGGTGATGGAGACTGGGTTTGGGACAGGGTTGGGGGGTGGGGGTGGTGAAGGAGACTGGGTCAGGGGTGGAGGGAGGTGATGGAGACTGTGTCGGGGACAGGGTTAGTGGGGTGGGGGGGGGAGAGAGACTGGCTCGGGGACAGGGTTGGGGGAGTGGGGGGGAGAGTGATGGAGACTGGGTCGGGGGGAGGGTTGGGGGAGTGGGGGGGGGAGTTGATGGAGACTGGGTTTGGGACAGGGTTGGGGGGTGGGGGTGGTGAAGGAGACTGGGTCAGGGGTGGAGGGAGGTGATGGAGACTGTGTCGGGGACAGGGTTAGTGGGGTGGGGGGGGGAGAGAGACTGGCTCGGGGACAGGGTTGGGGGAGTGGGGGGGAGAGTGATGGAGACTGGGTCGGGGGGAGGGTTGGGGGAGTGGGGGGGGGAGTTGATGGAGACTGGGTTTGGGACAGGGTTGGGGGTGGGGGGGGAGATGATGGAGACTGGGTCGGGGGGGGTTGGGAGGGTGGGGGGAGGTGATGGAGACTGGGTTGGGGGGGTTGGGAGGGTGGGGGAGGGTGATGAAGGCTGGGTTTGGGACAAGGTTGTGGGGGTGGGGGGAGTTGATGGAGACTGAGTTTGGGACAGGGTTGGGGGGTGGGGGTAGGTGAAAGAGACTGGGTTTGGGACAGGGTTGGGGGGTGGGGGTAGGTGAAAGAGACTGGGTTTGGGACAGGGTTGGGGGGTGGGGGTAGGTGAAAGAGACTGGGTTTGGGACAGGGTTGGGGGTGGGGGGGAGGTGATGGAGACTGGGTTGGGGGGAAGGTTCGGGAGTGGGATGAGGTGATGGAGACTGGGTCAGGGGGAGAGTTGGTTGGGTGGGGGGAGTGTGATGGAGACTGGGTTTGGGGCAGGGTTGAGATTGTGGGGGGGGAGGTGATGGAGACTGGGTCGGGAACAGGGTTGGTTGGGTGGGGGAGGTGATTGAGACTGGGTTGGGGACAAGGTTGGGAGTGGGGGGGGAGGTGATGGAAACTGGGTTTGGGACAGGGTTGGGGGGTGGGGGGAGGGTGACGGAGACTGGGTCAGGGACAGGGTTGGGGGGTGGGGGGAGGGTGACGGAGACTGGGCGGGAGCAGGGTTGGGCGGTGGGGGGGGGGGTGATGGAGACTGGGTTTGGGGGGAGGGTTGGGGGATGGGGGGGAGTTGATGGAGACTGGGTCGGGGGGAGGGTTGAGGCGGGTGGGGGAGGATGATGGAGACTGGGTCAGGGACAGGGTTGGAGGGTTGGGGTGGTGAAGGAGACTGGGTCGGGGACAGGGTTGGGGAGAGGTGAAGGAGACTGGGTCAGGGGGAGGGTTGGGGGGGTGGGGGAATGTGATGGAGACTGGGTCGGGGACAGGGTTGGGGTGTGGGGGGAGGTGATAGAGACTGGGTTGGGGGGAGGGTTGGGAGGGTGGGGGAGGGTGATGAAGGCTGGGTTTGGGACAGAGTTTCGGGTGTGGGGGAGGTGATGGAGACTGGGTTGGGGGGAAGGTTCGGGGGTGGGAGGAGGTGATGGAGACTGGGTTTGGGACAGGGCTGGAATGGAGAGTGATGGAGACTGGGTTTGGGACAGGGTTGGGGGGTGGGTGGAGGTGATGGAGACTGGGTTGGCGGGGGAAGGGTTGGGGGGTGGGGGGAGGTGATGGAGACTGGGTCGAGGGGTGGGTTGGGGTGGTGGGGGGAGGTGAAGGAGACTGGGTCGGGGACAGGGTTGGGGGTGGGGAGGTGATAGACACTGGGTTGGGGACAGGGTTGGGGGGTGGGGGGAGGGTGATGGAGACTGGGTTTGGGACAGGGTTGGGGGTGGGGGGGAGGTGATAGAGACTGGGTTTGGGACAGGGTTGGGGGTGGGGGGAGGTGATAGAGACTGGGTTTGGGACAGGGTTGGGGGGTGGGGGGAGGTGATGGAGACTAGGTCAGGGGGAGGGTTGCGGGATGGTGATGGAGACTGGGTCAGGGGGAGAGTTGGTTGGGTGGGGGGAGTGTGATGGAGACTGGGTTTGGGGCAGGGTGAGGGTGGGGGGGAAGTGATGGAGACTGGGTCAGGGACAGGGTTGGTTGGGTGGGAGAGGTGATGGAGACTGCGTCGGGTGCAGGGTTGGGGGGTGGGGGGAGGGTGACGGAGACTGGGCGGGAGCAGGGTTGGGCGGTGTGGGGGGTGATGGAGACTGGGTTTGGGGGGAGGATTGGGGGCTGGGTGGAAGTAAAGGTGACTGGGTTTGGGACAGGGTTGGGGCGTGGGGGAAGGTAATGGAGTCTGGGTTTGGGACAGGGTTGGGGGTGGGGAGGAGGTGATGGAGACTGGGTTGGGGGGTGGGTTGGGTTTGATGGTGTCTGGATCTTGGACATGGTTGTGGGGTGGGGGGGAGGTGATGGAGACTTGGTCGGGGACAGGGTTGGGGGTGGGGAGGGGGAGGTGACGGAGACTGGGTCGGGAACAGGGTTGGGGAGTGGGGGGGGGTGATGGAGACTGGGTTTGGGGCAGGGTTGGTTGGGTGGGGGAGGTGATGGAGACTGGGTTGGGGACAGGGTTGGGTGTGGGGGGGGTGATGGAGACTGGGTCGGGGACAGGGTTAGGGGGTGGGGGAGGGTGTTGGAGACTGGGTTTGGGGCAGGGTTTGGGGTGGGGGAGGGTGTTGGAGACTGGGTCGGGGACAGGGTTAGGGGGTGGGGGAGGGTGATGGAGACTGGGTTTGGGGCAGGGTTTGGGGTGGGGGAGGGTGTTGGTGACTGGGTCGGGGACAGGGTTAGGGGGTGGGGGAGGGTGATGGAGACTGGGTTTGGGGCAGGGTTTGGGGTGGGGGAGGGTGTTGGAGACTGGGTTTGGGGCAGGGTTTGGGGTGGGGGAGGGTGTTGGAGACTGGGTCGGGGACAGGGTTAGGGGGTGGGGGAGGGTGTTGGAGACTGGGTTTGGGACAGGGTTAGGGGGTGGGGGAGGGTGTTGGAGACTGGGTTTGGGGCAGGGTTTGGGGTGGGGGAGGGTGTTGGAGACTGGGTTTGGGGCAGGGTTTGGGGTGGGGGAGGGTGTTGGAGACTGGGTCGGGGACAGGGTTAGGGGGTGGGGGAGGGTGTTGGAGACTGGGTTTGGGGCAGGGTTGGTTGGGTGGGGGAGGTGATGGAGACTGGGTCGGGGACAGGGTTAGGGGGTGGGGGAGGGTGTTGGAGACTGGGTTTGGGGCAGGGTTTGGGGTGGGGGAGGGTGTTGGAGACTGGGTCGGGGACAGGGTTAGGGGGTGGGGGAGGGTGTTGGAGACTGGGTTTGGGGCAGGGTTTGGGGTGGGGGAGGGTGTTGGAGACTGGGTCGGGGACAGGGTTAGGGGGTGGGGGAGGGTGTTGGAGACTGGGTCGGGGACAGGGTTAGGGGGTGGGGGAGGGTGTTGGAGACTGGGTTTGGGGCAGGGTTTGGGGTGGGGGAGGGTGTTGGAGACTGGGTCGGGGACAGGGTTAGGGGGTGGGGGAGGGTGTTGGAGACTGGGTTTGGGACAGGGTTTGGGGTGGGGGAGGGTGTTGGAGACTGGGTTTGGGACAGGGTTGGTTGGGTGGGGGAGGTGATGGAGACTGGGTCGGGGACAGGGTTAGGGTGTGGGGGGGGTGATGGAGACTGGGTCAGGAACAGGGTTGGGGGTGGGAGAGGGTGATGGAGACTGGGTTTGGAGCAGGGTTGGGGGTGGGAGAGGGTGTTGGAGACTGGGTCGGGGACAGGGTTAGGGGGTGGGGGAGGGTGATGGAGACTGGGTTTGGAGCAGGGTTGGGGGTGGGAGAGGGTGATGGAGATTGGGTTTGGAGCAGGGTTGGGGGTGGGGGAGGGTGATGGAGACTGGGTCGGGGACAGGGTTGTGGGGTGGGGGAGGGTGATGGAGACTGGGTCCAGGACAGGGTTGGGGGTGTGGGGGGAGGTGATGGAGGCTGTGTCAGGGACAGGGTTGAGGGTGTGGGGGGAGGTTGACGGGGACTGGGTCGGGGACAGGGTTAGGGGGTGGGGGAGGGTGATGGAGACTGGGTTTGGGGCAGGGTTTGGGGTGGGGGAGGGTGTTGGAGACTGGGTCGGGGACAGGGTTAGGGGGTGGGGGAGGGTGATGGAGACTGGGTTTGGGGCAGGGTTTGGGGTGGGGGAGGGTGTTGGAGACTGGGTCGGGGACAGGGTTAGGGGGTGGGGGAGGGTGATGGAGACTGGGTTTGGGGCAGGGTTTGGGGTGGGAGAGGGTGATGGAGACTGGGTCGGGGACAGGGTTAGGGGGTGGGGGAGGGTGATGGAGACTGGGTTTGGGGCAGGGTTTGGGGTGGGGGAGGGTGTTGGAGACTGGGTTTGGGGCAGGGTTGGTTGGGTGGGGGAGGTGATGGAGACTGGGTCGGGGACAGGGTTAGGGGGTGGGGGAGGGTGTTGGAGACTGGGTTTGGGGCAGGGTTTGGGGTGGGGGAGGGTGTTGGAGACTGGGTCGGGGACAGGGTTAGGGGGTGGGGGAGGGTGTTGGAGACTGGGTTTGGGGCAGGGTTGGTTGGGTGGGGGAGGTGATGGAGACTGGGTCGGGGACAGGGTTAGGGGGTGGGGGAGGGTGTTGGAGACTGGGTTTGGGGCAGGGTTTGGGGTGGGGGAGGGTGTTGGAGACTGGGTCGGGGACAGGGTTAGGGGGTGGGGGAGGGTGTTGGAGACTGGGTCGGGGACAGGGTTAGGGGGTGGGGGAGGGTGTTGGAGACTGGGTTTGGGACAGGGTTGGTTGGGTGGGGGAGGTGATGGAGACTGGGTCGGGGACAGGGTTAGGGGGTGGGGGAGGGTGTTGGAGACTGGGTTTGGGGCAGGGTTTGGGGTGGGGGAGGGTGTTGGAGACTGGGTCGGGGACAGGGTTAGGGTGTGGGGGGGGTGATGGAGACTGGGTTGGGGACAGGGTTGGGTGTGGGGGGGGGTGATGGAGACTGGGTTTGGGACAGGGTTGGTTGGGTGGGGGGGGTGATGGAGACTGGGTCGGGGACAGGGTTAGGGTGTGGGGGGGGTGATGGAGACTGGGTTGGGGACAGGGTTAGGGGGTGGGGGAGGGTGTTGGAGACTGGGTTTGGGGCAGGGTTTGGGGTGGGGGAGGGTGTTGGAGACTGGGTCGGGGACAGGGTTAGGGGGTGGGGGAGGGTGATGGAGACTGGGTTTGGAGCAGGGTTGGGGGTGGGAGAGGGTGATGGAGATTGGGTTTGGAGCAGGGTTGGGGGTGGGGGAGGGTGATGGAGACTGGGTCGGGGACAGGGTTGTGGGGTGGGGGAGGGTGATGGAGACTGGGTCCAGGACAGGGTTGGGGGTGTGGGGGGAGGTGATGGAGGCTGTGTCAGGGACAGGGTTGAGGGTGTGGGGGGAGGTTGACGGGGACTGGGTCGGGGACAGGGTTGTGGGGTGGGTGGAGGGTGACGGAGACTGGTTCGGGGACAGGGTTGGGGGGTGTGGGAGGGTGACGGAGTCTGGGTCAGGGGAGGGTAGGAAGGGGACAGAGTTGGGTCACGGGGGTAGATTCACACGCAGTGAAGAATGCAAAGTGCTGAGCTCTCCCTTATTTTCTCGGCTCCGTCCTCACCCCAGGTTCAGGATCAAATCACAACATGACTGGCTTTGAAAAGCAGAATCACGGAAATTAGACCAATAATAACCTGGGCCTGTGCTGATGCTTATTACAGAGGGACAGACCCAACACACCTCCCAAGAGAGAACCCTGCTGGCTTCTTGAAGCTGTTCTGAGACCTTGAACTCCATGTGAAACTGTACAAAATGGTTACTTATGATATAGACTTCAGTATGACACAGCATGAAGACCCATGTGGGATTTGATCCCTCAATTGCAGGGTACATCTCTCATAGGAGGAGAGTATTGTTTCGTCATGCCTATCCCAGCTGTAAAAGGACATGTCAGTCTAATTTTCAGCTCTGCGCTAAACAAACTGTAGGTTATGACACATCAAATGTATATCCAAATGTGTTTTTACTGCACTTTCTGCTTCAAACATCCTTTCAGACCAGGCATACCAAACATTCTTCTCAACTCTCTGTAAAACTTTGATTCACTTTAAATCTGTGTCCCTGATGATTTGGAGATGCCGGTGTTGGACTGGGGTGGACAAAGTTAAAAATCACACAACACCTGGTTATAGTCCAACAGGATTATTTGGAAGCACTAGCTTTCAGAGCGCTGCTCCTTTATCAGATAGTTGTGATGAAGGACCACCTGATAAAGGAGCAGCGGTCTGAAAGCTAGTGCTTCCAAATAATCCTGTTGGGCTATAACCTGGTGTGGTGTGATTTTTAACTTTATGCCCCTGATGGCTGACATCCGTGCTGCTGGAAAAGAGGGTCTTCCAATCCCGAAGGAAACAACCCACCCCATCCCATCCCTTTCCATAATTAATAAACGTCATTCCCAGCAATCACCTCTGTACCCTCTCGAATGTGATTATCCCTCTCCTGGCTAGAGCTGTACAGAACAGAACACACAGTCAAACTAGTATTTTACACCATTTTAGCATAACACTTTTTACTTCTCTATTCTTTCATGGGAGATGGGCATTACTGGCAAAGGCAAATATTTGTTATCCACCCTTAATTGTCCTTGAGCTGAATGTCTCTTTACGGTAATTAAAGGTCAGCCAAATTGCTTTGGGTCTGGAGTCACATGTGGGCCAGAGCAGGTCAGGACAGATTTCCAAGGTGGCTTTTTACACCAGTGATAGTTTTGTGGTCCCTATCACTGAGACCAGCTTTCAATCCCAAATTTTATTCCCCAAATTTGATTCCCACCAATTGCCAGATAGATTTTGAACCCTTGTCCCCATGGCCAATAGCCTTGACCACTGGGATACTATTCCAATTACATTACCACAATGCCATTGGCTTCCCATACTTGTAAAACAGGGCTTAGTTAATTAAGAAAAGCATTGCCGCACCTTCCAAACCAGTTTATCTACCTGTCCTGCTACCTTTAGGGATATATGCTTCAAGATCCACTGCTGCTTTTCACTTTGCAAAATCCTATCAGTTTATTCAAAAAGGCAATACCGCTGACTCTCTTGGTGGTGCACCATGAGGTGAGGGAGCCATAGCTGACAAAATAACAAAAGTTAAAAAGATAAAGCACTGGGACAGTTCAACAGACAGCAGGTCTGTCCCTAAAGAGGATTGTCAATGCTTCATGTGGAGTGTCAAATTCTGGGGTATGACTTTAACCCACAAGCTATTAGTGGAGCATTATCAGTAAGTGTACTTCCTCTGACTAAAAAAAGCCAGGAATTAGATAGAGACACAGCCACACTCACAGTCAGGCACTTGACCACATGTGAAGAGACAGTGAAGAGAGAACCATGGACACTGGCTCTTCTGTTTACAAATGCCTTATCCCACTCCCATTTTGTTTTAACTCCTGACAGCTTCTATCAAGCATTTTAACAATGCGATGAGTCCTTTCAAATAGCACAGTGCCGCAACAGAATGAGGCCATTCAGCCTGTCAAGTCTGTACCAGCTCATTCCAAGAGAAATCCAGTCAGTCCCATCATCACCCACAACCCGTTTTATCAATTTTATCTCCGAGCATTTATCCAACTTCAGTTTGGCCCTCAAATTTGAATCTGTGTCCGCCACAATATCAGGGAGGAAGTGTATTCCAATCCTAATCACTGTTTGTGTCAATGTGTTTCCTCCTGTCACTGTATAAAATCTCAGCCCTGAAGCTGATCTAATAAACCTCATCTGAATCCCTCGCATTCTCCTGGTGCTGAGTTTGAAACTATAGTCACAATGGGCTTAAACTGTCTAATATCACACAACACCAGGTTATAGTCCAATAGGTTTATTTGGAAGTACTAGCTTTTGGAGCGCTGCTCCTTCATCAGGTAGCTATGGAGCAGAATCATAAGACACAGAATTTATTGCAAAAGATCACAGTGTCATGCAACTGATACAATATATTGAACAAATCTAGATTTCTGTTAAGTCTTTCATCTTTTAGAATGGTCCCAGGTTTCGGTTCATTAATATGTAAATCCCAGAACTTCTTTCAAATCACATTCTTGAGATAACTGAAGGTTTCATTTTTTAAAAAGTGACATCTTAGCTCTGACAATGCGTTAAGGGTGTGAGGTTAGAGTCTATCTGTATCCCAGTCTTGAGTCAGGCTGGTTCTGTTTCCAAAGTGGGAATTTATAAAATGTTATATGGATTGTGTGCTTTTGCAACAAAATAGAATGTAAGGGGAATTACAATTCACACTTTAAATCATGACTTTGTCAGAAAATTGCACACCTCCCATCCTAACAACTCACCGATGTAAGCTGACTGGGTACAGGCCAGGGTCAGGTTTGTGATGATCCTAGCCTGGAGTAGAACTGCCTCAGACTGGCTCACAAAGCTATTATTGGTCTCACTGCTAATCATCACATTCAGGGCTGGATATTCTTAATTCAGCACAGAAAATACACCCCAAAATTATCAACAAATCACTCTGAAGTGATTCCTATCTCCACTCTGGTTACTTAGCGATGATTAGCTTTGGTTTACTGAAGTGGCAGGCCACAGGTCCCATTTCACACCGAGATTAATGAGAGATTAAATATTCACAATTATTGAATATATTAAACCCCTCATCAGCCTGGTACCCAGCAGCTGGTCATCCATCTTTGGAGAGTCTTATAATTCGATGTAATCCAGACATGTGAGAATGCAATCAAACTAACACATCCCTGTAAAACTCATACTATCAGAGGGTCAGCACTGAGGGAGTGGGTACTCTCAGAGGGTCAGCACTGAGGGAGTGGGCACTGAGGGAGTGGGTACTGTCAGAGGGTCAGCACTGAGGGAGTGAGTACTGTCAGAGGGTCAGCACTGAGGGAGTGGGCACTGAGGGAGTGAGTACTGTCAGAGGGTCAGCACTGAGGGAGTGGGCACTGTCAGCGGGTCAGTATTGAGAGAACGGGCAATTGCAGAGGGTCGACACCGAGGGAGCGCCGCACTGTCGGAGGGTCAGTAATGAGGGAGGGCTGCACTGTCAGAGGGTAAGTGCTGAGGGAGCACCACACTGTCGGAGGGTCAGTGCTGAGGGAGTGCCACGCTGGGGGAGGGGCAGTGATACCGAAAGTGAAATGACCTATTCACGATCAATTGCTGAGCACATGGAATCTGTTACATCACCTACATTGCAATTGCCACTACACTTTAAAAAATAATTAATTATCTGTGAAGTGTTTTGGAACATCCTAAATTGTGATGGGTGCTATATAAATG